>NC_142462.1:128522567-128838400 GCF_049115385.1 Moschus berezovskii
CCCCCAAGGTTGGGGACACAGGGACTTCAAGGCAGGCCCCCCGCAAGGTGCCCTGCCCGGTGTCTGTGAAGCACAGGGCCTGCCTCTGTGCTGAAGCAGCTGCTAAACACATTCTTAGTTCAAGAGCCGGGCTCTGGCGTGCCTTGGAGTGGCCACGTGGAGGCATCTCGCCCTGAGCCAGGAGCGGGTAAATAAGCGCCCTTAACGGTTAATTACTGTCGCCGCGGGCGTGAAATCAGGGATTTCAGATGCGCGCACACAGGCTGGCTCCGGGCCCACTGACTCCCGACGGGGACAACCACCCCAGGGCGGTGCATCCGCAGCGCACAGCGCACGTTTCATTAACTGCCCGCGATCGGCGCGGCCCGTGCCAGGGCCGCGGGGCGGAGTGCCTTCGGCTCTAATTGCTGACGGAGGGTTCGGTCGAGTGCCTGCTCCTGCGGCCGGTTCAGCGATGCTGGGACTCCGAGGCCTCGGAGGGTGTTGGAGAGTGTTCCGTCTAAGCGCAGGCGCCCGCTCTCTCTGCCCTGCCCCACGGGGTCTATAACTAGGGAGACGGAAGGGCCCCTCCCACAGGAAGAAGAGAACAACTTTCCCTCTGCAGACCTCACACCTGAGTCCCTGGAGGAAGGGAGATCGCGCTCCCAGAGGCTCCAGCATTTTCTCGGGGAGACACGGAGCACAGGTTCAAAGGCAACCAAACAGCGTCACACAAGCCAGGCGCCACGCGTGAGCAACCCCCAACCGGAGGACTAGCCCGGGCCGGCCATCCAGCCTCCGCTAAGGCCCCCACGGCGCGACTGAGCCCCGGTCAGGGCCTGCCAGGCGCCCGGCCACGCAGTCACTCACCGAGCCGACTCCAGCCTGAAGGACTCTCAGCCCAGATGCGGTCTGCAGATCGTCCCTGTTCTCAGCTGCGAGAGAGATGGAGAGGCGAGAGGTCAGTGAGGAGAGGAGCGCGCTCCAGGCACCTGAGCCCCCTACCGCCCAGCCCCGTGGCCACTGCCTGCGCGGTTAGCTGTGGACGAGCCTGGGGTGGAGACCCGGGCAGGATGTGGGTCCCTCCCATAAACCATCGTTGTAGGAAATTCACAGCCTCCTTATGGCGCCTGGATGAGAGACCAGAGGCAGGCCTGCCGCCCGGAGTCTTGAACGACAGGCTGGTTGCAGGTGTGTGATCACTGGGAAGTAGGTTCTGGTAACGAGGCTTATGTTCACAGACAGACTCCCCAGCTGGGGGGCCTGACTCTGCCTTCCTCGCCCGCTCCGGGAGCTGTCTACCTGCTCTGGCTCCTACCCCTGGCAGAACATCCTGTAAGGACCCACCTCCAGCACTACCCTCGTCCTAGTTTGCTCCTGACTTAGAATGAGCAAGCCTCTCAGAGAATGAATTACCCTCCGTATCAGACCAAGTGGAATGGGCCCTGGAAACAATTAGCCGCCAGAGACGAAGCCCAGTTAATCCCGACGCCAGCGCGGCAGGCGCACGGTCCCCCCCTCCTGGAGAGGGAGTGTGTCACAAGGCAATTGACCTTGGCTTACAATTCTGCGGGAATATTCTTTCGGATAAAGCCCATGTCATTTTGGAAATGAAAACCAGAAGAAATAGAATTTTATTGCAAACCCTAAGAAGGAAGAGTGCATTGCAATTGTGATTAATGCAGAATGAGACAGAAGAAAACAGCAATCACTTTACTCTTATTGTGGAACACCTCCCCGCACCTCAGGTGATGGAATTACATCTTTCAGAGGGATACACACAGAGCCGGCGATAGCCACCTCCCCAGCCTCCAGGGCCCTCTCCTTGTCTGGCAGAAAGTTTTCCTTTGAACAAATGAATGTTATTTCTTACATTTAGGTAATTATGGGAGCGCTGGGGGAGGCAGGCGCAAACCCGGGGGTTACTTCACCAGCAGTTTAAGAGGCTCTAAGCTGGGGGCGGGGGCGGCGGCAGGGCAGGGAGGGGGCAGCGGCTCAAAGGTAAGCCTTGAATGCAGGATATTCTTTAAGAGATAGGGTATAAAGCAATTGATTTTAATGTTCTCCTGCGAACAAAGGAGGCATTTTACTGAATGACAGGCTACTTTGGGGGGATAATAGTGAGTCTTCAATAGGCTGAGGACACAAAGCGCTAAAGATGGAATTAAACATGCTCCACTCTCGCCGCAGAGAAGCGACAGGCATTCCAGGCACAGGGGGAAAAGCCGTCCGGGCAGGAAGGCTGCAAGCACACAGCCCGGGGCCCACATGCCTGCCAGGAAGGGCCAGGTGGAGACGCCTGCGGCTCAGCCGCCATCCCCAAGTGTGCCCGAGGAGGGCTCCCCGGTTGACCGCCTCTCGGGGGCCAGCCAGGGAGCCTGGGGACTCAGACTCGTGCTGACAAGGGGCTGCTCTACTAAAGGATTTTCACTGGGAACTGACACAGCACTCAAGGGGGCTGTCCCTGAAAAACCAAACAGGTGGGACAGACAAAATGCTGGGGCCGGGGCATCCTGCAGGCAGTCGGAGCATCCAGGGTCTGCTGGGAGGGGCTGGACATGGCCCGGTCCCTCCAGCATCGGCCGGAGGGATCCCCATCTTCCCGGACATTCCATTACCACCCACAGAAGCCCCAGGCGCATCCCCTGCTCTGCAGGGGTGACGGGTCAGCAGGGCAGGGGCCCGTCCCTGCCTCCTGGGTCAGGATGCACGTCTGCCCCGTTCTCTTCTGACTTGCAGAGTCTGCTCCATCCTTTGATCCTCCTGTGGTCCTCACGTGCTACAGGGTAACACCCCTCTGTAAGTGGGCCTCGTCCAAATGACCATATGTGTGCGTGCACACACAAACACACACACACTCACACACACTCACACACTCACACACACACTCTCGCACACAGGACCAGTGCATGTCCTGGAGCGGCACCCAGCGGGGAAGACCAGCCACCTTCGTTTGGCTTCACGTTAACCCACAGACTCTGCTCTGTGGCAGCCGTGGTTCAGCAAGTGGTGAGTCTGCCCCAAACACCCCACACTGTCCACTTGTGTCATGTTGTCCAAGAATAGCACGAGCCGCCAGTGTCCCCCTGAGGCTCCCCCACCCCTGACAGGCTCTTTTGCGAAGAACACATGGAGCCTTTGCCAGGATGCTCACGGGGCTTCCGGAGGCCATGGGCACCTTCTCCGAACAACTTGAGCTAGAGTCACAAATCACGCTGCCTTGAGTTCGACTCCGGGTCCACTTCCAGCCCAAGTCCATCCTCAGCCAGAGAATAGCAGTGCCCCGAGGCGCCGCCTGGAGCGGGGGTCCTCTGAGAGCCCCCCAGTGCCCCTGTCTTCCCGCTCTCAGCCGAGAAGCCTCCCAGGAGACAGTCAGGGTGGTTTCTGGCCACACGCGTGTCCCCTCGGCGGCTGGGATGTGTGCGTCGGTCGGACCTAAACGCTCTTCTCCAAGTCTCAGGCTCCTGTGTGACCTTCTCAGTCTCGGCCATCAAGTCCTTTTCAAGAAAGCCCGTCTCCCTCTTGAAATTCCTCACTGGTGGGGGGCAGCCACGCGCACGCTGGGACGGCGCCTTCCTTCCACCCGTGTGACCGGTGCACTCTGCGCTAGGCTGAGCCCTTTCGTGGTTGCTCATTACATCCATTTGTTGTAGCTCACGTTGACCTAAAAGGACCAGCAGCCTGGGAGTCTTCAGCATGCTCTGTGAGTCTCAGCCATTCTGAGTGCTTCCCATGTTGTCAGCACTGTGTTCATTTGCTCCGAGGCTTCCTGGCCCAGCTGCATGGACTTCGTCTCATGCATCCCTTCTGCCCGGTGGAGGGGATGTTGCGTGTTCATACATAGTGTCCCTCACCCAGATGTGCGCCCTGAGCTCCGTCAGGCATCCAGACCTGGCTCCCGGGCACCAACCCCCGTGTGCCCCCTGCCCAGCACCCCCTGGAGACACAAGTCAGACAAGTTTCATCCTCCACGAGGCACAGAGCTCATCTCCACTTCCAGGCGTGGCTGGAACGTTTCGAGGGGACAGAGGAGCCCTGCTGGGCCCGGATGTCCTGCTGGACGTTGGTGCCGGGTTATTCTTATGGCCAGACGTGGACCCTGGGCTGGTGGGCGTGAGCACCGGCAGGCCAGGATGCAGAGACTCCGGAGAAGCTGCTTTAATAAAGGCGAGAACAATGCATGAAGCCCGTTCTTATCTTCACAGGAGACAAAAAGGGTTTCCAAACACAGAAAAAAGTCCTTTAAAATTAAATTCGCTAGATGAAGGATATGCAAATCACCTGGAGGAGCAGAACCCCACAATGTTCTCAAAACTCCGCAATAGCCTATTTAATTAGTATTTTAATTTATCAGAATAATTCTCCGCACTTGACAATTTACGCAGCATTCCATATAATTAAGCACGAAGCTACAGTGGAATAATTTTGCCTCCTTTATCCTCGTGATTTTAACCTGAAAGGATGTGCAGAAGTCTCTTCTGTGATCTAAATTGCTACAGGGACAGCTTAACGGCCGTGCCCATTAGCAGGCGGGAGGCCGGGGAGCGGGGCTGGGCGGCGGGCGGACACCGGGGACCGCCGCTTCAGGAAGGCGCGGGGCGGCTTCTGGCGGAGACGCAGGTGCGGCTCCCGGGGTGCGGCTGCGCTCGTCCGGGCGGAGACACGCGTCACCCCGCAGCGGCTCCCACCAGCGACCTCCGCAGAAGCGGACAGCCCAGAGCGTTTGGGACACGACCCGTCGCCCCGGGGCCAGCCTTGCTGAAGTCGCACGGCCTCCGGTCAGCAGCCCGGGAGGGACTGGACCGCTCCTTAGAGATGCCGGCTGCTCAGGACTCGCCGGGCCAAGCGAGGCGGGGAAGGGGGCGGACCGGCGGGAGAGTTGATGCCTCAGTCCCGGGGCCGGGCCTCCCCGCGGCTCTGAGCAGGGGGCCGAGGCGAGCAGCGGTCCCCCCCAGGCCCCGGGGAGCTGCGCTCGCCGGCCCGAGGGCGCGCGGAGGCCCGGCCCCGGGGTCCCTCCTGGGTCTGGGCCCAGCGAGGCACAGGGCGCGTCCGCGCGCAGACCCCGCGAGGGGCGGGCCCGCAGGGCGCGAGCCGCAGGCCTGTCTGCTCATCCCCGCCCCATGGGCCTTCGAGCCGGGGAGAAAGAAGACACGCGGGAACGAACTTGTCCCTCCGGCCTCTCAGCCGGAAAGCAAAGGCTTCCTGCCTGTGGGGCTGAGCCCGCTCTCCCGTTTCCCAGCATCTTGGTTTGCGGTTCTGCAGGTTCTGCGGGTCCCCGCGGACCATCCCGTAGTCTGCGCAGCTGAGAAGCGTTTTGCAGCCGGAAGGACGCCTGTCAGTCTGTCTGTCAGTCTGGGCGGAACGTCACACGTCATGCCCCTGGCTCGTCATACTGGCAACTAGATGGATATTGAAGTTGAACTGCACACGCTTTATTTTTATAAAAATGACTAAAATTCGATGACAGTTTCAAAGACAGGATAAAAATTCAGCTTAATTTAAACATTTTAGATATAAAACTTTGTTACTTATTAATTCTATTTTATTTTATAACTCTAATAGTTCATTGTAACTTTTTAAAATGTCTTTTTGAAGGGATATAATTTTAATTTGCAGTTTCACATGTATCATATTTTTGATGAAAATAGTTTCACATTTTATACAATGTGTGCAATTACAGCTGGATTATTTTTTGCTGTTTCTCAGTCATTTGGCTGCAACAGGTCTTGTGACGTGCGAACCCTTTAGTTGTGGCGCATGCGATCTGGCTCCCTGAGCAGGGGTTGAACCCAAGGCCCCTGCACTGGGAGCATGGAGTCTTAGCCGCTGGACCACTTGGGAAGTGCATACATTTTGTGAAAATCTTTATTAAACAATGTTATCAGTGATTTTGTGAAACAAAGGGAAGAAAATACATTTATAAATAAATATGCTATAATTTAGGAAGTGTATATCTTTAAATCATTACACAAAGGTCTGTATAGTCGAAGCTATGGTTTTTCCAATAGCCAAGTACAAATGTGAGAGTTGGACTATAAGGAAGGCTGAGCGCCAAAAGAACTGATGTTTTCAAACCGTGGTTTTGGAGAAAACTCGTGAGAGTCCCTTGGACTGCAGGAAGATCAAGCCAGTCCTTCCTAAAGGAGATCAACCCTGAATGTTCACTGGAGGGACTGATGCTGAAGCTCCAATACTCTGGCCACCTGATGCGAAGCATTGACTTGTTGGAAAAGACCCTGATGCTGGGAGGGATTGAAGGTGGGAGGAGAAGGGGACGGCAGAGGATGAGATGGCTGGATGGCATCACCGACTCGATGGACATGGGTTTGAGCAAACTCCAGGAGACAGTGGAACGACAGAGGAATCAAGATTGCTGGGAGAAACATCAACCTCAGATATGCAGATGACCCCATCCTAATGGCAGAAAGCAAAGAGGAACTAAAGAGCCTCTTGATGAGGGTGAAAGAGGAGAGTGGAAAAGCTGGCTTGAAACTCAACATTCAAAAAACTAAGATCATGGCATCCGGTCCCATCACTTCATGGGAAATGGAAAGGGAAAAACTGATGACAGATTTTCTTTTCTTGGTCTCCAGAATTACTGTGGATGGTGACTGCAGTCATGAAATTAAGACTCCTTGGAAGGAAAGCTATGACAAACCTAGATAGCATATTAAAAGGCAGGGATATCACATTGCCAACAAAGGTCTGTCTAGTCAAAGCTATGGCTTTTCCAGTAGCCATGTTTGTATGTGAGATTTGAGCCATAAAGAAGGCTGAACACCAAAGAATTGATGCTTGTAATTGTGGTGTTGGAGAAGACTCTTGAGAATCCCTTGGACAGCAAGGAGATCCAACCAGTCCATCCTCAAGGAAATCAGTCCTGAATATTCATTGGATGGACCGATGCTGATACTGAAGCTCCAATACTTTGGCCACCTGAGGCGAAGAACTGACTCACTGGAAAAGACCCTGATGCTGGGAAAGATTGAAGGCAGGAGGAGAAGGGGACGACAGAGGATGGGACGGTTGGATGGCATCACTGACTCAATGGACATGAGTTTGAGCAAACTTCAAGAGATGGTGAAGGACAGAGGAGCCTGGCGTGCTGCCGCCCATGGGGTCACAAAGAGTCGGACACGACTGAGCAACTGAACAAGAACAATCCTATAACAACAGAACAAATTAAGTTAGTAGGTAAACATCTTGATTCCAGCTTGTGATTCATCCAGATGGGCATTTGTACTCTGCATGTTAAGTTAAATAAGCAGGGTGACAATACACAGCCTTTCTATTTCTTCATTTTGGTCATGGTATCTAAATTTTTAGTCACAACGCTGTTCACCCTCTTGCTTACCTTTCACACAGTAAAGCATCTGTAGTTACATTCCACTTTTGACTCCCAATATGAAGTCGAAAGTTGAAAGTGAAAGTTGCTCAGTCGGGTCTGACTCTTTTCAACCCCATGGACTCAACAGTCCGTGGAACTCTCCAGGCCAGAATACTGCAGTGGGTAGCCTTTCCCTTCTCCAGGGGATCTTTCCAACCCAGGGATTGAACCCAGGTCTCCCACATTGCGGGCAGATTCTTTACCAGCTGAGCCACAAGGGAAGCCTCCCAATATAGTTTTTGCTTTCTTTCATCTTGACCACCTACAGTGGAGATTTTATCAGTTTTTTCCCCAAAAGAAATACTTTTGCTTTTTATAAAAATTGTTTACACTTTATATCTCTGTTTTATA
The DNA here is from genome assembly GCF_049115385.1 of Moschus berezovskii. NCBI lineage: Eukaryota > Metazoa > Chordata > Mammalia > Artiodactyla > Moschidae > Moschus > Moschus berezovskii. Next base: position 128,530,285 of record NC_142462.1, read on the forward strand.
TTTGTTCTCTATCTCAGTCATCTCTGTTTCCATCTTTATTATTTCCTTCCTTCCACTTTACTTGGGTTTATTCTGTTGTTCTTTTTTCTAACTTCTTAAATTAAAACCTCAGTTATTTTTGTTTCTTTTCTAACACAGTTAAAACAATAAATTTCCCTCAACTTGCAGATTTGAGTGCAAACTCCCAGGTATTAACATATACTTTGGTATTTCTGATATGCATTATTAAGCATTATGGCCTTAAAATCTGTGTTTTGATGCACATTTGTCTCTCTCTTGCTGTATTTATTGTTTAGTTGTGAAGATGTGTCTGACTCTTTGCAACCCCGTGGACTATATAGCCCACTGGGCTCTTCTGTCCATGGAATTTCCCAAGTAGGAATGCTGGAGTGGGTTGCCATTTCCTTCTCCAGGGACTCTTCTTGACCCAAGGACTGAAGCTGCATCTCCTGCACTGACAGGCAGATTCTTTACAGCCGAGTCACTGGGAAGCCCTATAGGGAGGGTGTGTGTGTGTGTGTGTGTGTGTGTGTGAGGGTGTGTGTGTGTGAGGGTGTGTGTGTGTATGTGTGTGTGTGAGGGTGTGTGTGTATGTGTGTGTATGTGTGTGTGTGAGGGTGTGTGTGTGTATGTGTGTGTGAGGGTGTGTGTGTGACGGTGTGTGTGTGCATGTGCGTGAGGGTGTGTGTGTGTGAGGGTGTGTGTGTGTGTGAGGGTGTGTGTGTGAGGGTGTGTGTGTGCATGTGCATGAGGGTGTATGTGCGTGAGGGTGTGTGTGTGTGTGTGTGTGTGTATGTGTGTGTGTGAGGGTATGTGCGTGAGGGTGTGTGTGTGTGTGTGTGTATGTGTGTGTGTGAGGGTATGTGCGTGAGGGTGTGTGTGAGGGTGTGTGTGTATGTGTGAGGGTGTGTGTGAGGGTGTGTGTGTATGTGTGAGGGTGTGTGTGAGGGTGTGTGTGTGTGAGGGTGTGTGTGAGGGTGTGTGTGTGAGGGTGTGTGTGTATGTGTGTGTGTGAGGGTGTGTGTGTGACGGTGTGTGTGCATGTGCGTGAGGGTGTGTATGTGAGGGTGTGTGTGCGTGAGGGTGTGCGTGAGGGTGTGCGTGAGGGTGTGTGTGTGAGGGTGTGTGTGAGGGTGTGTGTGTGCATGTGCGTGAGGGTGTGTGTGTGAGGGTGTGTGTGAGGGTGTGTGTGTGCATGTGCGTGAGGGTGTGTGTGTGTGAGGGTGTGTGTGTTGAGGGTGTGTGTGTGATGGTGTGTGTGTGAGGGTGTGTGTGTGCATGTGCGTGAGGGTGTGTGTGTGAGGGTGTGTGTGAGGGTGTGTGTGTATGTGTGTGTGAGGGTGTGTGTGTGAGGGTGTGTGTGTGCATGTGCGTGAGGGTGTGTGTGTGTGAGGGTGTGTGTGTGCGTGTGCGTGAGGGTGTGTGTGTGTGAGGGTGTGTGTGTGAGGGTGTGTGTGTGTGTGCGTGTGTGTGAGGGTATGTGTGAGGGTGTGTGTGTGAGGGTGTGTGTGTGAGGGGTGTGTGTGTGAGGGTGTGTGTGAGGGTGTGTGTGAGGGTGTGTGTGAGGGTGTGTGTGTGCGTGTGTGTGTGCGTGTGCGTGAGGGTGTGTGTGTGTGAGGGTGTGTGTGTGAGGGTGTGTGTGAGGGTGTGTGTGTGTGTGCGTGGGTATGTGTGAGGGTGTGTGTGTGAGGGTGTGTGTGTGCATGTGCGTGAGGGTGTGTGTGTGTGAGGGTGTGTGTGTGCGTGTGCGTGAGGGTGTGTGTGTGTGAGGGTGTGTGTGTGAGGGTGTGTGTGTGAGGGTGTGTGTGTGTGTGCGTGTGTGTGAGGGTATGTGTGAGGGTGTGTGTGTGAGGGGTGTGTGTGTGAGGGTGTGTGTGAGGGTGTGTGTGAGGGTGTGTGTGTGAGGGTGTGTGTGTGAGGGTGTGTGTGAGGATGTGTGTGTGAGGGTGTGTGTGAGGGTGTGTGTGTGAGGGTGTGGGTGTGTGCATGTGTGTGAGGGTATGTGTGAGGGTGTGTGTGAGGGTGTGTGTGAGGGTGTGTGTGTATACATATGTATATGTGTATCTTTTGTGTACTTTTATCTATGCTTCAAAAACAACATATATATATGATTTATATATATTTTTCTATATATATATCTTTCCACTACCTTTTTCTTTGACTGAACCTTTGCTTGCTTACCTTCACTGTGATTTTTGACACATCTGAGTTTACCCCTGGCGCCCTCTGGGATCTTTCTGTTTGATGGTTATACTCCATCTCTTTCAGTGGTTTCGCAGAGACTGTTACCCACAGGAGCAAATGCTCCTGCTCCTAAAGACCTGTGCTCTCCCTAAACTTGACAGAGGCCCTAGAACAGTCTAACCCCAGGCCCCCTCGGGCCAGCTTGACCACAGCTGTGCTCGCGTCCATATTCCGCTCCTTGCTTGTCTCTGGCTCACGAGGCTCTGACTCCAGACGGCACGCTCCGTTTAGCTGCGTTCCCACGCGCACCGTTCCCTTTGCTCGTCAGCCCCCCTGCACCTGGAATCTTCCTCATGCAGCTACCTTCTTTTGCTTGTGTAAATCTTTCAGAGTTAACTTAAACGAGAATCTCGGTGACATACTCTTTTTTTTTAAAAAAAAGTATCTTTGTTCAGCACGTTTTCTTGTAAGCCCTCATTTTTGAAAGACACTTTCTCTTGATACAGTTCTCAAGTGAAAGTGAAAGTTGTTCAGTTGTGTCCAATTCTTGGCCACCCCATGGCTCACCAGGCTCCTCTGTCCATGGGATTCTCCAGGCCAGAACACTGGAGTGGGTAGCAGTTCCCTTCTCCAGGGGATCTTCCCAACCCAGTGATCGAACCCAGGTCTCCCCCATTACAGGCGGATTCTTTACCGTCTGAATCACCAGGGAAGTCTGGTACAGTTCTAGGTGGACAGCAGTTTCCCTTCAGCAATATGAAGACATTACACTTCTGTCATCCAATCTCCTTTTAGCTGATGAGAAATCAGCCACAAGTTGAATTCTCTTTCTTCCCTGCATTGCTTGTCTTCATCCTTGGCTACTGATCGATCTTCTCTTTGTCTCAGATGTCCTGCAGTTTCTCTGTTATGAATCTGCACGAGGAATTGTTTTTCACTCCAACAGACTTCTTGAATCTGAGGACTGGTGTCTCCCATCAGTGATGGGATTCTTTAGTCATTATATCTTCAAACACTGAAGCTTGATCACTTTCTCCTCTCTTCTGGAACTCCTAGTAAGTATATAAAACACTTTCTTCTAAGAATACTTACCTTTTTCTTTTCGTTACATCTTTTCCATTTCTTTCCCTCTAGGCTGCATTCTGGATAATTCAGTCAGTTCTATCTTTTAGTTTACTAATCCCCTCTTCAATTAGATTTAATCTGTCGTTAAACTCACCTCCTGTGTTTAAAATTTCTATAATTGTATTTTTCGTTTTAAAAAGTATCTTTGGTCATTATTAAGACTCTTGATCTTCAGGTTGTATTAACTTCCTTTTGTATTCCTCTAAACGGAATAAGATTCTTGGGTTCACTAGGAATTCTCCTAGTCAGTGTCCGAGGTCTCATTCTGACCATGCTTGCAGGCAACGTTTCTCATGGTGTCTTATTCTCCAGCGTGTTCTGAAATTCCTATTTCTGGAGGTTTTAACTATGGGACTGCTTTAAGGACAGAGAAAAAGCAGCATTCCTCCAGAGGAGGAATTTGTACTTCCTTCTTCCAGGCTACTGGAAGCCCACCTGGTTGGGGACCCAGTTTAAACTGAGATGTGTGCTTTGGGTTTGCGGCCAGCAGGTGGTGTGCAGGCAGACGGATGCTCCCTCAGGGCTAGGAGTGCTCCCTTGGGGCTGGGAGTGCTCCGCGCCACCCTCACACCTGGTGACATCGGGGAGGGGGGAACAGGCAGCGCCTACCCTTCGGCTCAGACAAAGTGGATGGGGGCCGCATCGCCCCTGTGGTCTGCGGTGGTCCCGGCGGCCTGTGTGGGCCCCCGCCACCCTTCTGGGTTAGTCCCACCCTGGGTTTTCCTCCTGTCCTCCACAGTCTCCAGGGTCACGAGTGCTGAAGTTCACGTGCATCCTGGTTTGAAAAGTCCTCTCAGGATGAAGGTCAGCAGGAGTGTCCCTCACAGCTCAGGCTCCTGTTTCCACTCAGTTTGGGATCTCCAAGAATCTCCATACCGCCAGACTGCTCACATGCTTACAGTCATCTTTGTACATTGAAATGTTGGTGTTTCTGGTTGCTTTCTGAATGAGGATTAGTCCCAGTACCTGGCTCTCTCGGCGCAATGATGAAGCAGAGAAACTCGAGCCACCCTCTGGGAGGCCGGCACCTCGTCACTGACGGCATCCGGTCAGCCGGCCTTGAGCCAAGGCGCGGGAACGAGAGAGGCGGGCCGAGTCACTGTGGGTGACGGGCAGTGGGGGGCGTGTCCTGTCACTCAGCTGTGTCTGACTCCTTGCGACCCCATGGACCCTGGCCCGCCAGACTCCTCTACCCAGGGAATTTTCCAGGCAAGAATACCGGAGCAGGTTGCCTTCTCCTCCTCCAGGGGATCATCCCGGCCCAGGTTATGTGACAGTAAACATAACTTCAGACAAAAGTGTGTAAGAGGGTCGACTGTTAAGTGTCGAGTGTGGGCTGCTGTAGGAACGCCTGTGGGGGTTGTGAGGCGGGGAGTCAGTAGCCGCTGCCTCCATGTCACGTGCAGGGTCTGGACAAGGACCTTCCACACAACCTGCAGGTTTCTGAGTCTGTCTCTACAACGTGGGGAGCAACCTGGGCATGACCAACCCCGGAGCGGCCGGCGCACACACAGGCGGAATCGTCCCAGGCTCTCAGTGAGGCCGTGGGCACTGAGTCGGGCCGTCCTGATCCCTGGACGTCACTCCCGCCGCCTGCAGGCTCTCAGTGAGGCCGTGGGCACTGAGCCAGGCCGTCCTGATCCCTGGACGTCACTCCCGCCGCCTGCAGGCTCTCAGTGAGGCCGTGGGCACTGAGTCAGGGCGTCCTGACCCATGGACAAAACTCCCGCCCCCTCCAGGCTCTCAGTGAGGCCGTGGGCACTCAGCCAGGCCGTCCTGACCCCTGGACGTCAACCCCCAGGCTCTCAGTGAGGCCGTGGGCACTCAGCCAGGCCGTCCTGACCCCTGGACGTCAACCCCCAGGCTCTCAGTGAGGCCATGGGCACTCAGCCAGGCCGTCCTGACTCCTGGACGTCACTCCCACCCCCTGCAGCCTCTCAGTGAGGCCGTGGGCACTGAGTCAGGCCATCCTGACCCCTGGACATCACTCCCGCCGCCTGCAGGCTCTCAGTGAGGCCGTGGGCAATCAGCCAGGCTGTCCTGACCCCTGGACGTCAACCCCCAGGCTCTCAGTGAGGTTGTGGGGACTCAGTCAGGCCGTCCTGATCCCTGGACGTCCCTCTGCCCCCTCCAGGCTCTCAGTGAGGCTGTGGGCACTCAGGCCGTCCTGACCCCTAGACGTCAACCCCCAGGATCTCAGTGAGGCCGTGGGCACTCAGCCAGGCCATCCTGACTCCTGGACGTCACTCCCACCCCCTGCAGCCTCTCAGTGAGGCCGTGGGCACTCAGATAGGCTGTCCTGACCCCTGGACGTCACTCCCATCCCCTGCAGGCTCTCAGTGAGGATGCTGGCACTCAGCCAGGCCATCCTGACCCCAGGACGTCATTCCCGCCCCCTCCAGGCTCTCAATGAGGATGGGGGCACTCAGCCAGGCTGTCCTGACCCCTGGACATCACTACTGCCCCCTGCAGGCTCTCAGTGAGGCTGCGGGCACTCAGCCAGGCCGTCCTGACCCCTGGACATCACTCCCGTCCCCTGGGGGCTCTCAGTGAGGCCATGGGCACTCAGCCAGGCCGTCCTGACCCCTGGACATCACTCCCGTCCCCTGGGGGCTCTCAGTGAGGCCATGGGCACTCAGCCAGGCCGTCCTGACCCCTGGACATCACTCCCGTCCCCTGGGGGCTCTCAGTGAGGCCATGGGCACTCAGCCAGGCCGTCCTGACCCCTGGACGTCAATCCCCAGGCTCTCAGTGAGGCTGAGGGCACTCAGCCAGGCCTTCCTGACACTTGGACGTCACTCCCACCCCTTCTAGGCTCTCAGTGAGGCCATGGGCACTCAGCCAGGCCATCCTGACCCATGGATGTCAACCCCCAGGCTCTCAGTGAGGCCGTGGGCACTCAGCCAGGCCGTCTTGACCCCTGGACGTCACTCCTGCCCCCTCCAGGCTCTCAGTGAGGCCGTGGGCACTCAGCCAGGCTGTCCTGATCCCTGGACGTCCACACCCAGGCTCTCAGTGAGGCCGTGGGCACTCAGCCAGGCCGTCCTGACCCCTGGATGTCACTCCCGGCCCCTCCAGGCTCTCAGTGAGGATGCAGGAACTCAGCCAGGCCGTCCTGACTCCAGGACGTCAACCCCCAGGCTCTCAGTGAGGCTGTGGGCACTCAGCCAGGCCGTCCTGACCCCTGGACGTCACTCCCACCCCCTCCAGGCTCTCAGTGAGGCTGTGGGCACTCAGCCAGGCCGTCCTGACCCATGGACGCCAACCCCCAGGCACTCAGTGAGGCCGTGGGCACTCAGCCAGGCCATCCTGACCCCTGGACAAAACTCCCTCCCCCTCCAGGCTCTCAGTGAGGCTGTGGGCACTCAGCCAGGCCGTCCTGACCCCTGGACGTCAACCCCCAGGCTCTCAGTGAGGCTGTGAGCACCCAGCCAGGCCGTCCTGACCCCTGGACGTCACTCCTGCCCCTCCAGGCTCTCAGTGAGGCCGTGGGCACTCAGCCAGGCTGTCCTGACCTGTGGACGTCACTCCTGCCCCCTCCAGGCTCTCAGTGAGGCCGTGAGCACTCAGCCAGGCTGTCCTGACCCGTGGACGTCACTCCTGCCCCCTCCAGGCTCTCAGTGAGGCCGTGGGCACTCAGCCAGGCCGTCCTGACCCCGGGACGTCACTCCCGCCCTCTCCAGGCTCTCAGTGAGGCCGTGGGAACTCAGCCAGGCCGTCCTGACCCTTGGTCATCTCTGGCCTCGGGACGGCTGAGAGTAGAGATCAGCACAGGCTCCTGCACAGCAGATGGCTCCATCCTGTCACCATTTGTTCACAAGCGGATGTGCAGATGGTTCCCAAGCAGCTGTTTGAGGGACATGAAGAGCACCAGGCGCTGCCCCGTCCTCACACAAAGAGTTCCGTGGCACCCCGCCCACGGGATGCTCCCAGCTCCTGGAACACAGCGCTAGCACACCTGAGCCTGCTCTCAGGGCCCCTGGGTCTCGGAGCTTGGGCCTCGAGTCTGCAGTCCAGACCTGCCCTCCTCTGCCTACGTCCTGTGTGAAGCGGAGCGCTGAACACATTCAGTCTCGAGTGCAAAGTGCACCTCCGAGAACCATCCTCCCTTGGAGATGAGAGCCTGATGTCAGCCCCCACCAAGGGGTCCCAAGGAAGATCCTCCTGGCCTCACCGTCCAGTCCCGACTGAGTAAATAAAAAGGCTCTTATCTGCCAGTGTCCCGTGAGGTCTTCCAGGAGGGGCTGGGCTTCGATGTGGACGGAGCTTCATCGCACGGTGACAATGACAAGCTGGTAAAAGCTCTGTCAGCTTCAATTTCCAACTCATTTTTCAAATTATTTTAATTAGATATTGTTTCAATCTCACTTACATTAATTTAATATCTGATATCAACATTTCAGTTTTCAATTTGTTCGAATGATTTTTTCCAGTCTGCCTGGTTGCCTGCAGTAATTTAAAATACAATGTTTATCTTCAGCAATTTTCCATGCGTGGGTCCCAGCAAATTGCGAGTTCAATAAAAGTGACGAGGGTGGAGGGACCTGGCGTCAGGAGAGATGGAGGTTTGCCTTCTTGCCGTTCATCTTTAGACATTAAAGCAGGTAGAGCAAGGGCTAGGAGCTCATAATAATAAGATTTTCCACCAATTTCACTGTGTAATTGGCTTTCCCAAAGCAAATTTCAGTGAAATCTGACAAAGGTGTTTTTATTAAAAGGTATCTAAACAGCCACATTCCCTCATCAACACATCTTTCTGATCGATTCTCAGCCATCAGACCTTTAAGCTGCCGTCACAGGAGCCTTCCCCCCAGAGACACTGTTGGAGCTTTCTTATACTTTTCACTGTATTTTTCTTTGCTGGCGGACAGACACTAGTAAAGACACGCTTCTGATAAGGGGAACGTGAAGTTAAATCAGGCCTCCACATCACAAACTGTGGGAGTCAGAGGTCCCCAGGTGCCTTCCTAAGAGGAGAGAATTAGCTAAATTCCTGAAGTTGATAATTAGAAATATGCAGATCAAAATGGTTTTTGAAAAGTCTAAAAAACATAAAAGAGTGACTATCATCTCCAACTCACTTGAGAACAATATGAAACCAATACAATCTACACGGCAGAAGACAAAGAAAGAGATGGGAAGAAAGCATAGAAAATAGAAAGCACGAGACATATATATATATATCCCTCTCATCATGACAGTCAATGCAAATAGGGTAAATCATACAAGGACAAATTCTCTCACTCAGGCCTAACTATATGCTATCTACAGAAAACCCATCTAAAACACAGCAGTTCAGAAAGAGTAAGAGAAATGAGGTAAACATAAACAAATGCAGGAGTGGTCATAGCATTAGCATCAAGGCCAGGTACACCTTTTAAAGTGAAATAAATAAGTAATCGCATATTAATGTTACAAGTCCAGAATGAAGGTACAGTATTCATGACCTAACATGTGCCAAGAGATAAAACAAAAGGCTGAAATAATAAAGAATAGACTCGCCGCTCAGACTCAGAGATGGAAGCTCTGACTGACGGTTCACGAGGCCCCAGGAGCGGAGCCCAGCACTCTGCTCGCACAGCACTCCCCAGAGGCAGCCCCTGGGGAAAGACAGGCCAGACTCGAAACTGGTCTCCCCAACCCACGGGGGACACAGAGAGTCTTAATAACTCAATTAATAAAGATAGCTCAGGAGCAGTTGGGCAGACTCTCTGGAATAAAATCAAAGTCATAACTGAAAATATATTGGGTCTCAGAGAAGGCCTTCATGGTACCCCCAGAGTAAAAATTATACAACTTGCATCTCTAACCATAACCTAATAAAATTAGAAATTAACAACAACAGGAAATAAACTCTCTGATCAGCTGGGCACTGAGAAGCACACTCCTCGGTAACTCTTAGGTTGGAGAGTAAGTCAAAGCTGAGATCACTGGGCACCCATAAGACAGTGATGGTGAGGGCCCGACAGGTCTGAGCTGTGGAGGGGGCCGCAGCGGGGGTGGGCCGCGCCCGCCGCCACCGTCACGCGGGAAAGAAAGAACACAGCAAGCCAGGCGCTGAATTAAGGAGTCAAAGGGGAATAGCTGAAACTTGAGGGAGGAAACAGAAACAAGTAATAAGATTATAAATTAATAAATCATAAAGGTAAACAGGACTGATGAATGACTCCAAGACCTTGGTTTAGGGGAAAACACAAAACTCTTACTAGAAGTCTGATACGGCCGTGCAAGTCATCCCTAATCCAAAAATTACTGAAAAGTGACAATGAAAATGAAACATAACCACAGATACAGTGGAAATTTGAGAGTTGTAAGCTAATGATACCACTTAGTGTATTAAAAAAATCGGAACTCATAAGGAATCGAACTATGAATAAAGAAAATATGAAGAGAGAAACTATGAAGAAATAGAAAAGACTGTCAAAGAAACTTCCTCCAGGATAAGCACGAGGCTCAGACTGAGGAAGCAGAGTGGCTCTGAAACTGAGCAGGACCCTATCTGTGGGGTCTTCCCGGGATGGATGGCCCGCCCCATGAACGCCATCTGCCTTTGGTCTGCGTAAAGACTTTAGTCAAAGAACAAACAGGACCCTATCTGTGGGGTCTTCCCGGGATGGATGGCCCGCCCCATGAACGCCATCTGCCTTTGGCCTGCATAAAGACTTTAGTCAAAGAACAAACAGGACCCTATCTGTGGGGTCTTCCCGGGATGGGTGACCCGCCCCATGAACGCCATCTGCCTTTGGCCTGCGTAAAGACTTTAGTCAAAGAACAAACAGGACCCTATCTGTGGGGTCTTCCCGGGATGGGTGACCCGCCCCATGAACGCCATCTGCCTTTGGCCTGCGTAAAGACTTTAGTCAAAGAACAAACAGGACCCTATCTGTGGGGTCTTCCCGGCATGGGTGACCCGCCCCATGAACGCCATCTGCCTTTGGCCTGCGTAAAGACTTTAGTCAAAGAACAAACAGGACCCTATCTGTGGGGTCTTCCCGGGATGGGTGACCCGCCCCATGAACGCCATCTGCCTTTGGCCTGCGTAAAGACTTTAGTCAAAGAACAAACAGGACCCTATCTGTGGGGTCTTCCCGGCATGGGTGACCCGCCCCATGAACGCCATCTGCCTTTGGCCTGCGTAAAGACTTTAGTCAAAGAATAAACTTAAGAGAAGTGAGATAAAGCGGACAGAAAGGAAAACAGTCAAACAAGACAAAATAATAGGAGTCTAGCCGCGGAGCAAATCCAAGAACCTCTAGTTCCTCCTCAAGGGCTGTAGATAATATTCTGAGCTGTGTCCTTTGAGCTGTTTTGCAGCTACTGACAGCCCCACCAGGTGGAAGAAGGTAACCATGTGCTGCCCACAAGCGCTAGACCTCAGACGGGGTGGAAGCAGAGGCTTGGGAACGCTGACCCCCGATCACCTCACCACCAAACACTCAGAAGCATGCCCACAACCTGATCACACACCTGGCAATCCTCTCCCCCACCTTGTGTTTAAGAATCTTTCCCCGAAGCCTTCAGGCCTTCTAAGCACGAGCTGCCCATTCTCCTTGCTGGGCCCTTCAATAACGCCGCCCTTTCCCTCACCATCGCGTGGGGGCAGTAGGTCGGCTTTACTGGGCTGGGTGAGCAGACCCAAGTTCAGGTCAGTAGCAGCTCTGAACACCGTGGAGTGAATGACCCTGCTCAGCCCCTCTCGGGGCTGCAGTCGGCATGGGAGCCCACAAAGAGAGCGATTGGGGCTGGAGCCTCTGCTGGCTGAGGGCAGCCTGTGAGCTGACCTCATGGCCCCACAGCGTGTGGGCTGACGGCCCGGGGACCTCTTCTGGTTTCAGTGTGACACTGCAGACAGACAGGGCCAGTGGGGACACTCCAGGACTGCCCATCTCATCTCTGCACTTACAGAGCTGCACAGGAGGGGGCAACTAACCTCGGACAAATGGGCCAGGGCAGCTCATGGGGGAGGGCCGGCCCCTAACTGGGGGTGCAGGGGCAACCACCAACCATGCGCAGAGGGTGGGTCTGGGCAGAGATCCCACACCTCTTATGAAAATTAATTCAAAGTTAGAAGAAAGTGTAACTTGTAAAACTGAATAACCTCTACATGGTAACAGAGGAGAAGAGCTAGGTGACCTGGGGCTCAGTGATGACTTTTTACACACCACACGAACAGCATAATCTATAAATGGGACTTCATCACAATTAGAAACTTCTGCAAGAGACACTGAAGAGAATGGAAAGAAAAGCTGGAAAACATTTCAAAAGTCGTACCTGACAAAGGATGCATGTATATACAAAATATATACAAGTGCCTCAACAATGTGCAGAGATTCTTAAAGCTCAATAGTAAGGAGACACCTAATCAAAAGTGTGCAAATGACCCGAACAGACACCCCAACAAAGCAGACAGATGGCAAATAAGCACCTATGAAAAGATGCTCCGTGTCACACATCATCAGGGAAACACAAACAGTGAGACACCACCACACACCCACCAGAAAGGCCACATGTGAACACGGACAACGCCAAACGCTGACAAGGATGTGGAGGACCAGGAGCACTCACTGCTGGTAGAAATGCGGAATGGCACAGCCACTTTTGAAGGAGTGGCAACCCACTCCAGTATTCTTGCCGGGAGAATCCATGGGCAAAGGAGCCTGGCGGGCTACAGTCCATGGTTTTGCAGAGTCGGACATGCCTGAAGTGACTTGGCACAAACGCACGGCCACTTTGGAAGACAGTTTTTCAGTCAATTACAAAACTGAACGTAGTCTTATCAGACAATCCAGCAATCCCACTCCTTGATATCCACCAAAAGGAGCTGAACACCATATCCACGCAGACCTGCACGTGGATGTTGATGGTGGCTTTATTCACAACTGATGCTAAAACTTGGAAGCAACCAAGATGTGCTTCCGAAGGCGAAGGGATGAATGATCTGTGGTCCATCCAGACAACGGAATACTATTCAGCAACTGGGCAGGGGGAAAGCTATCAGGTCACAAAAGGGACTTCCCTGGTGGCCCAGTGGCTAAGCCTCTGCCTTCAATGCAGGTGCAAGGGTTTGATCCCTGGTTGGGGGACTAAGGTCCCACATGATGTGGGGTCCATCCAGACAACGGAATATTATTCAGCACTAAAATCTAATGAGCTATCAAGCCATGAAAAGATGTGGAGGAAACTTAAATGCCTATTATTAAGTGAAAGAAACCAGTCTGCAAAAGCTACATACTGTATGATCCCAACTATATGACATTCTGGGAAAAGCAAAACTATGGAGACAAAAGACCAAACTATGGAGCAGAAAGACCAGTGGGTGTCGGGTTGGGGTGGGGGATGAACCGCGGAGCACAGAGGCTCCACAGGGCAGTGAATCTGCCCTACAGGATGCCGGAGCGCCAGAGACACGGCATTGGACACTTCTCAAACCCACAGAACATCTGGCACGAGGAGTGACCCCTGCTGCAAGCTGGCTTCAATCAATAATCAGGCGTCAACAGTGGCTCCTCAGGGGCGACCCGTGTGCCAGCCAAAGCTGGGTGTTCACAACGGGGATGCTGAGGGAGCGGGGACAACCAGCCTGAAAGCCCAACGTGGGGTCAGCTGTTGGTGTGTGAAGTGCAGACAGCCCTGGGCAGACACTCAAACATCTTAAGGACTTCAGGAAAAGGGCGTCCTCTCAGAAAAAGATGATCACCGCAGAGGAACATTTTGGGGGAATCCTGAAGAGTGATTATTATTTTTCCACCCCAACTGACTGCTGTCCGGTGTCTAACATCTCAAATACGGGATTTTTAATTTTTTAAAACCAGGTGACGGGGCAGCGGGGAGGCTCCCCGCAGAGGCGGAGCTCTGGCTGACTCCTTGCCCCGCGCCCTGGGGCCCTTGCACATGCTGACCTGCAGCAAAGGTGGAAACAGACCTCTGGGCCAAGGTCCTGCTGCTCCAGAGGCCAGGGGTGGGCGGCGTCCAGTCACCCCTGGGAAACTGAGGTTGCAGAGGAAATTACCAGCAGAGCCCGAGAAGACCCTCACGCATGGCCAGGTTCTGGCTTCGACACGACCCTCTGATCTCTTGCTGGAGATGGTTGCCCGGTCGCCCGCTCGGGGGGCCCCTCTCTGGGAAGGGAGCAGCATCAATGTTAGGCTACGTTCTTCCCGCCAAGCCTTGGAGACCGTGGGAGGGGGCTGATGTCCTGTGTGTGCCTTGCTGGCATCAGCTGAGTGGTGAAACATTTTCAATATTTCAGCTGACTGCTTCCCCGAGTCCAAACAACACGGCTCATCCTCGGGTCCCTCGCTCTCAAACATCTGTCTGCTCTGCTTCAGAGCAGAGTGAAAATACCTATTATAAGTGGTGCCACCAGAACCGGCGCCCTGGGCCCAGCTGACCTGTGGTCTCCCATCACTGGCGGTTAAAACCCCTCTCCACAAAGCAATGCTAATAAAGACCCCGGAGACTGACTCAGATGGACACGCGTATTTGTCACCAGGGCCTCACGTGAAATGTAGCCTAAACGGTGTGTTTCAACGCGGGTCTATAAATAAAACATCATTCTGGGTTTTTCATCTTTATTCCAACACGCTGCAGAGCTCAATATTAGAGCAGTTCCACTGGGAAATTCTTTAACCCCAAGCTATAAAAATCAGATAAGCCACCGGGAACCTTCCTAAGAGCTGGCGTGGGTGTAGCGGGAGCAGCTGGCGCTTCGTTACTGCCTGAGACCCAGGAAAGAGCAGTAGCGCGTGTCCAGGCCGGGAGCCGGCGGGGTTGGGGGGACGGGTGAAGCAAGATGCAGGCTGGACCCGGGGGAGGCCAGCGGTTCTGCAGAAGGCCGGGGGTGCGGGACCTGCCCCCCACCCAGCTGGAACTGCTGAGAACATCATCACATCTTCCCCGTGGTCCAGACTGAGGCCAGGATCAAGCTCTGAAGCATCTGAGCTCAGTGTCTGGGGCAGAGCCAGACTTGGAGGGCCTGACTCTCAGCCCCTCAACCATGGACAAAACGCAGAAACTTGGAGAGGCAGTCACTTCTGCAAAGGGGCCTGACACGTGTTCGTGCTGGCCTCCAGGCCAGTGAGAAGGGAAGTCAGAGGACAGGCGAGACTGCTGCCCTTCGGTTAAGGTGAACCATCTGAATACGGTTTTGGTTCCAACGGCACCTCTTCAGGCCCCTGTGGCCCGTGGGGGGAATCCCTGTCACAAAGGTCACGTTGGAAAGAGGGGGTGGGGAGCTCAGAGTATCCCCAGTCTCGGCAGGGACGCTCCTTGCCAGGGGCAGGACCAGAGCACAGCGAGGGTCGCGGAAGCTGGGGGGCTTCCTGGGGGGACACCCTCCCATCCCTCCTCCTTTTCCCTGACAGGGGAGCTCTCAGACAAAGCATCGTAAGGAAGAATCCCGGGTTCAGGGCGGAGGCGTCCTCTTCGATTGAAGCTGTGAGGTGAGCGGCCCCAGCAGGGGCAGCGGCTCCTCCACGACCGTGGCTCCCACCCTGGGACCCCCATCCCAGGAGGGCCCCCCGGCCCTACTCAGGGACCTGCTTGTGGAGGCCCCGGGTGTGGTCCCGAGTCGCAGCCAACAGAGGTGTCCCCACCCCATGATGGCCATTTCTGTTCCTGAGCCCTAAAGAAGATGACTGTGGGCTCCCCAGGCCTGGAGAGGTGCCCTGGCTGTACTGGGGTGACACCAGGGTAAGAAGCCCCGCGTCAGGACGCTGAGCCGCACTCCCCACCCTCCAGCTCGTCCAGCTGCAATGAACGAGGATGTGTGGGTCTCACCCTCTCCGGGTGATGAGAACATCGCAGCTGAGGCTCGAAAGGGCTCGCGCCGATGTTCATGAGCCATCGGGGGTCGGACCTCACTGCAGTGGTTAGATCTCCCCCAGAACCTTCTGGATCCGGCCATTCTAGACGCCGTGTCTGCTGTCAGAGCCCTGTGACATCCACTCCTGGTGGTCCCTGCACATCTGGGCCCACCTGGGCTCTGCTCAGAGCTGCCGCATGGACCTGTTTCTGTGCCTGGCCCCTGGGGGGCACCTTGAGATCGCGGGTCACCCTGGACGGGGCTTCTTAAGCTGTGGGCGTGCAGGGGTCACCTGCAATCTTGTCACAATGCAGACTCTGATGCAGGAGAGCCGGAATTCCCGGCAGCTCCAGGTTGAGGCCTCAAGAAACAGGCGCCTAACTGCCCCACACGAACCCAAAACAATCAAGACAAAATGAAGTGATGGTTTTAAAAAGGGGGAGGAAAATGGGCAGCTATTCGAAGCATTCTTCATCAGATTGCCCTTATTCTGAGTAATTGTAAACCCTGTCTCCCAGGGATGAGAGGGTTGCTGCTGCTGCTGCTAAGTCGCTTCAGTCGTGTCCGATTCTGTGTGACCCCATAGACGGCAGCCCACCAGGCTCCTCCGTCCCTGGGATTCTCCAGGCAAGAACACTGGAGTGGGTTGCCATTTCCTTCTCCAATGTGTGAAAGTGAAAAGTGAAAGTGAGGTCGCTCAGTCATGTCCGACTAGTAGTGACCCCATGGACTGCAGCCTACCAGGCTCCTCCATCCATGGGATTTTCTAGGCAAGAGTACTGGAGAGGCTTGCCATTGCCTTCTCCATGAGAGGGTTCAGTTCAGTTCAGTTCAGTTCAGTCGCTCAGTCATGTCCGACTCTCTGCGACCCCATGAATCACAGCACGCCAGGCCTCCCTGTCCATCACCAACTCCCGGAGTTCACTCAAACTCATGTCCACAGAGTCGGTGATGCCATCCAGCCATCTCATTCTCGGTCGTCCCCTTCTCCTCCCGCCCCCAACCTTTCCCAGCATCAGAGTCATGAGAGGGTTACTTCCCTACAAAACGTACTTTGCACTTTTGTCATAATTTTCAATATATGCACAATAATTAAGGCACATCAAGATAGGCTTTGCTAAGCTCTTGAGCACATCTGTGACACACACGAGTGGATTTGGTACATATTTATTTTTACTGTATCTGTCTCTGCACTTACGTGACTGTCATCTCCGGGTCCATTTACCCGGCACCCCTCCCTCCACCGCTGCCGGTCCTCACGGTCAGAGGAAGGCACTGCTCGGTGTTCTCGGGTCAGCCTCCCCAGAGTGTCAAAAGCGTGTGAAGCAGGAGGAAGCAGTGCACACGGCCCCCTCAAGACGGGAGAACCGAGACCCGGGACGCGGCGACTGGCTGAAGACCCCAAGCGAGGAGGGGACTTCTTCAGGCCAGGCCACCTCCTGCGCCCCGTTCAGCCCACAGCCAGGCGCTCCTGCTCCACTCCCTTCTGCCTCTCTGACGGGGACCCCCTCATGGGGGGACCCTGGGTGGGTTCAGGAGACCCAAAGGCCAACCCGAGGGGACCCCCAATCCCTGCGGACAAACGTCCTGATGGCTCTGGGCCTCACCAGGGCCTGGAGGGTTTCCTGAGCCCAAACACAAGGAGCTGCCGCTGCCGGAAGGAGGCCAGTCACTTCCCCCCGGAGCACCCCTCCCCCCATCCCCCACTTGCAGTCCTCCACCCTCATTAAACACATTAATTCACAACCCTGGGACCTCTCTTCCCAAGGAGCTGTCCCTGCACCCACACACAAGTTTCCTCAGAGGGCCTGGATGCAGGCGTCCCCCGGACCCGTGTCCTAGGGGCCCACCGTCACCCCCACGACCATCTGGGCCGGTGAAGAGCATGCCCACCCCCGTGTCCAGGCCCGAGTCCAGGCTCAGAGGCTCAGCCCAGGGGCCGCAGCCCCAAACAAGGGCTAATGTGTACGGCTCCCACGCTCCGTGCCTCCAGGAGCCTCGGGGGAGAATCAGGGACTCACATTGGAGTTGCAGCCCCTGGGTCACCCCAGGTGAACCCAGATGGCCCCACAGAGGGAGCCCCGAGGGCCCTATGGGGGGAGCCCTGGGGACCGTGGAGGGACGCACACGTGGCCTGGCTCCTGGCCCATGTGGTAGGGTCTGCATTTCCTCAAAAACTCTTCTGCAAGCCCCACTTGACCACAATTCTAAAATATTCATGGTGTACAGTGTGTCAAATGGCAGCAATTAAAGCAGGTCTGATGCATTAATATTTGACCACAAAGGTGGCAGTACCAGGGTCGCAGAGGCTCTCAGGACATCGCTGCTTTCTCGCACGGGGCCCTACTCGGCCGCCCCCTCATGGTCAGACCCCCCGCCCTGGAGGTCTGTGGTCAGACCCCCCCACCCCCAGAGGCCTGCGGTCTGTGGTCTGACCCGCCAGGGCTTTTTGCGCCAGCGTCAGCGCACCGCCTGGCAGCAGATGTGTTTGCACACGCTCTGCCCACCCCACCCACCTCCCCTGCGGTGGGGGAGCTGGGGACGCTCCTGGAGGGGCGCTAGAGGTTCCTCCTAGAGGTTCCTTCTGGGCCACATGCACTGAGGGGCAGGGGCACTGGACACCTCCCCAGGGCGGGAGCATCGATAGGGAGGCCCAGTCCACAGAAGTGAGTGAGATGGAGAAGGAGCATGTGTCTCCTGGGACTGCACGCCAACTGGGCTCCTTGTGGATGAAATGTCTGTGCTTGTGGGAACGTGAAGGCTCTGTCGCCCACATCTCTGCTGCCTCCCTGTGTCTAGAGACTTCACTGGCAAAAGGCAGACCAGCTCCTTGCACACGAGTCGGGATGCCAACCCTGGCCTCGGCTTCCTCTCCCTCTCCACCGGAGGGTGCAGGCACAGTCCCACCCTCCCTCCTGCTGGACCAGGGCCGGGAGGGAGCGGAGGAACCAGGACTCTGGGCGGCTGCGGGGCCTGCTGCAAGAGGGGGTCTCTAGACCCTGAGGCACGAACGTCAGCGCCCACAGCGCCAGGACACAGCCCCAGTGCCTCCCAGGCAGTGGGGCCTGGTTCCAGCTCTCCAGTGGGTCTCAGGGCTGACCGACACCTTTCAGAATGGACTTGGCAGGCTCTTCTGCTGATCGCAAGAATTCTGACTGCTGCAAGATGCTGGGGGTGAGCAAAGGACAGGGTCTCCAGAGGGTTGTTGTCGTTCCGTTGCTAAGTCGTGTTCGACCCTTCGTGACCCCATGGACTGCAGCCCGCCCGGCTCCCCTGCCCTCTGCCATCTCCCGGAGTTCTCCAGCGGGTGACGTGCAACAAAAAGGCAGGTCCAGGAGAGAAACTGTGATGCCGAGGAAGGCGTGCGAGCTTGGGGCCTGAGCGGAAGCACCAGGGACCAGGTGCCTCCTCTCTGCTCCCAGTCTCCCAGGTACACGCGCACCAGACACTTGGAGAACTGCGGTTAAACAGGGGCTAGACTGCCCGTCCCCCCGTTCACAGGGGCCGAGGCGTCTGCTTGGGGTGAAAGCACTTATTCTAACACTGAACCCACCGCCCCGGGGGCAACTTCACGGGCATCTCAATGGGTCATGAGTGAACCAAAAAAGCAAATAATTTTCAAAATGTGTGCGGCTAATTCCACATAATCTCACTTTTACATATGACGAAGGGCGTGCTGTGATTCATGGGGTCGCAAAGAGTCGGACACAACTGAGGGACTGAACTGAACTGAACTGAAGGGCTCTTTACAGTCCATTGTCAGGTTAGCCTTGGTGAACTAACCTGTGAATGACTGGACTTTATCACTGACTCTGACTCTGTGCTTGGCAATCCTCCAGGGCTTCCGCTGTATACAGTCTGCCCTCTGAACCTGTGGGTCCCACATGTGCAGATTTAACCAACTGAGGATCAAAAATGCTTGAAAAAAACATTCCAGAAATTTCCAAAAAGCTAACTTGAATTTGTCATGGACGAGCAACTAGTGATCTAGGGCTTACACTGTATTAGGTGTTACAAGTGACCTGGAGGGGGTTTCATGTGTGTGTGAGGACACACCCAGGCTGTACACAAACACCACCCCATCTATACCAGGGACATGAGATCTGTGGATTGTGGAATCAGCCAGGGGTCCTGGAACCAGCCCCCTGGGGATGCCGACAGCCATCTGTAGAAGCAGTGCCTAAATCAGGAATGCCACCAGTTCTACTGGTGAACGCTGGTTAGGGCGGCCCTGGTTTTCTTCTGCTTCTTGTTATTTGACATGTGTCAGATCTACAGAAAAGTTGTAAGAACATCGTGCTAGAATGCTGAAAGCCCTCCACCCAGATTCCTCCAATAGTTTATCCCACTGTATTCCTCTTGCCAACTCTGTATTTATATTTTAGTATCCTTAACCAATTGAGAGACAGACACAATATCCCTTTAGCCCTAAGAGCATAGGTGTGTATTTTCCAAAAGCAAAGGCGTTCTCCCATATAATCATAGCACAATTATCAAGATCAGGAAATTGACATTGATATGGTACCAATATCTAATCAATAGAATTTATTCAGATTTGTCCAGCTAGCCCAGTAACAATTTTTATGACAAGATAAAGCCTAGATCACGCATCGCATTAGGGGGTCCTGTCTCTTTAACCACCTCCAATTAAGAACACGTTCTCAAGGTCTCCTCGTCTCTCCTAATTTTACCGTGTGCCTGTCAGTCATTTCACACTGTGTCCCTTGATTCAAGTCTGTGTGAGACGCAGGCTTTGCGTTTCGGCAAGAGCACTGTGGGAGGGCATGTGTCAAGGGGCGGGGGTGCTGCCTGCCCCCAGCACTCTGGGTGCCGTGCTAGCGCCTTGTCAGCCGATGTCTCCATGGAAACGTCACCACATTCCTGCTGGAGTTAATTCCTGTGATGAGGTCCGTCCTGTTATCCCTCAGAATGGTAGCCAGTCATCTTCACAGGCATTGAGGATTCCGGTCCGAATCACATATCATCAAGATGTATTTGATTTTACTGTAAAGAATATCAATTTTTAAGCACTAAAGGAGGAGATTTTGAGCACTAATGTTATCGAGGGTGGATGTGGGATCGCTCCTTCCACGGAAAAATGAGGGAGGAGGGTCTGAGCAGACAAGCCGCCTGCACCTGTCTTTGCTGCCGTCTGCACGGGACAGGTGGACAGACGTCTGCCTGCCACCTCGGCAGGCTTCCCGTCCCCTGTCCTCCGCCCCACACACAGCCCCCTGGTCCACGGCCTCTTCCCTGGAGAGCAGACGCGCGTGGGACCCCTCCGGCTCCGCTGCAGGGTCATCTCGCTCTCCTGCCCCCTCGGCCCGGGCCCCGCTCTGCCCCTGGGTCACTGAGAACCTGCCACTTCCTGCTGCCCGCTCCTGCAGAGGCGGCCCCTCCCCTGGTGGAAGAGCGTCCTTCGGCACTTGGAGAGTCACAGTCCAAGCCTGCAGACTCTCTCGTGCTGAGCTGACGCGAAAATGCCTTTGTTTCACCCTGTTTGGGAGGATGTTTCTGATGGATGTATAACTTAAGGCTGACTTTTTATCCCCCTCGCAGAACTTTCAAGATGTTGTCTCCTGGCTTCTATTGTTTCCAGTGTGAAGTGAAGTCACCTGTCAGTCTTGTCACCCCTCTTCAGGAAGCAGTGTGTGTCTGTTCCTGGTGGTTTTTAAGATTTTCTGGTTTTGACATCTGAGCAGCTGGAGCGTGCGTTCTCAGGGTGGTTCTGTTTCCGCAGACTCTGTGTGGAGTTCACGGATCTGGGGGGCGTGTGCGTTGTTCTTTCCCGTGTGCCGTTCTGGCTCTTCTCCTGGGATTCCTCTTGTGTGCCTGCTGGATGACTCGATGCTGTCGTACACGTCACATCGGCTCTGGGTATTGTTTTCACTGTGTCTCTCTGTTCTTCACATTGAATATTTTCTATCGGTCTTTCTTCATGTTTGCCAATCCTTTATTCTGCAGTCTCAAATCTGCAGTTCAGCCCATCCAGTGACTTTAAAAAATTTTTCATGTAGTTTTCTGAAATTGCTGTGTGGTGTTCGGTATGGTCCTCGTGTTTCTGCTGAGTTTCTCCATGTCTCCGATCACCATAAGTATTTTGGTTTAAGTTTTTGTACGTATTTGTGATGGCTGTTTTAAAGTCCCCGCCTGTTCACCTCAGGTTTGTGTCTACTGACTACTTTCTTCTTTCATTACCGGTCACGTTGCCCTGCTTTGTCACAGTTTAGAAATTGTTGACTGCATGCTGGACATTGCGGACAGACATCACGGGAATCTAGTTACAGCTCACTAACTGCTTCAGAAATAACTGTGAGTTACCATATCACACCCGTATGTGTCCTCCTCTCTGTGCAGCTGTTCAGTGGCCCCTGGAAAGTGCGCCAGCAGTGTCTGACACGCACACTGTGCAATCCCGAAGGGAACCACTCATGTGTCTATTACTACAGGGAATGCAAGCATACTCACCTGAACTGAGTCCCACAGTTTCTTGTACGAGGATGCTTAGTACCACCACTGAATGTTACTACTGCCACGGCACTATTACGTGGAAGTCTGAAAAGGTGTTTTGTCTCAAGTTATTTTAAAAAAAGAGAGCCCGTGATTAACTGGGCCAAGCTCTCCTGCACTCCTGGGGAGATAACACTGAGATCCTAGGCTCCGTGGGCACAGCCACCTCCATGCGCCAGCCCAGCTGCAGCCGCTGGAGCTGGTCCCTGGCCCTGCTCTGCACACCCGCTTACTCTACCAGATCCTGTTGAGCTTCTGCTAATCCAGATCCTGTTGAGCTTCTGCTAATCGCTCTCTGGTGGACCCCCTTCTCCTCCCTGCCTTCTGGTCACCAGGAAGGTGACTCTGCCTTCCTGGATCGTCACACAGACTCCTTACTGCTCCAACACCAGCATTTCTCACTCCCAACGCCTCTTCTGCTCTGAAGCCAGAGTGGGAGCTCTAAGTTGCAAGTCTGATCACATAAGACCCTGTGCAGAGCTCTTCAAAGGCCTCTTGCTCCCTTCTGAGAATTCCTGAGTCCTCGGGGAGCATCAGAAGCACTCTCCTGATGGACCAGCCTTGCAGGCTCATCCCTGCCGTGATTCTGCCCTCCCATCAGCCCACCACACGCCAGGGCTGCCCCTTCCTGATGGACCGGGAGGCCGCTCACCACACGCAGTGCCAAGGCATGACCTGGACCCCATCTGGCCCTCACCACACATCAGTGTGGCCGGCATGAGGCCTCCCACTGCAGCACATGGAGTGGTACATGTCTAGGTTGCGTCAAAGTCAAATATTAAAGTGCTATTCAATACCAAAGACACATCATCCTCCCGATCCACTGAACATGGTCACCTTTTCATGAAAACAGCCGCACCTTGGGGGCCTCAGCACTCAGGCAGGACAATCTGACATCAAACAGTGGGACAGAGAGCTTTAAAGTCTACCGGTTTGGCCCGCAAGGAGCAACGTCCCTGTCACGGGTCATGTGGGCACTAAAGCAAATGAGCCGGGTCCTCAGGCCCACTAGAGCCCCCCCGCACAGCCAGGAGCCACAGGCTGCACACTAAATCAGCTGGGATCAAATAAGATGCAGAGTTAAAGTCCTCAGTCACACCAGCAGCACCTCATGTGCTCAGCCGCCTCGCCGACACCGCCTCCCTGACAGCAAATCCACGTCCCCGGCATCCTGGGACTTCCAGGCCAGCACTGACCTGGGGACCAGCTGCTGCGCCCTGCAAGTGCGTGTGTCTGGGCGGAGCTCACCAACAGGTAGATGCCTCTCTGAGGGGAGGGCACACCGGCAGAACCAGCCCCCGCCCTGGCCTTGGTGTCCGTCGTCAGAAGGGAGAGCTCACAGCCTCATGGGTCCTGCTGCCTGGCTCCCTCTGAATGCACAGGACGGCCTGAGCAAGGCCCGAGGGTGGCCCTGAACCCCTGGGCCTCCGCGGGTCATCAGCCCCCTGATCACAGGGATGTGTGGACTGTCTGTTGTGTGTATGGCCCCAGGTCTGTGAGGTCAGGAGACATCCACTGACACAGCGGCCACAGCAGGTGAGTCCGCTGCTGGAACCAGACTCTTTATAAGCAGAGTTTTCTGTGGCTGACACATGCGCACACGCCCACCACTCATGCTCACACAGCAGGGACCACAGGTGAGGTTGGCTGTGACGGGACTGGTGGGGGAGCTTGTGCAGCCGGGGTCAGCCGGGGTCAGCCCAGGGTGGGGTGAGGAGGCAGGGAGGAGGAGGCCCCTCTGCCCAGCTCTGCAGGCCCAGTGGGAAGGGGAGAAGCTTTAAACAAGAAGAAACCTGCGAGACTGGCTGGGGAGCTCTTCCCAGGGGAGTGAATCGAGCCAGCATGTGCTGAAGACCTCCTGGTGTCTCCCTGAAGGGATGCGTCTCCTTTACCCAGGACGTCCCGCAAACGCGTGAGCATCAGTGATCTGTGAGGCTTCTCTTGACTCAGACCCAGAAAGCTCAGGTAGAGGCAGTGTCTGCCATGCTGGCCCCCAAGGCCCAGAACTGTACGGACACTGGGACTGGCTCCCAGAACAGGCTCAGAGCAGACCGAACAGCTGCCGACCGAGGGCCCAGGACACAGAAGAGCCTCACTGGTTCTGGAAGGTTCTGCCTTCCTGTTTCAGAGGTCCATTCTGCGTGTAGGTTCCAGTGTGAGCCTGGTTGTTGGTATTCAGTTGCTAAGTCATGTCCGACTCTATGCGACCCCATGCAATGCTGAACGCCAGGCCTCCCTGTCCTTTACTGTCTCCCGGAGTTTGCTCAATCTCATGTCCATTGAGTCCATGGTGCCATCCAACCATCTCATTCTCTGTCACCCTCTTCTCCTCCTGCCTTTAATGTTTCCCAGCGTCAAAGGAGTCAGTTCTTCCCATCAGGTGGCCAAAGTATTGGAGTTTCAGCTCCAGCATCAGTCCTTCCAATGAATATTCAGGATTGATCTCCTTTAGGATGGACTGGTTGGATCTCCTTGCAGTCCAAGGGACTCTCGGAGTCTTCTCCAGCACCACAGTTCAAAAGCATCAATTCTTCAGTGCTCAGCTTTCTTTATGGTCCAACTCTCACATCCATACATGACTACTGGAAAAACCAGTTATAACTAGATGGACCTTTGTCAGCAAAGTAATATCTCTGCTTTTTGATATGCTGTCTAGGTTGGTCATAACTTTCCTTCCAAGGAGTAAGTGTCTTTTAATTTCATGGCTGCAATCACCCTCTGCAGTGACTTTGGAATCCAAGAAAATAAAGTCTGACACTGTTTCCATTCTTTGCCCATCTATTAGCCATGAAGTGATGGGACCGGATGCCATGATTTTAGTTTTCTGAATGTTGAGTTTTAAGCCAGTTTTTTCACTCTCTTCTTTCACTTTCATCAAGAGGCTCTTTAGTTCCTCTTCACTTTCTGCCATAAGGGTGGTATCATCTGCATATCTGAGGTTGTTGGTATTTCTCCCAGCAATTTTAATTCCAGCTTGTGCTTCATCCAGCCCAGAGTTTCTCATGATGTACTCTGCATACAAGTTAAACAAGCAGGGTGACAATATACAGCCTTGACATACTCCTTTTCCTATTTGGAACCAGTCTGTTGTTCCATGTCCAGTTCTAACTGTTGCTTCCTGACCTGCATACAGATTTCTCAGGAGGCAGGTAAGGTGGTCTGGTATTCCCATCTCTTTAAGAATTTTCCTCTGTTTGTTGTGATCCACACAGTCAAAGGCTTTGGCATAGTCAATGAAGTAGAAATAGATGTTTTTCTGGAATTCTCTTATTTTCTCTATGATCCAGCGGATGTTGGCAATTTGATCTCTGGTTTCTCTGCCTTTTCTAAATCCAGCTTGAACGTCTGAAAGTTCTCGGTTCACGTACTGTTGAAGCCTCAGTTGAAGGATTCTGAGCATTATCTTTCTAGCGTGTGACAGGAGTGGAACTGTACAGTAGTTCGAACATCCTTGGCACGGCCTTTCTTTGGGATTGGAATGAAAACTGACCTTTTCCAGTCCTATAGCCATGCTGAGTTTTCCAAAATTGCTGACATATTGAGTGCAGCACTCTGGAGGGCTCCTTTATTGAGAGTAAGCTTCCTAAACTGCTTCCTGCGAATCGAGCAGCTCCTGATGTCAGCCTGCTCCGCCCACCTCACCTGTGGTCCCAAACGGCCAAGCATAGATGGGAGAAGTGGCTGGAGAAGCCGCGGTGCCCTCACCATCCCCTGACTCCTGCCTGGACCCTGCACGTGGACAGAGCTCTCAGGGTCTGCCCAGCGACCTCCACGCTCTTGGAGGTGCCACAGTGACCTCTGAGCTGTTGGGTGCTCCCGTTAAGAAGATACGTCGCCAAGCCACCGGCCTCTGTCAGATGGTGGCTGAGCTGCCCACGGCCCCGAGCTGCCGGGGGAGAACCAGCCAGAACCAGCCTTCAGAGGGCTCCCTGCAGCCCAGGGCTGTGACCAAGACTGTGGCGAGTGTGGTGCAGGATGCCTGTCAGCAGAGCAGAGAGCGAGGTGGGGGCTGAGCCCCAGGGCCCCTGAGTGGGCTAAGCCCCCTGTTCTGCCCCAGGGCGACCTGGCATGTCACCAGGCACCATTCCATTTGGTCTGCATGTTCTGCTCACTGTGTCCGCAGTTAGGAAGAGCAACCAGAAAACAGCATGACTGCAGACAGGCTGTGTCCCCTCCTGACCTCGGCCCTGACCACGCCTGCTGCCCCCGCTCCCCGGAGGCAAGCTAACAGGGCCTAGGGCAGGCTGAAGCCCCCAGGGTGACAGGAGAACCAGGAAACGCTTCCCGCTGGAGCTGGCCACGGCCTTCTGAGCCAGGGGATGGAGCCAGAGGAAAATGAGAGAAGGCGCTCAGCCGTTTCTCAGAACCAGAGACCGAACGGTTAGCTCCTCCCAACCTCACTTGAGGCAAAGTGGAGAAAAAAATCACCAACTTTTTGCCCTTGTAAAATAACCAAACCAGCTTTCTGAAGTCTCATCCGTCGGCTAATGCCTCATGAGAGCTTTTATAGATCTTTCTGCTAAGAAGACACTAAAAAAAAAAGAAAAAAGTAAGATCCCACTAGTCCTTAGAGAGAAAGGCTTCCTTGTCTGGGAAATTCAGCTGGGACACCTCGCTTGTGCAGAGTGAGGTCACAGGGACCAGAAACACTGTAAACCACTTTTCCCACAGTTTCACGTGTGCCTACCCTTGTCCCAAGGCAAGGAAGCTGCACACAAATGAGAAGCTTCTAAGTAGTAACGTGTGACCCAGATGCACAGACGGTAGCCGGGGCCAAGCCTGCAAGGATTGGGCACGGCCCCCCGGGCACAACCCCACTCCACCAGCGCCGGTTCCTGCTGCTGAGCGGGCGCCAAGGCTGACCACGAGCCGCCGGCACCGTCGTGGCGTTAAACACTTGAAAGGTTGTTGTTTTCACAAAAACAGCCCGTGAATAAGGACGTGGGAATGTGTCACTGTCTGGGAGGTGATCCCAGGAAAGAGCGGAGACGGTGAGACCCGGAGGGGAGCAGGGCGGTGAAGGTGAGTGAGTGCCGGGAGGGGCGGGTCTGGGGGCCGTGGACTGTGCCCCAGCATCTCTGCGGGGCAGAGAAGCAGGTGTGGATCCATCAGCTCCACCCTCACCCCCTGAAGATCTCCGAGGAATACCCCTGAGCAGCCCTGACCCACCTTGGACCTGAACCAAATGTGCTTGTTCCACTGGAGGGAGGCAGGGCTTAGAGCCCCACGCTGCCAGCAGATAGGGGCTGCCCCGCAGGGCTGCAGGGGGACCCTGGGGTCGGGGGCGGGAGGGGCTGCAGGGGCGGGGTGGGCGGGGCTGCAGGGCGCGGGCGGGGCTGCAGGGGGCGGGGGGGCGGGGCTGCAGGGGGCCCTAGGGGCGGGGTGGGCGGGGCTGCAGGGGGCGGGGGTGGGCGGGGCTGCAACGGAGTTGGGGGCGGGTGAGAACACCCCATGCCCAGCGGTGGGTGGCTGTGAGAGAGGAGAGAGGGCCACCAGGCACCGCTCAGCTGTCCATTCGAAGGGGCTGATTTACGCCGTGTGAATTTAATCTCAGTTTTTAAGGCGCCGCCAGTTTAGCCGTGCCGTCCTCATTTGCTTTCCACTTATCCACAGCTGTGGGCTCCGGGTGTGTTAAGAGCGTGGACGGGGCTGGGTTCTCCTCTATGGTGTCACCAGCTGCAGGCATTGTGGCAGCACCAGTGACCATGGTGGCCTCACTGAGTGGCCTCAGGGTGATCACAAGCAGTGATCTCATAGAGTGACCTCACTGACCACGAGCAGTGACCTCCCTGAGTGGCCCAGGCAGTGCCATGCCGTGCCGTCCAGCTGCAGGAGGGGTGGCCCCCGCCCGCCCTCCAGCTCAGAGAGCAGCAGCCCTGCCTAGCCTCCACACCAGTTCATTCGCTGTGTGAGGAGGTTCTGGAAGGGCCGCCCTCACACCACACCCTACTTCTGACAAGATTTGCTGCCTGGACAGTCCCAGGTTGGGCCAGGCCTCAAGCCCCGGGTGACGCCTGTGGAAGGGCCAAGGGACAGAGGTGTTGGGCAGCCCCGTCCATACAGGTCTCCGAGCAGCAGTCGTGCTGGATCTCCTGCCCTTGGGACCGACGGTGCTGGTGAAAGATCAGCGGCTCTGCTGCCCTCGAGAAGGCAGGCAGGCCCTTCTCAGAAATGCACCCTCACACACGGGGAGGCAGTGTGGGGGCCCCGGGCGCCAGCGTGGGGCGCGTACACCTGCTGGCCCAGCCAGAGAACCGACCTGGGGGCTCAGGGGCCCGTCCACCTTTGTGCCCCTGGGCCCCCAACGTGAGTGCCCCTCCCTGCACCTGGGCTCCACCAGGCTCCCTCCACCATCACCGCTGCCCGCAGACCCTTCAGGGTCCCCCAGGCCCTGCTGTGGGGCCCGGGTTCCGGCCTGGGCCGCCCCCTCGACAGGGCGCGGGCGCGAGCAGAAGGAGCGTCTGAGTGTCTGAAGCCGCAGCTCCCCCGTGACACCATCTGCTGCAGCCAGGTCTTCCTCACGGGCGGCACTTGCCTGCTTGCGCCCGAGCTCCGGGTCTCTCCCACCAGCCCTGGTCCATTCCTGCAGGAGCGAGTGGTCCGGCCCCTGTCCACACCCAGCCCTCGGGAGGTTGAGGGCTGCTGCACACCGTGCCGTGGTTGGGGCTCGCGGACGCAGGGCCACCCAGAGGGGAGGCCTGCAGAGGGACAGAGGGACAGCGGCCGGGGCGCGCCCTGAGGGGGTGACCGGGGCGACGCCGGGAAACAGGAGCATCAGCACGGAAGGAGAAAGTGCCATGCGGGTGCCGCCTCCTCTCTCTGAGCCAAAGACGCTCCCCTTTGAAGACGCCTGCTCACGGGAGCAGCTTGGCCCAGGGGACGAGCTTAAAAGGCAGTTCAAAGAGCTCGTAGTTTTTAAAAATGTCACATTAGTGGAAGTTCCAGCAACAGCGAACCAGTTTCAGGCTCTGTGCTAAAGCGTGAATGCTGTGCATTCGATCTTAAATTGTTGTCTCACCCCTAATCGCCTGAAGGGCCTTTAGATGGTGGGGGGCAGGGGAAGGCCAGTGGTGGCTAGACTCAGAAGTGAGGAGGGCAGGGGGGCTCTTGGTGTCCCCAGGAGCTGGCAGGTCACCCCCACGGGGGTGGGGGTCACTCTCTGAGTCCCCGCGGAGACCCGGCTGCTTCCTCCTGAATCTCTGGAACCAAGTCAGGTGATGGGTTAAGTATCCCACTTGCTTCCACAGTAATTATGTCTATTCCCAATAATCCATCATTTAAAATAAATAAGAATAATACATCAAAATAATAGATGTAAAATATAAAAACTGGGGTGCTTCTGGCATTCTCCTTGAACTTGACAAAGCTCTGCTTCTTTTGTTCATTTCACACTCTGCCCAGGGATGGAGCGGAGTGCCGCTGGGTGGGCGTAAATAAATCTCTTTTTTCTGCGAGAGGAACACTCCTCCAACCTGTATTTCAGGAGTATTGATTCTCCGAGGCCATTCCTGGGCCCTGGAACAGCACACCCATACGTGAGGTTCGAGTGAAGCCTGGAATTTTCTGTCTCAGCATAGGCCTTCTCTGCTGATTAGGCAGCCTTCTTTGGGGCAATAAATATGTTGAATTTATGCCAGATCATAAGTACTTTGGGGGAGAAAAGCAATTCTAAGTGCTGTAGCCAAAAGAACCGCCATGTTTGTGATAGTTGAAATTCCCTGCAGCTGGAAACCCATCACGGAGGCGAGACAGGCTCACGCCCTCCCTGCGGGGGGCTATTTCTAGATCTAATCAGTGGACAGGGAGGCCCTGCCAGCAGTCTTCAAACCACATCAACTTCTCTGAAGGCAAAGCCTGGAAAGCATCACAGCCGCCACTGGTCCCTCAGAAAGGCAGCTCCCCGTCCCTGACCGCCCCCCAGTTCTGCATCGGTGTCTGTGTCTGGGCACCCCGGGAAGGGGGATAGGGTCCCCGGCTCATATCCCTGCTTTGGACACTCCCCGTCCTGCTTTTAAGGGTCAGGGTGCAACTCAGAGGAGGGGACAGGAAGGGTAAGGTCGGCCCGGGGGCGCAGCGCAGGGGGCTGAGCGAGGCCCCAGGGAGGCACTCCTTCAGTTTATAAAAAGCTTACTTTCCTGGAGCATACATTTTTATATACGAAGCCTGCTGTCTTTTGGGTGCTAGGTCTGAGAGTTGGAATTAATCCGAGGGACTTATTCACTAGAAATTCACAAGAAAAATTTGTTTATTGCCACAAAGAAAAGGGATGACTTCAGTTTGCATCCTGGCTAGATCTCCTGATCAGAGCCATCAACACCCGAGCCTGAGCACCTTCTGGTTTTCACAAAGGTCCCTCGAGAGGAACGGGGTGGATGATGACTGGGGGCATCCGACCTGAGGTGGGAGGAGGGCAGCCCCCCGGACACGCACGGCTGAACCTGCTGGCAGGAGGCAGGGGGGCTGGCTGAGGCAGTGAGCGCTCCAGGCTTGGGCCTCTCTCTGCTCCCAGCTCGCGGCAGCCCCAGCTGTCCACACTCATGCCCGTCCCCTCCCGGGCAGCAGTGCCCACACTCACGCCCGTCCCCTCCCAGTGTGGTGATGCCCACACTCACTCCTGTTGCTTCCCGGGGTGGTGGAGCCCTCACACCAGGGCCTGCTCACTCCACACGGCATAACTGCATCATAGCTTGCACGCGTGGCATGTCTGTGCCCACTTTGGGGCTTGAGCATTAGGCCATATGAAGGAACCCCAGACCCTAAAGACTCACCAGGGAAAGAGACCGGGAAGGACATATATTTACAGAACGAAGTAAGAATCAGAGCATGGTGAAACGATCTCTAGAGAAAAATGTTTATAATACAAATGGATAAAAGATGAAAACGTCAAGTCATGTTAAATACAGAAACATTTGACAGTTTCAAAGCATGCTCTGAAATATAAAGTATTACAAGAGACGACTACAAACACGTATTTGCCAACAGATTGGATAGTGAAGTGCACAAATGCCTGGGCAAAAAACCTACCAAGACTGAATCATGAAGAGACAGAAAATATGAGCAGATACACAGCTAGTAAAAATACTGAATCAGTCATCAGAAACCTCTCAACAAATAAAAGCCCTGGATCAGATATAAACATCCAAAGAAGAATTAACGGCAAAGTCTTCCAAACTCTTCCAAAAACTAGAAAGGAAGGAGCACTCTCTAACTCATTCTAGGAGATCATCATTATTCTGATACCAAAGCCAAATAATGACACTGCAAGAAAAAAATATAGACCCTTAAAAATACTGATGTACAAATCCTCAACAACATGCTGCTGCTGCTGCTGCTAAGTCGCTTCAGTCGTGTCCGACTCTGTGCGACCCCACAGACGGCAGCCCACCAGGCTCCCCTGTCCCTGGGATTCGCCAGGCAAGAACACTGGAGTGGGTTGCCATTTCCTTCTCCAATGCATGAAAGTGAAAAGTGAAAGTGAAGTCGCTCAGTCATGTCTGAGCCTACCAGGCTCCTCCGTCCATGGGATTCTCCAGGCAAGAGGACTGGAGTGGGGTGCCATTCCTTCTCCACAACAACATGCTAGCAAACGTAATTCAGCAGGATATTTAAAGAGTTATACACCATGACAAAGAGAGATTTATTCCTGGAACACGAGGATGACTCTACAAACAAAAATAGAGCAGTGTTACACACTTTAAGAAAATGAAGAGGGAAAAAAATCACATGATTATCTCAGTTAATGCAAAAAAAAAAGAGCATTTGACAAAATTCAACATCTTTTCATGATTAACAAACACTCAGCAAACTAGGAGTACAAGTTCAGTTCAGTTCAGTTCAGTTGCTCAGTCGTGTCCGACTCTCCGCGACCCCATGAATCACAGCACGCCAGGCCTCCCTGTCCATCACCAACTCCCGGAGTTCACCCAAACTCATGTCCACAGAGTCGGTGATGCCATCCAGCCATCTCATTCTCTGTCGTCCCCTTCTCCTCCCGCCCCCAATCCTTCCCAGCATCAGAGTCTTTTCCAGTGAGTCAACTCGTCGCATGAGGTGGCCAAAGTATCGGAGTTTCTACCACAAAATAAAAGCTAAACATGAAAAGCCACAGAAGCATCATATCCATTGATAAAAGACTGAAACCTTCTCCCCAGGACCAGGAAAAAGACACGAATGCTTGTTTTCACCACTTCTATTCAATACAGTATTGGATGTTCTGGGCAGAGCAATCAGGTAAGAAAAAGAAGTCAAAGGCTTATGAATCCACAAGCATTAAGTAAGATTAGCTGTGTCTGCAGGTGATAGGATCCTCTGTATAGAGAAACCTTAAAACACCACAAAGGTTGTTAGAACTAATACGCCAACTTGACAAAGTTGAAGGATACAAAATCAACATGCAAAAGTCAGTTGTGTTTCTATACACTAAAAAAAAAACCTGAAAAGTTAATTTAAAAAATGATTCCAATGATTATACAACAGCAACAAAAAAATAAAATACTTAAGAATAAATCAAAGAGGTGAAAGATTGTACAGTGAAAACTATAAAACATTGCTGAAAGAAATTTTAAAAGACACAAATAAATGGAAAGCCATTCCATGTTCCCGGGCTGTGATACTTAATGGTGTTAAGATGTCAATACTCCCCAAAGCAAGAGTCAACACACACCCTGTCGGAACCCCAATCTTTCCAGCACCCCCACATGCCCGGTGGGAATCCCAGTCTCCCCAGCACCCCCATACGCCCTGTGGAAACCCCAATCTCCCCAGCGCCCCCATGTTTTGTAGTGCTCCATCTAGGAAAAATCCATCCCAAGGTTTATATGGACTCTCAAAACTCTCAGAGAGCCAAAACTAACCTGGAAAAGAATAACAAAACTGGAGGACTCAGAGTTCCTGGCTTCAAAAGCCAGTAATCAAAGCAACGTGATCCTGAAGTAAAGACAGAAACACACAACAATGGAATAAAATAGAGAGCCCAGAATTAAACTCTCTCATGTAGGATCAAACAACTTTAGACAAGTGTGCCAAGACCATTCACTGGAGAAAGGACAGTCTTTTCAACAAATGGTGCTGGGACAACTTGACAGCACGCAAAAGGAGAAAGCTGAACATGTGTCTCACGTCATCTACAAAGTGGGACCAAAACAGGCCACAGACCCGACTACAAGGGGCAAATCCGCGAAGCTCGCAGGAGGAGACACAGGCGGCGATCTTCTTGACAGCGGACTTTGCAGTGGTTTCTGGGACAGGCATCAGAGGCACGGGGAACACGGAACAAAAGAGTAAACTGGACCTATCCAAAATTAAAAGTTTCGAGCATCAAAGGACATCATCAAGAAAGTGAAAAGGCAGCCCACGGAATGGGAGAAATACTTTCAAATCACCTGTTTTGAAAAGGACTAATCCATATGGAATATACAGAGAACTCTCAGCCTCAATACAGAATAATTAAAAATACATATATACCAACACGAATCATCCACAGGTGCACATGTGTCCCCTCCCTCGTGAACCTCCCTCCCATCTCCCACCCTTTCCCACCCTGCGAGCTTGTCACAAAGCGCCAGAGTTGAGCTCCCTGGATCATGCAGCCAATTCCCGCCGGCTGTCTGGTCGACACACGGCAACTGTACCTGCCCCAGTGCTGCTCCCGCCGTTCCTCCCACCCTCCCCTCCCTCCCCGCGCCACAGGGCTGCCCTCCCTCGTCTGCGTCTCCACGGCTGCCCTGCAGATAGACTCATCAGGGCCGTCTTTCCAGACTCCATATATGTGTGCTAATATAGGATATTTCTTTTTCTTTTTCTGACTTACTTCACTCTACAATAGGCTCCAGGTTCATCCACCTTAGAACTGAGTCGCACGCACCCCTTTTCATGGCTGAGTAATATTCCATCGTATACGCGTGTCACACCTTCTTTGTCGCTCATCTCTGATGGACATCCAGGTTGCTTCCGTGTCCTCGCTGTTATAAACAGTGTTTCCATGAACACTGGGACCTGCGTCTTTGCAATTTTGCTTTTCTAAGGGTGTGTGCCCAGTAGTGGGCCTGTTTGGTTGTGTGGTGGTTTTTGTACTAGTTTTTTTTTAAAGGAATCTCCATACTGTTCTCCCTAGTGGCTGTATCAATTTCCATTCCCACCGACAGTGCAGGCAGGCTCCCTTTTCTCCACATCCTTTCCAGCAGAAACTAACACAATATTATAAACCAATTATATTTAACTCATATGCAGAGTACATCATGAGGAACACTGGGCTGGAAGAAGCACAAGCTGGAATCAAGATTGCTGGGAGAAATATCAATAAACTCAGATATGCAGATGACACCACCCTTACGGCAGAAAGGGAAGAGGAACTAAAAAGCCTCTTGATGAAAGTGAAAGAGGAGAGTGAAAAGGTTGACTTGAAGCTCAACCTTCAGAAAACAAAGATCATGGCATCAGGTCCCATCACTTCAGAGCAAATAGATGGAGAAACAGTGGAAACAGTGTCAGACTTTATTTTTTTGGGCTCCAAAATCACTGCAGATGCTGATTGCAGCCATGAAATTAAAAGACGCTTACTCCTTGGAAGGAAAGTTATGACCAACCTAGACAGCATATTGCAAAGCAAAGACATTACTTTGTCAGCAAAGGTCCTTCTAGTCAAGGCTATGGTTTTTCCAGTGGTCATGTCTGGATGTGAGAGTTGGACGGTGAAGAAAGCTGAGCACCAAAGAAGTGATGTTTTTGAACTGTGGTGCTGGAGAAGACTCTTGAGAGTCCCTTGGACCGCAAGGAGATCCAACCAGTCCATCCTAAAGGAGATCAATCCTGGGTGTTCATTGGAAGGACTGATGCTGCAGCTGAAACTCCAGTACTTTAGCCACCTGATGCAAAGAACTGACTCACTGGACAAGAACCTGATGCTGGGAAAGACTGAAGGCGGGAGGAGAAGGGGACGACAGAGGATGAGATGGTTGGATGGCATCACCGACTCCATGGACGTGGGTTTAGGTGGACTCTGGGAGTCGGTGACGGACAGGGAGGCCTGGTGTGCTGCGGTCCATGGGGTCACAAAGAGCTGGACATGACTGAGTGACTGAGCTGAACTGATCCTCCAATTAAAAGTAAACCAAATAATTTAAAAATGGAAGAAAGATTTGAATAGATATTTCTCCCAAGAAAATATAAAAAATGGGCATTGTTTCCACTGCAAGGGGAGTGGTTTCAAGCCTTGGTCAGGGAAATTAGATCCCGAATGCCTCATGGTGTTTCCAAAAAAAGAAAAAGGTCATTAAACATGAAGAGAAGCTCAGCATCACTGGTCAGTGAAAGTGAAAGTCACTCAGTCGCGTCGGACTCTTTGTGACCTCATGGACTGTAGCCCATGGAATCTCCAGGCCAGAACACTGGAGTGGGTGGCCGTTCCCTTCTCCAGGGATCTTCCCAACCCAGGGATAAAACCCGGGTCTCCGGCACTGCAGACAGATTCTTTACCATCTGAGCCACCAGGAAAGCCCAATCACCAATCATTAGGAAAATGCAAATCAAAACCACAAGATATCGCCTTACACACGCTCACAATGACCGTTACCCAAAAAGCCCAGAAAATAATGAGCTGGGAAAGCGAGCGTGTTAGTCACTCAGTCACATCTGACTTTATGGCCCCATGGGTCGTAGCCCGCCAGGTTCCTCTGTCCACGGGGTTACCCAGACAAGAGTATTGGAGTGGGCAGCCATTCCCTTCTCCAGGGGATCTTCCTAACCCAGGGATTGAACCCGGGTCTCCCACATGGCAGGTGGATTCTTTACCATCTGAGCCACCTGGGAAGCCCAGAGTGGGGAAAGGTGTGGGAAAATTAAAGCCCTTGCTCATGGGAACATAAACTCATGTAGCCACGATGTAAAATAGTTCCTCAAAAAAGTACTGAAATAGTTGAAATTACTGAATCACCAGTTGAACATTGTTAGTGAATCACTATAAGGCCCAGCATTTGCAGTTCTGAGTATGCTCCCGAAGAACTGAAAGCCCTCCGTCACCTGTGCTGTCTGAAGTCCAGCCCAGCTCGGTGACATCCGTGATGGGAAGAGGACCCTCCAGGAGGAGCACGGTTCCTGACCTCTGACCTGCAACAGTTGTTCAGTGGCTCAGGCGTGTCTGACTCTTTGCGACCCCGTGGACTGCAGCACGCCAGGCCTCTCTGTCCATCGCCAACTCCAGGAGCTGGCTCAAACCCATGTCCTTCGAGTCGGTGATGTCATCCAACCATCTCATCCTCTGTTTCCCCCTTCTCCTCCTACCTTTGATCTTTCCCAGCATCAGGGTCTTTTCCAATGAATCGGCTCTTCACATCAGGTGGCCAGAGTATTGGAGCTTCATATTCAGCATCAGTCCTTCAAACGAATGCTACAGAGCCATGGGGAAAGCTCAGCTGTCCCAGCCTCGGTCTCTGGGGACTCACAGAGGTCATCTGAGCCTCCTTGTTTCAAGAGAGTTGTTATTGTCCGGCCTGGGGACCGTCTGCTGCGTGGACCATGGGGCCGGTGAACCACGCGTGACAGTGACCCAACACCAGCAGCGTGGGAGGTGGACAGGCAGGCAGGTTCCAGCCTCCGTCTGCAAAGTGAGGGTGATGCGCCCTCCCAGGATGACAGATGGGAGCGTGGTCTCCACCGCGGTGGGGGGCCAGGGGCAGCGGGTAAGAGCAGAGGCAGGCAGGTCTACACCCAGAAAAGTGGACGCGAGACATAGAGCCCACCTCCCTCAGATACGAGGCTCCGAGTGACCTGTGCACCTCACTTACTGAAAGCATCCTCCTCTTCTCGGGCTAAAATAATTAAGAATTGATTCAGCTTTATTACTTCTCTTTAAGCACTGTGGCTGTGGTTAAGATTCAGTTCTTAAAAAGAATTACATGGGATGCGTGTTAAAGACATCAGTTCAGCTGCTAAATAGCCCATTAGCTTGGATTTAATTACTTCACATTTTCTCTGGGAATGTGCTCCATAAGCATAAAGAATCTCCTTGCAGCCTCGCCTGCGAACAGCTCTGTCCTGGGGCGCAAGTCCCGGTGCCTGATCTGTGATCAGGTTCTCACGCTCACAACCGAAGCCTCTGACAGCTGAGCTCGCTCAGCACCAGCAGAGGAAGTCCACGAAGAAGATGGTAAACGGGTATTAATTCTCATCAATTGGGGTTTCCGTGTACCTTTCCAACTTGATAGCAGGGACGGCTACATCGATGAAATGTGATTTCTATGATTGAATCCTATTTATATGCTGTTTGTCCTGGTTAAGTTCAAACAATACATACTTTTTTGAGGACTATTCTCAATAGATTTTGCTCTGTGTCTGTAAGGGGCAGCTAGGGAAGTGTCATTTGTGGGCAGTCCAGCATCGCCTGGCCTTCCCTCACCTTGGCCCCCAGCACTGGGAGGGGAGCAGCGAGTGCTGTGCTGAGTCCCCCCACCCTGGACCCAGAGCCAGTGTCCTCTGCTCCCTCGTTCTGTGAGGACACCAGACCAGCCTGGGCTCTGGCCTGTGTGCAGAGGGCATCTCATGAGGGATCTGGGGTGCAGACGTTGGGCCCCACTGCCTGAGCTGATTCACAAGTCAGGGGTCTGGACGTCAGCATTTAAACAATCTTCCCCAGCTGGACAGCGCATGTAAGTCCATGAAGTTAGAACA
Source organism: Moschus berezovskii (assembly GCF_049115385.1). NCBI lineage: Eukaryota > Metazoa > Chordata > Mammalia > Artiodactyla > Moschidae > Moschus > Moschus berezovskii. Next base: position 128,567,570 of record NC_142462.1, read on the forward strand.
CTCCCTGACACCAGACATGAAAACAAACTCAGACTGGCTTAAACACCTAAATATGAGACGCGACACCATGAAACTCCTCAAAGAGAACACAGGCAAAGTGTTCTTTGACATTAACTGTACCAATGTCTTCTTAGGTCCGTCTCCCAAAGTGGTCAAAATAAAAGTAAAAAATAAACAGATGGGACTGAATCACTTATAAGAGTTTGCACAGCAAAGGAAACCATAAACAAAATGAAAAGACAAGCTACACACGGGGAGAAAATATTTGCAAAAGACGTGACCACCAAGCGGTTAATGTCCAAAATATACAAACAGCTCATACGACTAAAACACAAATCAACAACAACAACAAAACAGCAACCCAATCCAAAAAAAGGCAGAACACCTAAAGAGACACTTCTCCAAATAAAGCATACAGATGGCCAACAGGCACATGAAAAGATGTTCAACACCACTCATTATCAGAGAAACGCGATCAAAAACCACAATGAGGCATCACTTCCCTTCAGGGAGAATGGCCATCGTTTTTTAAAAAGTCAACAAATAATAAGTGCTGCAGAGGGTGTGGAGAAGAGGGAGTCTCTTGCATTGTTGGGAAGGTAAATCGGTGCAGCCACTACAGAGAACAGTAGGGGAGTTCCTCAAAACACTGCAAACGGAACCACCATATGACGCTGCAATCCCGCCGTCGGCGCATATCCAGAGAAATACACGTTCCCTGTCTTCACCGTAGTGCTGTTCACAACAGCCAAGACAGGGAAGCAACTTGCACGTCCATCAACAGATGGAAGGGTAGCGCTGTGGCGTATACACACAGTGGAACATTACTCAGCCATGAAAGAGAGTGAAATGACGCCACTTGCAGCAACATGGGTGGACTAGAGATGATCCTGCTAAGGGAAGGGGGTCAGGCAGACACACACAAGCATCACTAGATGTGAGATCTGAAAAAAGATACAAATGAACTTATTTACAAAATAAAAACAGGCTCACAGACATAGAAAGCAAACTCATGGTTAGGAAAGGGAAAGGGGGGAGGGATAAATCAGCAGTTTGAGACTAAGATAAACACACTACTATATGGAAAACAGACAACCAACAAGTCCTCTTCTATAGCACAAAGAACTATACTTAATATTCTGTAAAAGCCTATAGTAGAAAATAACATGAAAAAGAATACATATGTGTATAGATGAATCACTTTTTGTATAGCAGAAATTAACACAGCACTGTAAATCAACTATACTCCAAGTAAGTAAATAAAAATAAACAAATGAAAAAATTATAAATCTTCCCAGATGATTCCTAAGGGCAGAAAGAGATGGGACTCTGGATCAGACAGTCATTGAGACATTAAGGTGATTGGTCTGGCCACCTCAAAAATGAAAGGGTCACTTGAACTACTCAGGACAGGAAAGCTTGAGAACAGCTTGGATTTGAGAGGAATTAATTGAGTTAATTTGCTGACAAGGGTCCTTCTAGTCAAAGCTATGGCTTTTCTGGTAGTCATGTATGGATGTGAGAGTTGGACCATAAAGAAAGCTGAGCGCCGAAGAATTGATGCTTTTGAACTGTGGTGTTGAAGACTTTGGCCACCTGATGCAAAAAGCCATTTCACTGGAAAAGACCCTGACACTGGGAAAGACTGAAGTAGGAGAAGGGGATGGCAGAGGATGAGATGGTTGGATGGCATGCGTGACTCGATGGACAGGAGTTTGAGTGAGCTCTGGGAGTTGGTGATGGACAGGGAGGCCTGGCGTGCTGCAGTCGATGGGGTTGCAAAGAGTTGGACATGACTGAGCGACTGAACAGAACAGAATTCAGAGTTAAGCTGACTGCATTTGAAGTGTTCCACTCTGGTGATCTGCTAGCTGGTCAAATGGTCCAGTCCACGACCCTGGGCAGAGTGGTGTTGGGGACATCTCCCACCCTCCAAGTCCAGAGCTGACTGCCCTCCCCATGGGAACCTGCTTCTGTTCCCACCAGCCTGAGACTCACTCACCAGGCTGCCTGGACCCCACAGCCCTTTGTTCCTCGGGACCCCTGTCCCACCCCCCTCAGCTGCCCAACCCCACCAGCCCCTGGTGGCCTGTCACCGTACGTGGTGCTTGCTACTGTGTGGACAGCGGCTCCTCCAGGTGTGAGGCCGTACGTACGGGGTTAGGCTCACACGGCCCCACAGGGGTGACGACCCCCAGGAGCCTGCGCCCATGATCACCAAACGCGCCGTGCACCTTCAGGGCCATGGGGGGCATGGCAGCCACCCCAGGACGGGGAGCAGGGGAAACCCTTTCTTGGGACTGACCCCATCCCTGTAGTAGGAACCACAGTGGTGTCTGAGTCACTCCTGTCGCTTACACCCTTACAGGGCAGAGGAGCGACCTGAACTGGATGCTGGGCAGGGCGGCCAAGGCACCGGAGGTGCATGGGGGGCAGGGTGCTGGCCGCTCCCAGCTGAGCAGACAGTCCAGGCAGACACCCACCACGTACTGCGTCAGCTGCTGGGCGCAGAGAGGGAGCAAGCAGAAGGAAGAGGACAGAGGTGGAGAACAGCACCGGGCGACCTCCTGTGGGGAAGACAAGTTCACCGTGGGGTGAATCGTCAGGAAAGATCAAGGCAAACAGAAACAGGACAGGGTGCACGCTGCCTTCTCCACGGAAGCACTGAGCTTCACACTCGCCTCTTCTTCAAACAGAAGCCACCAGGGCACCCGAAGACTCGGAGCTGCGGAGTGAGATTGAGGAGGAGGAGGAGGGCGGGGCCCAGGAGCCCCGTGGCGGCCCTCGATGCCCCGGGCCAGGGCCTGAGCTGCCGGCCGAGCCATTCGGTGCCGTTGAGGGTGGATGGACAGCAGCTGCCTGACCAACCGTGGTTCCCCAAGCACCTCTCCCTTCTCCAGGGGGTCTTCCCAACCCAGGGATCAGACCCCAGTCTCCTGCACTGCAGGCAGATTCTTTACCATCGGAGCCCCTGGGAAGCCCCTCACTCACTATTCATCTCAAATCAGCCATGAGAGGCCGGTATTCCAGGCCCAGCCCTCATCCCGACGGCCCCTGACACTGTCTGGGACCCAGAGGGTCCCGAGATGGATGGTTCCACCCACGATCAGGCCAGCCGGCTGGCAGGGGTCTCAGCCACACCCCAGAGGCTGGCGCCCACTGTCCTGCAGTGGAACGGACCCAGCTGGGGGCTGTGGTCAGCACGGAACTCACAGCAGTTCAGGGTGCTTGCTGCCAGGCGGGCCCTGAGAAAATGCGTGGCTCCCTGGGGCTTCTGGGGTTGACAAGCAGGAGGGCGGCTGCATGGGGGGCTTGGGTGGGGGCCAGCTCGTTGCATTTCTGGGGGTGTCCCCGGGCCGCGAGCCAGGGCTTGTCCAAGCTGACCGTGATTTGGGGGTCAGGCAATCAGTGCCCCGGGAGGCATCCCATGCTCAGAAAACAGGGTCAACTTTCTCCACCTCTGTTTCTCCTTTCCTGGAGGATGGAGGCTGGCCCAGGCCCGCAGCAGGCCCTCAGCTCTGCGCACGGAGGACCTGGCCGCGGGGTGTGGCCGGGAACTGCTTTGTTTGTGAGAGGGACTTTCTCAGGTGACCTCACTCATTCTGTTTCCATGGCTGTTGTGAAGAAGGAGCGTGCGAAGTGGGAGGAGGGCCCCCAGCGCGTCACACCCCAGGGCTGAGCCAGCGGTGGGGGCGCTCCTGCACCCCTGCACCCCTACCCCATGGGGCTGCCCTCCCGGGCTCGAGGGAGCTGCAGAGAAGAGCAAGAGGCCGCCCGCTCCCACAAGTCACACGGTAATTTCCCTTTTAAATCTGATCTTGTTTAATCTTTTAATCCAGGCTAAATGACGAGTCTCCCTTCTCCCCCAAGAAGAGGCGCGTGGGGGCTGCAACCCCCCCAACCCCACCAGGTCCCTCTCTGCAGCCTGGGCCTGTCTGGGGCCGAGGTGGAGTCACAGCAGGAAGGCCTGCCTGAGCAGGGCGGACAGGACCACGGCTTCATCAGAGGGACCCCAGGGACCCGGTGGTCACCATGGAAACGAGGGAGCATGAATAGAGGCGAGAGGCCTGGAAGGAAGCTTTCAGAATGTGGGCTGAATCCTGGGTGCGGATGGGAGGGGTGGGGCGGGTTTGGGAGCAGCCCCCAGGTGGTCTGGGTCCAGGCTGGTGGAGCAGACGGCAAGGAGGCCCCGAGGGAATGGGTCACAACGGCCCAGAGCTCGAAGGCAGTGAGGGGCTGGAGGCCCAGGTCTGGAGCTCGAAGGCAGCGAGGGGCTGGAGGCCCAGGTCTGGAGCTCGAAGGCAGCGAGGGGCTGGAGGCCCAGGTCTGGAGGGCCGTGACTGTGGCCCCGGGAGGGGCGGGGGGCCAGAGGGAGTGGGCCGGGGAGGGACACAGGAGAGGCCAAGGAGAAGGACCAGGCAGCACGGAACGCAGGACTGCTCAGTGGGGATCCAGTCTCCAAGGAAGGCTCCAGCGCTCAGCCCCTCCACCCTCCACCTCCGAGGGCTGAACACACTCCATTATGGGGACACGCGTCAGGCCAGCTCCGGACTGTCAGGCCAGCGTCCCACCCAACCACCCAGGGGAGAAGGGCACCTGGTCTGGGAGGCCCCGTCCCCAGTCCTGTCTAAAGCGCGATGTCAGGAGAGGAAGAGAGCCAAGCGCCAGGGGGGCTGGGCCAGCAAGCAGGTGGGGTCACCGTCCTGTGGCTCCCATTTCCCAGGCAGCGCCCCATCACCCGGGCCAGGGCCGGGTTGCCCTGCCTCAGCCCGCCCAGTGGGTTCAGATGCTGCTCATGCCCCAGGACAGCCTGGACAGCAGCGCTGCGGCCCTGGCACACCCCCTCGGGGCCTGGCTGGGGGCGACGTGCGGTGGGGCTCGCCCCACGGTTGCCGCCCCACCTCCCAGGGCCTGTGGCTTGGTGCCCGCAGTGGCCACGCCGCCTCCAGAGAGCAGGACCCCCTGTCCGTCTGGGCTGCTCTGCTGTGATGGGGCCTTCCCGGGCCTCACCCAGTCCACCTTCCCGAAGGCACCAGACTGCAGGCCCCCAGGCTCCTCCGCCTGGTGACCCCACCACCTGGGGTCCAGAGGAGTTCCTTCTGTCCTGGAGGCCCTGGAGATGGCCCCGGGGGTAACCCCCGCTCCTTCCCCAGGGGTCAGTGTGGCCCACCTCCCCGGGGTCACTGTGGTCCACCTCCCCAGGGTCACCCCGGCCCCCTCCCTGGGATCACCCCAGCTCCCTCCCACGGGTCACTGTGGTCCACCTCCCTGGTGTCACCCCGGCCCCCTCCCTGGGGGTCAATTTGGCCCACCCCCGCTGGGGTCACCATGGCCCACCTCCCGGGGGGGGTCACCCGGGCCCCCTCCCGTGGGTCACCGTGGCCCACCTCCCTGGGCGTATCCATCTTGGCTTCTGCACCACACACTCCTCCCTTATCTGTGTGTGCAGTGTTTCCTCTCTGGTCCCCAAGAAAAGGGGCCACGTCACGTTCAATTCTGCTCCCCGAAGACCCAACACGGGCCTGTGCACAGTAACGGCTTGTACTGGGATGCAATATGCTTAGAAATGAGTAAGTGAGTCTGTGAAGCATTAACCCCTCAGAACACTTCAAGTCCTTCTGACCCATCACGACCTCAAATTTGAATACTTCTGGAAGAAAAAGGAACAGCGAATGTCAGCGGGCAGGTCTGGGGGCTGGCTCCACTCGAGCTCACGGCGCTCAATGAGGGCGCTGAGCACAGACACTCAAGCTGGTGGATCTTCCGAGAGCTCTTGTGGTAATGAGTAAAGATCTCTGAGTTTCCAGCACCACTTGGAAGTAATGGCCTAATCATTATTAATTCCTTTGGCATTTCCTACGATAACATTAATCACAGCAGACTCGCCTGGTGTAAATGGAAGCTTGCAGGCACTCCCGCACGCACGTCCCGCGCCACCCCGCGTCAGTCAGCCGGAGCGGCTCCTCAGTGACACTGTGCCTCCAGAGCAGGCACGCTGCCTGCTCATGCTGATTGAGACGCAGATCCTGAGCCGGTGGAGAAGGAAATCGGGGAGCGAAGAAGCACAGCCCTCCCCCCACCTTCACCACCGCAGCCACACTCACCGCTGGACCGAATTCCCAGGGGCGGGGGCTGCAGACTGAAACACTTCTTCCTGGACTCTAATGTATTAACTGCCTACGAGGCACAGAAGCGGTTTCAAAATGTGAATTAAATACTGCAGTGAAATACAAGAGTTTGATTTGCAAAGAGACACAGTATACGTGCATGCCATATGGGAAGGCAGAGATTTACATGCAAACTTAGATCGAGGTACAGAAAAAAACCTTTGCCACTTAAGGTTAAGTTTTCAATTTCCAGGGGATAAAGTTCGGTGGCCGCATGCGGGAACACCGCGTTCTCGGCTGTGATGGGCGTCTGGCCGTCAGGGTGGTGGGAGGGGTGCGCACAGGCCAGCAGCCGGGTGCAGAGGTGTGGTTAGGGGAGGGTCCCACAAACGGACACCCCGGCCCTCACAAGAGCCGTGTCGGAAGTCAGTCCCGTCCCCCACTCTCTCTGCGGGTCCACGTGCCTGTCTTTCTAGAGCCGACAGGTACGCTCAGAGGCGCCGGGGACAAGCCAAGCATGCCAAAGCTCTTCGAGGCTGAGCCCAGAGCCGACGGACAAAGCTGCAGCACATGCCCACGCTCTCCCGCACACCCCTGTCCCTGCCCCACCCCAGCGGAGGCCTCCAGTCCCTGAGGCCGCAGTCTCCTCCCTCATCCTGCGTCTCTGGGCTCAGGCCACCGCACCCTGACCTCCCTGGCGGCTTCCTTCTCCTCCCAGGCCTCTGAGAGTCCAGGCTGGGAGTCTGTGTCCAGTGCTGGGGGCCCCCTCCTCATGATGCTACAAACCCTGTCCTCTCCTGGCTCTGCCATGCACGATCACCCCCTACAGAGTCCGAGGAGCCCTGTCCCAGGCAGCTTCCTCCTCCCCACGTCTTCCAGACCATCTGGGAGAAGCCCTGAACGTGTCTCTTGCGTTGGCAGGTGGGTTCTTTACACTAGCGCCACCTGGGAAGCCCAAATGTGACTCAAGCCCCTCATCAATGTGTGTTGAGTTGAACTAAATAACCTTACACCAGATAACTAAGCAGGTTTAAGACATAATCCATAATAGCTCTTAATATTTTGTTTTAGAGGTATCTAGGGTGTTCATTGGAAGGACTGATGCTAAAGCTGAAACTCCAATACTTTGGCCACCTCATGTGATGAGTTGACTCACTGGAAAAGATTCTGATGCTGGGAGGATTGGGGGCGGGAGGAGATGGGGACGACCGAGAATGAGATGGCTGGATTGCATCACTGACTCGATGGACATGAGTTTGAGTGAACTCCAGGAGTTGGTGATGGACAGGGAGGCCTGGCGTGCTGTGATTCATGGGGTTGCAAAGAGTCGGACACAACTGAGCGACTGAACTGAACTGAACTGAACTGAACACCCATTTGAACTGTGGTGTTGGAGAAGACTCTTAAGAGTCCCTTGGACTGCAAGGAGATCCAACCAGTCCATTTAAAGAAGATCAGTCCTGGGTGTTCATTGGAAGGACTGATGCTGAGGCTGAAACTCCAATACTTTGGCCACCTCATGTGAAGAGTTGACTCATTGGAAAAGACCCAGATGCTGGAAGGGATTGGGGGCAGGAGGAGAAGGGGACGACAGAGGATGAGATGGCTGGATGGTATCACCGACTCGATGCACATGAGTTTCGGTGAACTGTGGGAGTTGGTGATGGACAGGGAGGCCTGGCATGCTGCAATTCATGGGGTCGCAAAGAGTCAGACACGATTGAACGACTGAACTGAACACCCATTTTACCTAGTTTATATTAAGTTGTGTGGTAGTGGGGAGCATTTTGCAGCCACTAGACAACATAAATGCCTTTGTTGAAGCCCCAGAATCACCAGAACCAGATTTCAGATAAGAAAAGTGAGTTGACCCGTATTAGAGGACATTGACAAAGGTCACTGACACATCATAAACTGTTAAAGATTTCACATTTCAAAGATATATGTGATGACTAACAGTTTCAATCAAAACTATTAGTGGTTATGGAAAATGAAACGGACTCCAGGACATGAACCAGAGGCAGCAGCCCTGTCGTCTAATTAACCAGTGAACTAACTAACGCAGCCGCATCGATTAAGCACAGCCCAGGAGGGAGGAGCTTCTCTGGGAGCTGGGTCCCAGCGTGGACCCCACAGCAGGTGGCATGGAGGTCCCCACCAGCAGCATCTCCGATCGCCAGGGAGCAGACAAATAACGGAACAAGATTATTTCTGGCGGTGACATGGTTCTGAGATGATTAAGAGCACTGATGAGCAGGTGTGTTTGAGACGCAGGAACCAGGACAGGCTGGCTGAGGGGCGCTGCGGCTGAGCCATCAGTGACCTGGCTCAGGGCTCTGGGGGCAACGAGAGGGCAGGGGGAGGGGCAGGCAGGTATGGGGTGTCTTGGGGGGTCATGGTGGCCACAGGAGCAGCAGAAACAGCCATCCATGGAAGCGCTGATGCAGCTCTGATGAGGAGGGGCCCGGCAGGGTGACTCAGGCAAGGGGAGGCCCCCGTGGTCACCCACAGGTTCAGTTCCAGACAGATTTTCAAACAGAGGTGGTGATGGTCGGGTGAGTCTCCACTGCTCACACTGTTGAGGATGATGGGGCGGGCGGGCTGCCCTGGGAGCTCTCTGCCAAGGGCTCCATGCTTCTCCCTCCTGCTCCTCAAACAGCTCAGCTGGGACAGGCTGACAGGGTCGGTCCGTGTCAGGGGTGAGCAATACAGTGATTCGTCATACTCATCACATTTGCTTGATCCTCCTGTTCAGGGCCAAGCCTCTCCCCTGAGACAATGCAGATCAAAATCCACCATCCCGCCCCGCCCCCAGCAAAGAGAAGTCAGGCCCACAGAACTGCGGCCCACACTCCTGAGAAGGCTCCGAGCACCAGCACATCTGTTTCCGGCCAGGCAGCTGTCCGTTTGGACCCACAATGATAGCATTTGTGGGACTAACAGAAGGGTATCAATTTTGGCAACCTGAACCAACCCCTCAAAGTCACAAATCCAGGAAGACAGAAACCAGAGCTAAACGTTTCTCGAGGCTGAGAGCTGACCACACCATCCACATTTTCAAGGAATGACACTTTACAGGGCCGGAGAGGGTTCTTCAGCCTCCCCAGATCACCTCCGGAACCAGGCACGGTTTGGGTCTCTTTTCAGGTGTGCCCTCCTGTCCTTCCCTCCTGCTTCTCTTGGGGCGTGAGGCAGCATTTCATCCTTGGGGAGGTCAGCGCTCATGCCACTGGATGCCAGTGTGCTTCCTTCAGGCCCCTGCCACCTGCCTGGCCACCACGGACAGAGTCCAGCATGGGCCTGACCCTGCGCCCTGAGCCACAGCCCGATCTTCACAAGTGCCTGTGAAGCTGGGAGCTTTGGCTCTGTTACAGGCAGGGGGCCTGATCATTGGGGAGGCACAGTGGCATGCTCAAGCTTACTCAGCCAGGATGCTGCTACAGCCGGAAAATGGACCACGTGTGCCTGGGGCCACCCCGCCCCGACCCCCTAGAGCAGCCCCACTGCCAGGTTCATGTGCTTATCACCCCATGGCCCTGGGAGTATCCGGGCAGAAGAAACGATTTCTCTCTGTACACTCAGAATCGGCCAGAGGACTCCGTACACAGTAGGTGGTTAATGAATGTGTGTTGAATGGATGACAAAAAAAAAGAAAATGTTACCATCAATGTCACCATCATCAATGGTGACATGTTAACTATATAGTACGGTTTAAAAAATACTATCCTTCTCCCATGGTTTTCTCTGGAAAAACCACCACTCTAGAATTTTAAACATCAGAGAAAACACTGTCTCCACGACTGTAGCTGAAGCAGTAATAGCAAAGGATATAGTGCTGCTGACGCTGGTGAGGGTGGCAGAGGCGGTGGTGGTGATGATGAGGGTGATGATGGTGACGTGATGACAGTGACGTGATGACGGAGGTGGTGATAGTCATGGTGACGATGATGCGAGTGATGGTGACGATGACGGTGATGGTGACAGTGATTGATGATGGTGACAGTGACGTGACGACGGAGGTGGTGATAATCATGGTGACGATGATGCGAGTGACGGTGATGATGACTGTGATGATGATGACTGTGGTGATGACAGTGATGGTGGCGATGACAGTGACGTGACGACGGAGGTGGTGATAATCATGGTGATTATGATGGTGACGATGATGGTGATGATGATGACTGTGATGGTGACCGTGATGGTGATGACACTGACGTGATGACAGAGGTGGTGATAATCATGGTGATAACGATGCGAGTGACGGTGATGATGATGGTGATGATGACTGTGATGGTGACCGTGATGGTGGTGATGACAGTGACGTGATGACGGAGGTGGTGATAATCACGGTGGTGACGATGACGGTGATGGTGACAGTGATTGATGATGGTGACAGTGGTGGTGACAGTGACGTGATGACGGAGGTGATGACAGTGACGTGACGACGGAGGTGATGATAATCATGGTGATTATGATGGTGACGATGATGATGATGGTGATGATGATGACTGTGATGATGACTGTGATGGTGACAGTGATGACAGTGACGTGATGACGGAAGTGGTGATAATCATGGTGATTATGATGGTGACGATGACTGTGATGGTGACAGTGATGGTGGTGATGACAGTGACGTGATGACGGAGGTGGTGATAATCATGGTGATTATGATGGTGACGATGATGATGATGGTGATGATGATGACTGTGATGATGACAGTGATGGTGGCGATGACAGTGACGTGATGACGGAGGTGGTGATAATCATGGTGATTATGATGGTGACGATGACTGTGATGATGACAGTGATGGTGGTGATGACAGTGACGTGATGACGGAGGTGGCGATAATCATGGTGATAACGATGTGAGTGATGGTGATGATGATGGTGATGATGATGATTGTGATGATGACTGTGATGGTGACAGTGATGACGGTGACGTGATGACGGAGGTGGTGATAATCATGGTGATTATGATGGTGACGATGATGATGATGGTGATGATGATGACTGTGATGATGACAGTGATGGTGGCGATGACAGTGACGTGATGACGGAGGTGGTGATAATCATGGTGATTATGATGGTGACGATGACTGTGATGGTGACAGTGATGGTGGTGATGACAGTGACGTGATGACGGAGGTGGTGATAATCATGGTGATAACGATGTGAGTGATGGTGATGATGATGGTGATGATGATGACTGTGATGATGACTGTGATGGTGACAGTGATGATGGTGACGTGATGACGGAGGTGGTGATAATCATGGTGATTATGATGGTGACGATGACTGTGATGATGACAGTGATGGTGGTGATGACAGTGACGTGATGACGGAGGTGGTGATAATCATGGTGATTATGATGGTGACGATGACTGTGATGGTGACAGTGACGTGACGACAGAGGTGGTGATAACCATGGTGATGATGATGCGAGTGATGGTGATGATGATGGTGATGATGATGATGACTGTGATGATGACTGTGATGGTGACAGTGATGGTGGTGGTGACAGTGACGTGATGATGGAGGTGGTGATAACCATGGTGATGATGATGGTGATGATGATGACTGTGATGATGACTGTGATGGTGACAGTGATGGTGGTGATGACAGTGACGTGATGACGGAGGTGGTGATAATCATGGTGATTATGATGGTGACAGTGACGTGATGATGGAGGTGGTGATAATCATGGTGATGACGATGCAAGTGACAGTGATGATGATGACTGTGATGATGACTGTGATGGTGACAGTGATGGTGGTGATGACAGTGACGTGATGACGGAGGTGGTGATAATCATGGTGATTATGATGGTGACAGTGACGTGATGACGGAGGTGATGATAATCATGGTGATTATGATGTGAGTGATGGTGATGATGATGGTGATGATGATGACTGTGATGATGACTGTGATGGTGACAGTGATGGTGGTGATGACAGTGACGTGATGACGGAGGTGATGATAATCATGGTGATGATGATGCGAGTGATGGTGATGATGATGGTGATGATGATGACTGTGATGATGACTGTGATGGTGACAGTGATGACGGTGACGTGATGACGGAGGTGGTGATAATCATGGTGATTATGATGGTGACGATGACTGTGATGGTGACAGTGACGTGATGATGGAGGTGGTGATAATCATGGTGATGACGATGCAAGTGACAGTGATGATGATGACTGTGATGATGACTGTGATGGTGTCAGTGATGGTGGTGATGACAGTGACGTGATGACGGAGGTGGTGATAATCATGGTGATTATGATGGTGACGATGACTGTGATGGTGACAGTGACGTGACGACAGAGGTGGTGATAACCATGGTGATGATGATGCGAGTGATGGTGATGATGATGGTGATGATGATGATGACTGTGATGATGACTGTGATGGTGACAGTGATGGTGGTGGTGACAGTGACGTGATGATGGAGGTGGTGATAACCATGGTGATGATGATGGTGATGATGATGACTGTGATGATGACTGTGATGGTGACAGTGATGGTGGTGATGACAGTGACGTGATGACGGAGGTGGTGATAATCATGGTGATTATGATGGTGACAGTGACGTGATGATGGAGGTGGTGATAATCATGGTGATGACGATGCAAGTGACAGTGATGATGATGACTGTGATGATGACTGTGATGGTGACAGTGATGGTGGTGATGACAGTGACGTGATGACGGAGGTGGTGATAATCATGGTGATTATGATGGTGACAGTGACGTGATGACGGAGGTGATGATAATCATGGTGATTATGATGTGAGTGATGGTGATGATGATGGTGATGATGATGACTGTGATGATGACTGTGATGGTGACAGTGATGGTGGTGATGACAGTGACGTGATGACGGAGGTGATGATAATCATGGTGATGATGATGCGAGTGATGGTGATGATGATGGTGATGATGATGACTGTGATGATGACTGTGATGGTGACAGTGATGACGGTGACGTGATGACGGAGGTGGTGATAATCATGGTGATTATGATGGTGACGATGACTGTGATGGTGACAGTGACGTGATGATGGAGGTGGTGATAATCATGGTGATGACGATGCAAGTGACAGTGATGATGATGACTGTGATGATGACTGTGATGGTGTCAGTGATGGTGGTGATGACAGTGACGTGATGACGGAGGTGGCGATAATCATGGTGATAACGATGTGAGTGATGGTGATGATGATGGTGATGATGATGACTGTGATGATGACTGTGATGGTGACAGTGATGGTGGTGATGACAGTGACGTGATGACGGAGGTGGCGATAATCATGGTGATAACGATGTGAGTGATGGTGATGATGATGGTGATGATGATGATTGTGATGATGACTGTGATGGTGACAGTGATGACGGTGACGTGATGACGGAGGTGGTGATAATCATGGTGATTATGATGGTGACGATGACTGTGATGGTGACAGTGATGGTGGTGATGACAGTGACGTGATGACGGAGGTGGTGATAATCATGGTGACTATGATGGTGACGATGACTGTGATGGTGACAGTGACGTGACGACAGAGGTGGTGATAACCATGGTGATGATGATGCGAGTGATGGTGATGATGATGGTGATGATGATGATGACTGTGATGATGACTGTGATGGTGACAGTGATGGTGACAGTGATGGTGACAGTGATGGTGGTGGTGACAGTGACGTGATGACGGAGGTGGTGATAATCATGGTGATTATGATGGTGACAGTGACGTGATGATGGAGGTGGTGATAACCATGGTGATGACGATGCAAGTGACAGTGATGATGATGACTGTGATGATGACTGTGATGGTGACAGTGATGGTGGTGATGACAGTGACGTGATGACGGAGGTGGTGATAATCATGGTGATTATGATGTGAGTGATGGTGATGATGATGGTGATGATGATGACTGTGATGATGACTGTGATGGTGACAGTGATGACGGTGACGTGATGACGGAGGTGGTGATAATCATGGTGATTATGATGGTGACGATGACTGTGATGGTGACAGTGACGTGATGATGGAGGTGGTGATAATCATGGTGATGACGATGCAAGTGACAGTGATGATGATGACTGTGATGATGACTGTGATGGTGACAGTGATGGTGGTGATGACAGTGACGTGATGACGGAGGTGGTGATAATCATGGTGATTATGATGGTGATGATGATGATGATGGTGATGATGATGACTGTGATGGTTACAGTGATGGTGACAGTGATGTGATGACGGAGGTGATGACAGTGACGTGACGACGGAGGTGGTGATAACCATGGTGACGGTGATGCGAGTGACGGTGATGATGATGGTGACGATGACTGTGGTGCTGACACTGATGCTGGTGATGACAGTGATGGTGGTGGTGACAGTGATTGATGACGGTGATGCTGGTGATGACGATGTCAGCAGCAACACAGTCCTGGGAGCGTTTGCTATGTCCTAATCATTACCTTCAGTTTTTGCATCGTATTTCACTCATCAGAATCCCATGAAGGAAGTGCTTCTTAACTGCATTTTGTAGGTGGGGACACTGAGGAAACCCGTCTAAGGTCACTCGCCCACCACATGGAAACGCCAGCATCTCGCCCCAGGTGGCTGGCTGCACAGGAGCACAACATTGTTAGTTCCTTGACTTCTTATCAGTGTGTGTGGTATTTCTATGATGTCCACAAATTGCTCAATGCTGCACCCTTCAAGAGGAGGAGCCAAAGTCCCCTCTTGTGGAATGTGACCTGGATCTAAAAATCCATGTCCAGTGAATAGAATAAAATGGACGAGACTCGGTCTCCAAGGTGCTGTGGCTTCCTGCTGGCTCTTGACACCCGGGATCACTTGTCCCAGGGGCTGCCAGCACCCTGCCATGGACATCCCTCTGAGAGGTTTGTGCAGTGAGGAACTGAGGCCTTCAGCTGACAGGTGTGTGAAGGGGCTGCTTCAGAAGTGACCCCAGTTAAGTCCTCAGGCGCAGCTTGATGCCTAAGCAACTCTGAGCCAGAACCATCTGGCTTAGCAGATTATCAGTTCCATGCAGGCTCTGCACTGAGCCCTCAGTGGCCCCAGGAGTCGGGGAGGTTCCCTTCCATGGAGGAGCTGATAGCAAGGCAATGACACAACCAGCCAGCATCTGCTCTCCTGAGGTCAACAAATCAGCTAAGACACTTTAAACACGCAAAGTTCTCACTCCAGTCATAGATAAAATGGCAGGTGTTTTAAAAACAGTAATTTCTACCCTGGGCTTTTGGGGTTAAATGGGAGAGTGAAGGTGTTCTCTTCTCTCTGAGTCTGTACAAATAACACAGACGAAGATATTCCAATGACTAGAGTTGGCCCAAGAGGCAGGAAAAGATATGCTAACATCCTCGGGGTCATGGAGGGCCACTCGATCCCAGGCCCCCATGCACGCTCCTGACCCCCAGCCTCCCCACGGCACAGTCTTCAGGCAAAATGTCTGGATCAAGAACACACAGAAAACACACACCAACATCCACTGGATAAACAGACTTTACCTAAGGAGTGACCTCACGTCCTGCAAGAGCCCCACAGTGATTCCAAGGAGGCCCTGCAGACATAGGTGTGACAGGGCGCCTCTGAGGCCACCCTGTGCTGGCAGAAAGTGGGTGGTGGAACTCTACTCCAGCACAGACGGAACTCACTGGAATAAACTCAGCTTGTAAACTTTAACAGAGAAAGAAATCTGACTGCAATCATGGATAAAGGAGAATATTTTAAAAAAACAAAAATTTTTTTTCTAAAAATAATAATTTTCTCTGTGTTAAAAGGAGTTTTTCCCTTTGACTTAACCAGGAAGTCCTTCTACTTCATTTTTTAATAATTCAGTTTTAAAATTAAACAAAATCAGTACACCAAGTGACTTAATGATCCAAAGTTCTAAAGTCCTTCTGTCGTAACTTCTCAGCACCTGTGTCTGTTGCATCAGCAGGGCTTGCTCCAGAACTGCCTTGGGTTTTACTAGCGGCCTGAGACCAAGCTGATTAATGGACAACACTTCTGGAATGGCACAGTTACGATCTGAAGACCTCAAGTTAAGGTAATTGTTGCTCCCTGATCAAGTGAAGCAGTTCTTCACAGGTTTGTTAAAGCAGAGGTATTCCGAGTATAGCCTCCAAACAGGCATCACCTGGGAACAGTTAGAAATGCGAACTGCGGCCTCACCCAGACCTGCCAGTCACACTCAGGAGACAGGAGAGCAAGAGGTGTTCTCACGAACCTGACACAGGAGAGACTGAAATGGGGTTTCAAAGGGTGTGTCCGTTCATGCACGCGCCACCTTCCGCTGGGCAGAGGGCCTCCAGCCACGGCCACACAGTCCCCGGTGGGCTGCGTCCAGCAGGGACAGCAGCCGGTGTGTGCGCGTGTGTGTGCATGTGCGTGTGTACATGGTGGGCATACGTGTGTCCGTGCATGTGTGTGCACATGTGTGTGTGTGCAGGGGTGAGATGCCCATGTTTGTGAGTGTCTGCAGACAGACCTGGCTGACTGCTGCCCTGATCACCTCCATGCGGCCCTGGCCCCTAACGGGCTACTTACACGGTGAGGACGAGACGTGTCCAGGGTGTGAACGGTCGGGAGCTCAGCAGGCGCTGCCTGGCCCTCGGGATCAGAGCTCAGAGCTGGTTTACGGGCAGCCGCATGGCCAAGCACAAACAAAGGGAGCCGTGGAGCTGGCGTGAGCAGCGGTGTCTGTGCACCCCCGTGCTCCTCGTCACCCTGCACGCGGCGTCCAGGTGAGGGAGGGACCCCTTCTTTGTGACTCTGGCCTCCGAGCAGCCCCTCTGCAGGCTGCTCCCCCCACCCTCGAGTGGTGTCACGCATCCCACATACCTGCCGCACAGTGTGTCAGGTACAACACTCATGTCTGCCAGGGCAACTCTCACGCCTGGGAAACGCTCAGCCCCAGGCACACTCCACCTTCCCAGCTCGAGCCCTTGGGACCTGCTGTAGCTCCACACGGTCCCCATTCCCCGGCCCTGCATCCTGCTTGGTCCTGGCCTACAGCACCCTCTGCCCTGTGCCCCAAGGGAAGGCCCGCCCCTCCCTCCCCAAGTCCTGCCCATCTCCCCAGCTCCCCACGGCCTCCTTCTGTCCCCTCCCAGACCCCCATCTCGACTACAGTCTTTGCCAGAATTCTGGAAGCATCGTATGTGCTCACTAAAAACTCCCTCTTAAAAAATTAATAAGATGTTCTGGGCCCAATTGACATTTAAACCACTCAGTACATCCTGCATAAGAAGCCTGAGTCTAAAGGACACTAAATAACTTAATCACAACCAATCACTCTTTCCTTTCCATGAAAGCAGAAGCTGTCTCATTACAGGCCAATTTACACTCTAAACTGGAGAGGCCCAAAGCAAGCCATTTGTATCTTGCAAGTTTTACCATATCTGCCTGTCGACACCCACACTTATGCAGAGGAAGTTATTCTGAGCACGTGGGGTGCTTTCACAAATAATTTCTATGGAAAACAGCAGTCAGACAGTAATACAGGCCCAAGGTGACCTCATTACCAGAATTTGTTCTAGTTGTCATTAGACATATCACACTGTGTCACTCAAAACGGGAAAGAAATAAAAGATACTGACACACAGCACTAGTGATTAGAGACGAAAAATGCTGTGATGCTATGGAAGGCCTTGGCCGGAGAGGAATAGGTATAGTGTTGAAGATTCAGTCACCCTCAGATCCGTCGCTGTGGTCTTGAAGGCTCCATCCTTCTTCTGCTCTTTTTAATCATTCCTTCTGTGTGGGACACAGCAAGTGTGTCTTCTACGTGTTGCAAGGCAGCTTCCCTCCTGAGCAAAGTCCTGGGAGACATGTCAGTAGGAGGCCCTGAGCCCAGACACTGGGAGAAGAAGAGCCAGCCGGCCATCCCCCCAGGTCCCTCAGTGGGGGAGACTCCTGAGCTCCTGTGGACGAGGCCCCTCCGTGAAATCTGACCACGGACTCCAGCACCAACAAGAGACAGGTGAGCACACCTGCGTGTGAGGAGATATGAGGCGACCTCATCCACAGCCGGGAGCCACCGCGCTGGGGCGGCTGGACCGCCTGACTCTTCTCACCTGTTGCGCAGCCTGCAGTTTCTACCACGAGGCCTCGGGCAGAACTGGAACATCGCTAGCTTCAGAGGCTTTAAAATCACAGGACTCTGGAGCAGATAAAGGCCTTCATCTATCCAATCCCTTCATTCTACGACTGCAGAGACTGAAGCCCACAGAGGTGCCTGTGGTCACAGCACACTGACCAGGCATGCAGAGACTCCAGGTGGGTGTTTAGAATAAACAGGATAAACCTGTGGACCCTGCTCCTCAGGTCTCTTGCCACCCCCTGAGCTACTGTGCATGATGTCTTCTAAGTCTCTTTTCAATTGAATAAATTAGTACTATAGGAAAGCGCATACCACTATTGTTAATGAAAACCAGAGTCACAGCTGAAAGAAAGCAATCCTAAAGATGAGAACAATGAAAATAAAACACAGCGTTATGTTACATTAAAAAGAACAGTAAAGTACTGGGGGAGGACCCTCTTTCAAGACAAAGAGGGCGGGTTATGCTAAGGAGTAAGCAGAGTCGGAGCCGATCCCGATGCTGGCCCACGTGGGGTGTGGAGGCAGGAACTGCAAGGCAGCTTGGGTGGGGTGCTGAGCTGCCCAGCAGAGGCAGGAGGCCGCAGGTCCACCAGCCCCGCGTCCACTCGTCCTGGTGAAGCTATGGTTCTCAGTGTGAGGTTCTCCACACACATTACATAACACACAGAAGATAAAATAAAAGCCAGAGTTGACAGCCCCTGGAAGACACCCGTGGAGGCAGGCTCAGCTCTCATCCCAGCTGGGCTCAGGGGAGGGGGAGGGTTGGCCCAGGCCAGAGGCCAGAGACAGAGGCCAAGCTACACCAGGAGCCTGGGGACCCCGGGGTCATAGCCGTTCAGTGTCCTGTGGTTTCCAAACAATCATACAGGTGTCTCCAGAGTCTAGGCTTGATCACTGCAAACACCTAAGTGTTAGGAATGAACACCAAATAAAATGACCCCGGGACGTCTTCACTTAGGAGGCACTGGAAAGCCCTTTCTGTATCTGCCACACAGGCTCCTTGAAGGAGATAAACAGACAAGGAGTTGGCAGCTCCCGGTGGAGGGGCCGCAGCACCCAGGAGAGCAGGGCACCCTCCCACGGGCCACGGGGCCGGGTATCGGCCCCTCCTCCCCCAGCTCCCAGCTCTGACCCTGATCATTGATCGTCACCATGCGCTTCCAAGGGGCCATGTATCACAGGGACTACTTTCCGACGGCCAGCGCATTCATTTTCCCACAATGTATTACAGGCGGCTCGCAAGATTTTCCATCACCTTTAAATAGACTCAGATTTCTCTGAAGAGCAGGTTTCCCACATCAGTGCAGCAGTCCAGGTTAAGTCCAAGGACGTAAAGGAAAATAGATTTTTTTCTAGGTGGTACAACTTGACATTAAAAAATATTAGCATCTGAGCAGCCACCAGACCCACAAGCCCGGCCTGGTGCTCGGGCAGAGCTGACATGCTCACTGCGGGTGTCAATTTTCTTCTCCTTTCAGAAAAGTAATTTCCATGTTGTACCCACCCAGGACTGGGGACTGCGAGAGAGAAAGCGCAGCAGGAAACCTCCAGGCTCCGGAAACGCTCAATAAAGAGGGCAGATGCCATTTCAATCACCTGCCCGCCTAGAGGACCACAGCTTCCAGTCAAGAAGAGCCGTCCCTTCCCAACCCGACCCGTACACATGAGGGGGCGGGGCCGGGGAGTCCTGGGGGCGGGACCTGAGCAGACCTGAGGGAGTCCTGGGGGCGGGGCCAGGGAGACCCCAGGGAGTCCTGGGGGCGGGGCCAGGGAGAGCCGAGGGAGCCCTGCGAGGCGGACCCACCACCAGCCCAGGACCTGGGGGTTGTTAACCCTGACTGAAATCCCATTTCCAGGGCAGAGGAACGCTGTCCATTAAGGGGATGGAAGGACGTGGGAGTGGGCAGAGCTTTCTGGAGCCAGGACCATTCCCCAGGGTGCCTAGGGCCATCAGGGAACGAAAATAAGGTGGTCTTGGTGACATGCCACACGTCACCACACGCATAACTGGTGACTGCCCCAAGTCCACATCGCTGTTGTCCAGTTGCTCAGTCGTGTCCGACTCTGCGACCCCATGGACTGCAGCACCAGGCTTCACTCCCTCCAGGAGCTTGCTCAAACTCATCTCCACTGAGTCGGTGATGCTGTCCAACCACCTCGTCCTCAAGTTCCCTTGCACAGCTACAATTCACACAAGAAACACGACCTGAATGTTCATTGTCATATTATTGCTGGAGGCACATCAGGAGCTTCTCAGAAACCAGCTGGGCAGACCACCTACCCCTCAAACACAATCCTCTGTAAACATTTTCAGCATAGCAGCGCCCTGCCGGCCACCAATGGCCTGCTGCTCCTGGAGGGCAAGTGGTCACACAGCTTCGGGCAGCAACCGCTCTGACCACACAGCCGGCGTCACTGTTGGCAGTGACATCCTCCCCAGCTTTTCCTTCTCATTTACTTCAGTAAGAATCATGGAGTTTTTCAAGATCTCTGTCCTTAGAACTGACGAAACACAAACAAGCCAGCAGAAGACAGCATCCAGGCCCAGGAGGGGGATCGGGGCACGGGAGCTGGCCTGGCCTCTCTGCACACAGTGGTCACGAACCCCCAAGGTCAGGCTCCCCGCTTAGAAACGCCTAGTCATGCTATATGATTGCGAACTCGTTTTATTCCCGTCTGACTGTCCTGGGGCCTGCCTGTCACTCGGAGACTATTTGGCCGGTTCGGCTGCATCTGGAAGATAAAGGCACAAATCTGCAAAGTGATAATTGTCCATCTCAACTCAACTAGCACTTATTAAACACACCCAACGGCCTGAAACCATGACCCCTGTAGGGCAATGACTCCAAAGTTCCAGGAGTCCAGAGCATGAGCTGACCCTGACTCTGACCGCGGGCTTTGGGTCCGCCCTGCACAGGGCTCCACCTGCTCAGCCCTCGGTGCCCAGTGTCAAAGTCTCCCATTTATGGTTAAGATTAGTGACGACCCCATCAGATGGCTTTGGGGAGGGTCCCCTATTCCTGACGCATATACTGTTGTGTGTGCACAGATGTGTGTCATTGTGCCTGGGTCCTCCCCTCCCCTGGCCAGGCTGGAACCCAGACAGAACCACAGGAGAGGCCTGACCTTCCAGTGCCCGCCACATCCTGGGGCTCCACGCCACGTTCCCAGTGCCTGCGGCCGCCCCGATGCCCCACTCGCCCCCGTGTCCCTGGGAGGGACCTGCCCCTCGATCAGCCCGCTCCCGGGGCTCACCCTGCCCTCCTGAAGTGTCGGGGCAGTGGAGGCCCCTCTGGCTCCTCCTGCTCTTAGGAGGGACCTCCACGGTCCAGACCAGGCTCTTTCCTCACAAAACACAGTCTCACACTTTGGGGGGCGGGGGTGGTTCCAAACATCCACACCTTCCAGCCCCTCTTCTAGGCAAGCAGCTCTGCCTGGCTGTCAGCCTCAGTCATTTCCATCAGATTCAAGGGGAAAGGACGTCAGTGGCGCGTCCCGCCCCAGACAAGAACCTCAGCCTCTCCACAGGGACCCGCCATCTGCGTGAGGGCCCCGAACATGGTCTCAGCCCCAGCGTCCCAGGGACCGGCCTCAGCAGTCACGGCTTCTGTCCTCACTACGAGGACCGGCTGGCAGCCTGGGACGTGTTCACATGCCTGCCACTCCCTCTTGACTGTCCTGCCCCAATAACTTGTGACCAGCAGGGGGAGGCTCCCCCCAGACAGCTACTGTTCAGAGGGGAGACAGGCCAGGAGCTGTCTGGAGCTGGGGCCCCTCAAGGAAGGCTGGAAGGAGGGCCAGCCGGTCTGTGGGTTGGGGGTGATGGTAAGCCGGCGTGAGAGGCCCTTGCCTCCCCTGTCAAAGGCGGGGCTGGCAGGCCCGTGGGCTCCCTCCACGTCACAGCTTCCCAGAGCCCAGCCTGGAATCCCATGATCATGGGCCAGCCTGGGCGCTGGCGCCCTGGGGGGTTGGTCACGAACTCCAACCGGTTTCCCAGCCTGAGCAGACACTCCAATGAAGCGAGGACGTCAGAGCCCACGCAGCACTCACACGGCTCTGGTTGGTCAGAGCATGCTGTGGGTTCCTTACCCAAGGGAGCCGGGGCTCCAGCTCGCAGAGCTGTCACGCGGCTTAGTTCTCTGCCTTGTGCGTGGGGAAGCAGGGCACTCAGCCTCCATCCCCAAGCAAGGCGGCCGGCGTTTCCACCAGATACTTCGTCCTTGGTCTCAGGTGAGGCTGAGCGCTGCTGAGGGCAGGGGTCAGCTGGGTGCCCAACAGGGACTGGCCGGACAACATTATTAAAGTAGAGGCCACTGGGAGAGAAAAATGATTACATCTTTTCCGTCAAAAGTCGCTGACCTGCTTCAACAATGTGCCCCGACCCCGAGGACCCAGCATCTTTGAGGCTCCACTCCCACGAGTGGAGGAGCGGTTCTGATGGAAACGATCCGAGTCTGCGCTGCTCAGGGTGAGGAACGACCCGCAGGGGCTGGGCAGTGGCTACTTCAGCTTCTGTTTGGTTCATCATTTGTTCATCTGATGGAGAGTCTGGTGAGGAACCCGCCAAAAAGGATCCCAGCATCCAGAAAACCCTCTTCTTGGGTGAAACCTCTGGGGAAATGGCCTTTTAGGAGCTGGGGACTTGCTTCCAGTTCTGAGATGAGGGTTTTCCCTTTGGACACCGGCAGACACGCAGGCCTCACCACCAAACGTCCGAACAGTAAAAACAGTGGGGACAAGGAGGCCCTGGTGAGTCCAGGCTGGGCTCTGCGGGCCACTCACTCCCCGGGCGGAGGCCGTGCGTGCAGCGCCTGATGTGATGTCCACCCCTCACAGGGCCTGGTGCGGGCCCCTCACTCCCCGGGCGGAGGCCATGCGTGCAGCGCCTGATGTGATGTCCACCCCTCACAGGGCCTGGTGCGGGCCCCTCCTCCCCTCACCCCGCACTCAGGACAGGGAGAGGAGACAGTGAAGTCGATGGGCCCGTGGCTGCAGGGTGGTGGACGGTGAAGCTCTAACACTTTCTGTCCACGGTCTTAGCTCCAAATACTGCACTCGATCAAACTGAGCCCATGGGGCCAGAGATGCGGGGCCTGTCCTATTCAATCGGGAGCGACAACCCCCACGTGGCTATTTAAATGTAAAAATTCAGTCCCTTGACTCGACCATCCACAGGGCCAGTGCCTCGGACAACCTGTGTCGAGAGGCATCCACTGGGGGTGCAACCCACCAGAAGTTCTGGACGGCACCCAGGACGCCCAGCAGCACCCCGGTCAGTGGGAAGCTCGGCTTTTCAGGCGGTGGGGTGATGAGACGCAGGCACGGCTAGACGACTGGGGTAGAAAGTGGGGCAGGTGGGAAGGAAGTGCGTGAAGAACACACTCAGCACTGCAGGCGTGTCCACTGCGGGGGCCGGGCTCCTCCCGCCCCGGCTCCTCCATTTTCTCTGTTGGGCCCAGCAGTCCATTCGAGCTCCTCTTCAGGATGGGAAAAGACCTCGGGGTGGTCTTAGAATGGCAGCACCGGCTCTGCGGGTCGGATCTCCCAGGCTCCAACCGCTGGCAGAGGTCTCCATCCGCCCGAGTCGATGTCGCTCTGGCCTTTGGGGTTTAGTCTGTCTGTCCATCTTTGTCCTCCTTTAGGTAAACAGCAAACCATCTTCACAGCTTGACTCCCAAATGGACCCAGGTGCATGTCAAGTGCTGGCTCCCTGGTTTCTGAATAACTCCAAGGCCTTCAAGCGCAGAGGAGCCGCAGTGGAGACCCTGGAGCAGCAGGTGCCCGGGGCCTCCAGCGCCACAGGGGCGATGGCAGGGGTGGGCTGGAAGGGGGTCTGCACTCGGCTGGTGATGCGTGAGGGTCTGAAGCTGAGACACCTACAGGACTTGCTTCAGCTCTCGCTACAACCAGAGCCAGAATTTGGAATCCTGGCAGCCAAAGCCAGGACTTTTCCCAGGGGCCAGAGGGTGGCAGGGCGGACCCCCACACGTACTGGGAGCTGGACGTTGCAAACAGACGTAGGCAGTGTTGTAACTGGTGGAAGACGAGCTGTGAAAGCATGAGTGGGAGTTCAGCCACTTCCGTGATGCGGTTCTCAAGTGACTAAAGGTGCACCACGGCTGAAAGCACGGGTAACACTGTTCACGCGTCTAGAGAGCTGGTCAGTCTTGTTCACTGCGGCGTCTCCCCCAGAACCAGCTCTGTCTGAAGGAGACCCCTGGGTTATGGCAACACTTCTGAGACAGTCTGAACACAAACGTCCTGGCCCCTCAGAGTCAGAAAACAGAGGAGCCCCATAAACAGGACAGACTATCTCCACTACCAGGACGGGGGTTCACAAATAGAGACGTGGGCTGTGAGATTTACACCAAGAAACACCCGACGCCGTTGCTCTCTGAGTAAGATTGGCAGCCACAGGGCACACACCGCGATCGCCCCCGCACCGCGGGGTGAGGCAGGAGCCCCGGCCTTCTTACACGCCCTCGTGAGAAGCAGCCCGGAACTGGCCAGGCTCCCGGCCACCCAGGCAGGAGTGTCCTGGCCGGCACTGACCGCGGGGAGGCCCACTCAGGGATGCGGCGTCGGCTCCTGCAAGCTCCCCACGGGTGCTGTCCACGTCCACGCCCTCCCTCCTTCACTCACTCGTCACACACTCCTTCGCTCTCACGCCGGGGCAGCTGTCCTCAGCGCTGGCTCCGTTGAGGACAGAAGGTGCAGGACTCAGCCCCTGGGGAGGGTAAGGGCACCAGGATCCGTGTGACTGTTTAAGAGGCTGTGTTAAATGGTGAGGAGAAGAATGCTGGACGCTGCAGCCTCTTGCTGGATGGCCATTCTGTGCCCTGATGCTTCGCACAGCAGGCAGCACCCAGAAAGCTTAAGGATGCCGAAGGAACGAGGTGGATAAGGAGCCCCTGAAATCCCCACACAGCACGTGAGGCCTAGACCAAGTGCACAGAGCAGGATGTAGGAAGGGGATCTCCTCGCCCAGCGCCTCCAGGAACGCACGGCCTGCTGAGGAGCAGAGGGCCACCCTCTCGGGGCCGTGGCTCTGTCGGGGCCGCTGACCCGCACAGAACGGGCTCCTCAGTCTCTGCGGCCGAGCATGGCTCGGACCCTCGCAGGAGGCAGTGGCCTCCCCTCTGGGCTCATTGGCCCTTCCCTCCCGTGTGTGAGGTCACTGACGAAATTATTAGAATAAAGTTTTCCAGGTTCTCTCCTGTTTAAAGAATAGCCTGCTTGTCTAATTACTTTTTCATCACTGCTGCTGACTTAATCAGAAACTTCATTTACAATTTTAAAAACTGCAAAACGCATTTGCTACCGACTATCACGTATTATGGCAAACTTGTCAGCACCTTGTTCCCCATGTGATGTTTCTCATTCCCCTGAGTTCCGAAAAATTTATCCTGAGCTTAAATAAACTGGTCCAAATAGAAGCTGTGTTTTAGCTCCTCACTTAAAATGCTTTGTGTCCCGGAGACGTGGAAAAGGCACACAATCGCTCTGTTAATGCTTCCAGTGTCCAATTTTGGGGAAAAGAATGAATATTATCACCTGAAAGAGACCAATGTGATGTCAGCCTGAGAAAAGCACGCAGGGTTTCGGCCATCTCTGCGTGTCTCCTGGACACGTCCACTCGCCCCATGCTGCCTGAGGAGAACTCTCACGCCCTTGAGACAGCTCTGACCACAGCCAAGAGACCTGCATCCCACCCCTCGCTGACCCGCCTCGGCCTCCCCCAGGGCTGCTGCTCGCCAGCCAGTGTCACGTCAGCGGCGGTGCTCCTAAAGGACCGGCGCCTTCCTCTGCTGCTGTCAAGGCCTCACCCTTCACACAGGAAGGGATTAAAAATCGAGCCTGTTTTCTTGCTGCGGTTTTGCTGCTGGTTTACGTTATATTTCTCTGAGGTAACAGAATCGGACAAATCGTATTATCTGCCGACAGTTTAATTCCAGGACTGTGTAACACGACATATGTGTGTGAGAATGTTTATCCCCTTGCTTTCTGCGCTCCCTAAATTTTGTTTCCATTTTTAAAAATCTGTGACAATATATTATTCCTGGAGGTTTTATAAACCATGTCCTTCAAGCAAATAAATGTAAATTTCACTCTGACTCTGAGTTCATTTTCAAAGAATGGCTTGAGAAGTGTTACATCCACTTCACCAAATTTTATGTCTAAAATGCTTATTTCCTTTTTTCATACAATAGAGATACCCACGATGATGATTTTAGAGCCTCCAGGAGCGTAAGACATGCTGCAGAAATGCTAATAGCCCCATAAACAAGATGTGAGACAATCAATTTCCCTTCTGCCTTGAAGTTGCAGGATCGCCTGCTCGAGAGGCGAGGAGAGGCGTCCAGCATCCAGGCCGCCATGAGTGCCAGGCCTCTTCTTAAGGTCACCACGGCTTATGGTAATGAGCATGGAAAGGTTACTATAGTTGTCTCTGTTGATTTCTTCTAGAAAATGTAGAGGAGAGAAAGGTCACCAAGCCTTGTCTGGAACCCACTGATCCAACACTGACAGAAACATGGGGCATCATTTGCAAATCCAGTCAGTTACCCACACATCTCTTCTGGACTTGAAAAAGTAAGAATCCCAAGATCAGTGGTTACAGTGAGGAATGAAACAAATTCCATTTCACACTGACTCCATGCATGCAGTTAACAAGCAATGGAAGAGTCTTGCAAATACTGACAACTAGAGAGAAGTTCTAGCTCTGGTGGCTTGGCTGGTAAAGAATCCACCTGCAATGCAGGAGACCCTGGTTCGACTCCTGGGTCGGGAAGATCCCCTGAAGAAGGGAAAGGCTACCCACTCCAGTATTCTGGCCTGGACAATTCGATGGACTGTATAGTCCATGGAGTTGCAAAGAGTCAGACATGACTGAGCAACTTTCACTTTCAGAGAAAAGTTCAGTTTTAGAGATGGTACAGTAGCATCTCATTCCTTTAGCATAAAGTAGGTAAAAGTTATTCCAAAAAATGTATTTCCAGGGTAACTTAAACACACATACATAAGAGCCCACATGAAAGGCTTTAAATTAAAGTCTTTTGTAAAAGGATTGCTTATGTCTCTGATGGCCTGAGCCTGGCAGAATGAATAGACACTCATTCACGCTTGACGACCAGAGGCCTCATTTCACATGGCAGCACAGGGCTTTCGGTCACACCCAAGGCCTGAGATGCTGTGGGACAGGCGGCTGCTGCCCCCATTCCAATGGTCCCGTTTGGCTGTGGAAGGGAAGCCCCATCCCCACTTTAATAGCATCTTTCTGCTTTGAATAAAACCCACTTCTACACACAGAAGATTGTAGAAGTTCACCAATTTATGAACACAGATGGGCTCATGGAACGTGACAGTCAAGTCGTCTTTGAAAATGACTGAGGACGTTCATCACGGGATCTCCATGGTGTCTTTACCAACACAAGGTCCTGTCTGCATGCCATTGCTAAAGAAGACAGAAGGGGCCTCTGTGACACTGAAAAGGACTCTCACAGTGGCCTCTGCTTCCTTGTGATGCCTACAGATGGGTTTTACAAAAAGAACAGCACCATAGTCTCTATCTCCCAATTAACATTAAGAGCTGGTAGAAGCTCTTCTCTGTTGTCTTCATTTTTGAAACCCTTTATTGGAATGGTGTTTAAAAGTACCATCACCCCAATCACAGGTGCACATGTGCTTGGTTCCACTCCAGGTCAGAGCATCCATCCCACCAGAAGAGGGAGCACGTGCCTGAAAGAACCCTGAACGATCAGTTGTCATCCGGTAACACAGAACTACAGATTAGGCTCAGCGCATATTACGTGCTTGGGTTCATAAGGAGATGTGGGCTGAGAGAGATAAAATAAGGATACAAAACAAACAAAAGCACACAGAATCTCCAGGATGTAGCAAAAGCAGTTTTTAGAGGAAAGTTCATAGGAGTACAGTTCTTCAAAAAAATTTTAAAAATCTGAAATAAACCTAACACCTAAAAGAATTAGCAGAAAAAAAGAACAAACAAAACCAAAAGTCAGTAGGAGAAAGGAAATAATAAAGATCAGAGATGAAATAAATAAAACAGAGATTAAGAAACAAAAGTAAAAATCAATAAAACCAAGAGCTAGTTCCTTGAAAAGGTAAACAAAATCGGCAAACTTCTGGCCAGGCTCCCTAAGAAGCAGAGAGAGAGCATCAAAATAAATAAAATAATAACCAGAAGAGGAGAAATCACACCTGTACTGCAGAAATACAACAAAAAATAAATAAGGAAATACTATGGACAATTATATGCCAACAGACTGGACAACCTAGAAGAAATATAAAAGTTTCTAGAGATATATAGCCCGCCAAAACTGAATCAAGAAAAAAATAGATAATTTGAACAGTCTGGTCACTAGAAGTGAAAGAAACACAATCTGTAACTAAAAAAAAAACAAAAAACAAGAAACAACAACTCTCTGAACACAGAAGTCCAGGACAAGGTGGTTTCACAGATTAATTCTACAAAATATACAAAGAATGCATACAAATCCTTTTCAGACTCTTCCAGGAGACTGACGAGGAAGGAACAGTCCCGAATTCATTCAATAATGCCGCCATCATGCTGATACCAAAATCAGACAAAGACACTACCAGTAAAGAAAATTTTGAGCCAATATCTTTGATGAATATAGATACAAAAACTCTCAACAAAATATTAGCCAACCAAATCCAATAAAAGATCATACACCACGATCAAGTTGGGTTCATTCCATAGTCACAAGGATGGTTCAACAAACGCAGATCAATCCATGTGATACACCACATGAACACAAAAAAGACAAAAATCACACAATCGTGTCAATAAACGCAGAAGAAAGCAGTTGATAAAATTCAACATCCAGTCACAGTAGAAACTCTTACCAAAGTGGGTATAAAAGAAACAGACTTCAACATAATGAAAGCGACTTATGGCAAACCGCAGCCGATGTCATATGTAATGGCAAGAAGCTGAAAGCCACTAAAGTCTGAAACAAGACGAGGATGCCCACTCCTACCGTCTCTATTCGCCATGCTATTGGAAATGCTAGCCACAGCAATCAGGTAAGAAAAAGAAAAAAACACAGTCCAAACTGGACGACAAGAGGTGAAATTGTCATTATATGTAGACAACATGGTACTACATATAGAAAACTGTAAGGACTTCACACAAAAGCTACCAGAACTAATACAAGAATTCCACAAGGTAGCAAGTGCTTCTGGGAAAACTGGACAGCTGCGTGTAAATTGAGGAACTTAGAAC
This sequence comes from Moschus berezovskii, assembly GCF_049115385.1. Lineage (NCBI taxonomy): Eukaryota > Metazoa > Chordata > Mammalia > Artiodactyla > Moschidae > Moschus > Moschus berezovskii. The sequence goes on from NC_142462.1 coordinate 128,597,083, forward strand.
ACTGCCTCACACGATACACAAGGATAAACTCAAAATGGCTTAAGTACTTAAATATAAGATAGGACACTAGGAAACTCCTAGAAGAGAACATAGGCAAAACATTCTCTGGTAGAAATTGTACCAATGTTTTCTTAGGCCAGTTTATCAAGACAACAGAAATAAAAGCAAAGATAAACTAGGGGTACCTAATCACACTTCTAAGCTTTTGCACAGTGAAGGAAACCATAAACAAAACCAACAGTCCACTTACAGACTAGGAAAAAATATTTGCAGATGATGTGACCAATAATTTCCAAAATATACAAACAGGGCTTAATTTCCAAAATATACAAACAGGATATGCACCTCAGTAACAATGAAACAAACAACCCAGTTTAAAAAATGGGCAGAAGACTTAAACAGATGTTTCTCCAAAGAAGTCAAACATGGCCAACAGACACAGGTAAAGATGCTCAACATCACTAATTACTGTCGTTTTACTGCTCAGTTGCTAAGACGTGTCTGACTCCTTGTGACCTCTGTGCACTGCAGCATGCCAGGCTTCCGTCCTCCACTGTCTCCCAGAGTTTGCTCAGACTCACGTCCATTGAGCTGGTGAAGCCACCCAACCATCTCACCCTCTGTCGCCCCCGTCTCCTCCTGCCCCCAATCCCTCCCAGCAGCAGGCTCTTTTCCAGTGAGTCAGCTCCTCGCATCAGGGGCCGAAGTGTTGGGGCTTCAGCTTCAGGCCTTCCAGTGAATGTGCTGTCCTTAGTCGCTCAGTCGTGTCTGACTCTTGGCGACCCCATAAACTGCAGCCCGCCAGGCTCCTCTGTCCGTGGGGATTCTCTCGGCAAGAATGCTGGAGTGGGTCGCCGTGCCCTCCTCCAGGGCATCTTTCCAACCCAGATATCAGACCCAGGTTTCCCTCCTTGCAGGTGGTTTCTTTATCATCTGAGCCAGCAGGGAAGCCCAAGGATACTGGAGTGGGTAGCCTATCCCTTCTCCAGGGGATCTTCCCAACTCAGGAATGAAACCAGGGTATTCTGCATTACAGGCAGATTCTTTACCATCTGAGTTACCATTCAGGGTTGATTTCCTTTAGGACTGACTGGTTTGATCTCCTTGAAGTCCAAGGGGCTCTCAAGAGTCTTCTCCAGCCTCACAGTTTGAAAGCATCAGTTCTTCAGCACTCAGCCTTCTTTATAGTCCAACTCTCACATCCGTACATGACTAATGAAAAAACCATAGCTTTGACTATATGGACCTTTGTCAGCAAAATGATGTCTCTGCTTATTAATACGCTGTCTACGTTGGTCATAGCTTTTCTTCCAAGGAGCAAGCATCTTTTAATATCAAGGCTACAGTCACTATCCTCAGTGATTTTGAAGCCAGAGAAAACAAAGTCTGTCACTGTTTTGTTTCCCCACCTGTTTGCCATGAAATGATGGGACCAGATGCCATGATCTTTGTTTTTTGAATGCTGAGATTTAAGCCGGCTTTTTCACGCTCCTCTTTCACGTTCATCAGGAGCCTCTTTAGTTCCTCTCTACCTTCTGCAGCCAGGGAGGTCCGCACAGAAGTTAAATAAGCAGGGTGACAACACACAGCCCTGTTGCACTCCTTTCCCGATTTTGAAGCGGTCAGCTGTTCCATATTCAGTTCTGTGGCTTCTTGACCTGCACACAGGTTTCTCAGGAGACAGGTCAGGTGGTCTGGTACTTCCATCTCTTTACGAATTTTCCAGTTCATTGTAATCCACAGAGTCAAATGCTTTAGCATAGTCAATGAAGCAGAAGCAGATTTTTTTTCTGGAATTCCTTTGCTTTCTCCACGATCCAATGAATGTTGGCAATTTGACCTCTGGTTCCTCTGCCTTTTCTAAGCCCAGTTTGTACATCTGGAAATTCTCAGTTCATATACTGCTGAAGCTGAGCTTTAAGGATTTTGAGTGTTGCCTTGCTAGCATGTGAAATGAGCATAATTGTACAGTAGTTTGAACATTCTTGGGCATTGCCTTCATTTGGGGTTGGAATGAAAACTGACCTTTTCCAGTCCGTGGCCACTGCTGAGTTTTCCAAATTTGCTGACATACTGAATGCAGCACTTTGATAGCATCATCTTTCAGGATCTGAAACAGCTCAGCTGGAATTCTGTTGCCCCCACTAGCACTGTTCGCAGTGATGCTTCCTAAGGCCCACTTGACTTCTCACTCCAGGATGGCTGTCTCCAGGTGAGTGACCACACCACTGTAGCTATCTGGGTCATTGAGACCTTTTTGGTATAGTTCCTTCTGTGCATCCTTGTCACCTCTTCTTTTTGTTTTAAACTTTAAATGCTTTATTTTGCATTGGAGTGTAACCGATTTACAATGCGGTGGCAGCTGCAGGTGAACAGTGAAGGGAGTCAGCCATCCATGCATCCATCCCCCCCAAACCCCACTCCCATCGAGGCAGGCACACCGCACTGAACAGAGTTCCATGTGCTTCACAGTAGGGCCTTGCTGGTTATCCGGTTAAAATACAGTAGTTTGCACATGAGCTTCCCGAACTCCCTCACTATCCCTTCCCCCTGGCAACCACATGTTTTTTTCCTAAGCCTGTTGAGTCCTTTCTGTCTTGCAAGTAAGTTCAGTTGTATCATTTCTTTCTAGAGTCCACATATTAGGGATCTCAGACAATATTTCACCTTCTCTGACTTACTTCGCTCAGTCTGAACTCTCGAGGCCCAACCATGTCTTGCCACCTCTTCTTAATCTCTTCCGCTTCGGTTGGGTCCTTACCCCTTCTGTCCTTTATTGAGCCCATCCCTGCATGAACTGTTCCCTTGACCTCGCCGATCTTTCTTGAGATCTCTGCTGCTGCTGCTGCTGAGTCACTTCAGTCTTCCCATTCGACTGTCTTCCTTTACTTCTTTGCACTGTTCACTTCAGAAGGCCTTCCTGTCTCACGCGCTGCTCTCTGGAACTCTGCATTGTCAGCTTCTTCTTTCTCTTTCTCCTTTTCCTTTCTCTTCTTTTCTCAGCTATTTGTAAGGCCCCCTCAGGCAACCATTTTGCCTTCCTGCATTTCTTTTTCTTTGGGATGGTTTAGGCCAGTGCCTCATGTCCAATGTTACGAATTTCTGTCCATATTTCTTCAGGCACGCTGTCTATCAGATCTAATTCCTTGAATCTATTTGTCACCTCCACTGTATAATCATAAGGGATTTGATTTAGGTCAGACCTGAATGGCCTAGTGGTTTTCCCTACTTCCTTCAATTTAAGCCTGAATTTTCAATAAGGAGCTCATGATCTGAGCCACGGTTAGCTTCAGGTCTTGTTCTTGCAAACTGTAGAGAACTTCTCCAGCTTTGGCTGCAAAGAACATAACCAGTCTGCTTTCGGTGTTGACCATCTGGTGATGTCCACGTGTAGAATCATCTCTTATGTTGCTGGAAGAGGGTGTCTGCTGTGACCGGTGCGTTCTCTTGACAAAACTGTTAGCCTTTGCCTTGCTTCCTTTTGTGCTCCAAGGCCAAACTTGCCTGTTATTCTGGGTGTCTCTTGACTTCCTACTTTTGCATTCCAATCCCCTGTGATGAAAAGGACATCTTTTTCTGCTGTTAGTTCTAGAAGATCTTGTAGGTCTTCATATAACTGATCAGCTTCAGCCTGTTTGGCATCAGTTGTTGCAGCATAGACTTGGATTACTGTGATGTTGAGTGGTTTGCCTTGGAAACGAACTGAGATCATTGTCATTCATGAGACTGCACCCAAGTACTGCATTTCGGCAAATTCCAGGAGATAGTGAAGGACAGGGAAGCCTGGCGTGCTGCAGTCCACAGAGTCGCAAAGAGTGAGACCGAACTTAGTGACTGAACAACAGCAACTGCACTTCAGACTCTTCTGTTGACTGTGAGGGCTGCTCCATTTCTTCTCAGGGGTTCCACCCACAGTAGTAGACACAATGGCTATCTGAATTAAATTCGCCCGTTCCCATCCATCCTAGTCCACTGACTCCTAAGATGCTGATGTTCAATCTTGCCATCTCCTGCTTCACCTCCTGCTTAACCACATCCAATCTTCCTTGATTCATGGACCTAACGTTCCAGGTTCCTATGCTGTGTTGCTCGTTACCGCATCAGACTTTACTTTCCCCCTGAGACACAGCCACAACTGAGCGTCACTTCCACTTCGGCCCAGCTGCTTCTTTCTTCCTGGAGCTATTGCTCTCTGCTCTTCCCCGGGAGCACATTGGACACCTCCCGGCTTGGGGGCTCATCTTCGGTGTCATATCTTTTTGCCTTTTCATACTGTTCTTGGGGTTCTCACGGCAATACTGGAGTGGTTTGCTATTCCCTCCTCCAGTGGACAGTGTTTTGTCAGAACTCTTCCCTCTGACCCATCTATCTCGGGTGGCCCTGCACGGCACAGTTCATAGCTTCATTGAGTTACACGAGTCCTTTTGCCATGACAAAGTTGTGATCCATGAAGGGGTGCTAATTAACAGAGAAAGAAAATCAAAACTACAATTTCACATGGGTCAGAACGGCCATTATCAGAAAACCTATAAATACCAGATGCTGAAGAGAGTGTGGAAAGAGGAGAGCCTTCCTGGTGGGAAGGTAAGTTGGTGTAGTCAGTGTGAAGAATCATACGGAGGTTTCCTAAAAAGCTGAAAACAGAATTCTCACATGATCCAGCAATTCCACTCCTGGCATATATCCAGAGAAAACTCCAGTTTAAAAAGATACATGCACTCCTATGTTCACTGCAGTGCTATTTATAATAGCCGGGAATTGGAAACAACCTTAATGTCCATGGACAGATGAACAGATAAAGCAGACGTGGTGCGTTTATACAGAGGACACCACTTAGCCAAAAAACGAAGAGTGTCGTTTACAGAGACAGATGGGTCTAGAAGCTATCATGCTAAGTGAAGTAAGCCAGACAGAGAAAGGCAAATATCATGATATTTACATGTGCAATCTAGAATCTGACATTAGTGAACTTATTATACAAAACAGAAACAGACTCACAGGCATAGAAAACAAACTTAAGGCTACCAAAGGGGGCTGGGGGTGGGCAGGGAGCAGCTGTGACTATACAGAGAGAACAAGGCCCTGCTCCAGGGCACCGGGGACCATATCCAGTGCCCTGTAATACGCCACAGTGGAGAACGTGACAAAGGACACATCCACGCACAAATGAGCCACTCCACCATACACGAGAAACGAACAACAGTGTAAGCCATCTATAGTCAATAAAAGCAGAAGACAAAACAGGATGAAGGTAGGAGCCCAGCCTTGTACTCTGTCCGTTCTGCTGTTCGCGGACACTGGGGTACAGACTAGTGACCGTGACACAAGGGGGGTCAGGGACTCGCGGTGCGAGCTGACCAGTGCCCCGCAGAGACGGCACGCTAAACCCAGCGACAAGCTGGAAGACGAGTGTGCAAGACGGCTCTTACGTTTTAACAAGAGAGCGAGAATAATCTTGTTTTTGTTTTATTGCGAGAAGGCTGTGGAGAGAAAGGAACTGCTGTGCACCAGTGAAAGAAATGAAAGCCTGTGCAGCCCTGTGGGAGCAGCATGAAGGCTCCTCAGACGGTTAAGAATGGAGCTGCCAGCAAGTCTACTTCCGGGTAAACGTCCTAAGGAAACAATCACATCTGAGGGGGACTTCTGCACTCCCGCTCGTCACAGCATATTATTCATAGCAGCTAAGATGTGGGAACTACCTAACTGTATGTCAGTGGATGAACGGATAAGAAATCACGTGCACACACACAATGGAATGTTATCCGGCCTTTAAAAAGAAAGACATTCTGCGCTCTGTGACCACACAGATGGATCTGGAGGGACAACACTAAGTGAAAGGACAATATTATTAGTTTTAATCCTAGTTGGCTTATTTGGCTACCGGAGGTTACTAATATTTTATAACAAGGCACCTTTTCCAGCTCTTTCTCAGTCCAGTCATGGGGTAGAATTCTTTCTCCTTTCATTTTCCTCCTTTCTTTCATTCTTTTCAGAAAACTATAACAATAAGATATCACAATAACCATTTCATAACTTGGCAAGAATTTCAGACTAAACCCAGGAAAAAGAATAGAAGCCTTTTACTCATGTGGGTGACTTCAAAGTTGTTATGAAAGTCAGTCCAGTTTCTGCTTTGTAGAAGTTACTTATTGTATAATTATCAGACGTCTGTTCCCTTTAGAATCTCTCCTCACAGGCTGTGGGAGCCACAGGGCGAGGCCCACAGCCTGTCTGTGTGTGTGTGTTTCATAGGGCTCGATACACGCTGTTTACCGAGAGGACGTTTGAACGTCTGCCGGGTGTGAGTGATGGGAGAGGAGAGGCAGGCCTGGGCTGAGTGTCACATCCAGAGGATGCAAAGTGAGCCATGGCGAAGCAGACGCAAGCAAGCCGCAGAGTCCAGGCAGCGGCGTTTCAAAGAAGAAACCCTACAGTGTTTAGTGAACCAGAGTGGAAAAATTCTGAAGTGAGGGATGACAGATCTCCATGGAAGAAAACCCAGAATTCACGAGTGGAAGGGAGATTTTTAAAGGTGGATCAAGCTGTCAGCGTGGGGTGGGGCGGGTGGGGTTCCATGTGCAGGCTGTGTGTGACAGGGATGGCCCAGATTTGTCTCTCATGTAGACTGGGAACTTGCAATTCAGGGCTAAGACAGGGACTTGACCTCATGAGCCCTCCTTTCCCTCTCTTGCTCTCAGATGTGCGGCCTCAACTCCCAAGTCACCTCATGGACCACGGTGTGGCAGCAGTTCCGGCCATCACGTCTATACTCTCGAAGCAGGAATGAGATAGAGGGAATGAGGGAGGAACAGAGAATGTGTGCAGAACACTCTGGCTGACACCCCCTGGGCAGGACTCAGTCCAGGGGCCCGCCCGTGATGATCGGAAGGAGACGCCCGTCTGGAGGGCGTACTGCTCACAGCCACGCGCACGTCCAGCCCACGGTGCTCACAGTGGAGACCTGGGTCTGTCCTCGCTTGATGGGGGCTGCTCTGCTGGATGGAAGGAGACGCGTGGGGTTGCCAAAAACTTAACCAAAGAGAAAAATTCACATTACCACTCATGCTCCAACTCACTAAGGTTCCCATCACCTTAATGGCATGCTTCTAGAAGGAAACGTCTTCCCTGAGTTCCACTTCAGAATCACAGCCCAGTGCCCTCTCTCTCAGCCAGGCAGCTCCTGAGCAGATTAGGCAAGTTGTCAAGCTACCAATCCACTAGGCACAGTTTCTAGGGGGATTAGCCCCTGTTGAATACTCTCCTCCCATCCGCCATCATCCATCCACCATCCATCATCCATCCATCCATCATCCATCCATCCATCCATCCACCATCCATCCATCCACCCACCCATCCACCATCTACCATCCATCCACCATCCATCATCCATCCACCATCCATCATCCATCCATCCATCATCCATCCATCCATCCATCCACCATCCATCCATCCATCCATCCATCCATCCACCCACCCATCCACCATCTACCATCCATCCACCACCAATCCACCTACCCATCCATCCACCATCCATCATCCATCCATCCACCATCCATCCATCACCCATCCACCATCCACCATCCATCCATTGTACACTTCTATGATATTCATCTATCTTTCCCTTTGTTCTGAAAAAAATAAGCTGAGGCTAATGTTTTTCATGAAAACTTTTTAAATTAAAAAACTTGCTTTCATTTCCTAATCTTTAATATAATAAAACTTTTCAGATTTTTCCCATTCTAGTCTTTTTCTCTTCCCTTTTATCTTGCAAATTCCACAGAGAAAAGTAGATAGCTGAAACTGGAGGCTTGGACAGAGCCAAAGCAGATATTCTAGCTGCACGTGCCCAGGGGGCCGGCACACAGCTGGGCTGTCTGCGCAAGCAGGGCCCGGCCCCGTGCATCTTTGTGCCGGACCAGCGACTGGCCCGTCTGTCTCGGGGCTTCCCCAGACCACAGCAGCCTCGGCTCCCTTTTCTCCATTCGTCCTCACTCATGTGCTCATTTGGTTTGTGACCTAAAACACCAAGATGAGTGAACCCCTAGTCTACTAATAAAGAAGCATTCAGTATTTTAGAAAGTTGCGACAAATGAGAGAGAGGAGAGCCTGCAGCATGACCGCGTCTCTGGAAGAGGCGGGGCAGGGCGGCCTTCGACCGCTGACGGGGAGTGTGGGCGCTGGAGGCCGCGTGCTCAGCCTGGACCCTTGCTGGTTCTGCCTCTTTGCACCGTGACCGCACCTCACACTTCCTCCCACTCTCACCTGCCCACAGCAGGACAGCATCGGCTCCCGCCACCCCCACCCCCATCCACATGTCAGAATCCACTGCAAAGGAAGCTGAATATACGGGGTCTTCCTTCCTTTCTTTCTGCAATGAAGCAAAAAAGCTATTTATATGAATTCAAAGCAGACAACAAATACGTCTATCACAATCGTCTGACGGTCCTCGTGGTAAACCGTCAGGGAAAACATCTAACCTTAGATTCTGGCAGTTAAGACAGAGCAGCGCCGAGTCTAGGGTCTACAAGGGGGGAGGGGGAGGAGCCACGGGGAGGGATGGGGCGGGAAGGGGGGCAGGACAGCAGACAGGATCTAACTTTAAGGCCAGCGGATACTCTCGTCCCCGGGCACTGCTGAATGCCTCGGGGCTGCAGGGAATGACCCTGAGAGGACATTCGCCACAGCCGCCCAGGCTCTGTGAACCTCCGTGGAAGACACAGCACACATGTCCCACAGGCCGGCCCCGACTTGAGGAGTAAGAACTGCTTTCAGGACCTGGCCCATCCTGGCCAACCACTGGCGTTTCTCTGCGAGAGAGAAAACACAAGTGTAATCCTGCGGCGCCATCTGACGCCATGAAAGCTCACAGGAGGGACGTGGGCCGGAGGGGACAGCAGGTGACGGTGCTGCATGGGGAGCCCTGTCTCGTGTCCCCACTGCAGCGTTGCTACCTGGGGTCACGCGCGGGCAGAGTGGCTGTGCACTCCCGGGCTGAGCTGGGGCAGAGAGGACGCCTCTGAGAGACACACAGGGGTCCAGGGTCCTCCCTCAGCGGCCAAGGTAGGGGGCCCTCGGAGCCCACTTCCTCTCTGAAGGTCACTGGGGACCAATCCCAGTAAACACACACACCCCCATCAGATTAGCAGACAAAATGGTTTCCATGGCAACGGCTGGACAAGAGTTGCCTGTATTTGGCATTAATTTAAAATACTTTTCCCCAGTCTCCTTGGAGTCGGTTCTGTGAAACACAAGTGCTCGCGAGCTCTCTCATCTGCAGCAGCCTTTGAAATTCCATCCAGTGTGTGTTGAAGCTGAGCCAATTAACGTGAAGAGAATTGGGTGGATTGCAGAGAAGCTGGCAAGACTGTGTTTACCAATTAGTTTTTTTTATGATGCAAATGTTGCACAGCACGCAGCAGAAATAAAAGCTGGCTAAGCTGAATATGAAACTGTTAATTGCATTTTCAGAGACACAGCTACAAGGTGAAACTAATCATACAAATGATATGTGAGTTTCACCACCTACGGAGCTCGGCTATTGCACTTGGACTAATCTGTGTTAAAACAGCCCCGTACATCCTTGCAGGAAAGGAAAACATAGCATTTGGTATAACCTCCCAATTTCAAAGGGGAAAATGTGCATATGTGGGAAGCAATATAAAGGATAATTTTCACTTAAATCAGATTAACAATGTTAACATACACCAAGGCAAAGGGCGGGATGGTGTCTCTTGAAATGCATTTTCCGCCTCAGAATTACAGAAAGGTGCATTTGCAGATGAACGCCAGCACCTCCTGACAAGTGTGGCTTAAACTTGTTAGAGAAGAAAGGTCGTGATAATTATCCACTGTTGATTTTCCCAAAGAGGAACATCAGTCAGAGAGGCCATCCTCGAGTCAGGGAGAAGGAAGGTCCTGAGAGCCAGCCGAGTCGGCGCTCAGCAGCCAGGCTGGGGACGCGCGAACCTCTTGCTGGGTAAGGACCCAGACCCAGGACACAGAGAGGCCTCCTGGCCGCACAGGCGCCGCTCCTGAGCTTTTGAATGGCAAGCCCAGGTCTGAGGAGAAGCCGTCCTGGAGCGGGGGCCACATCTTGGTTAGGTTTGGTTTTAAAGTGCCTCAGAAGGATTTATGCTTTTTCTCATTTCTCAAATTACCTGCCCCAATTCCGCCTACGTTCACGTTCCAGTGTATGGGCAGCAACTGCAGAACAAGTCAGGACCCATCAAAGGGCAGGTGCGGGCAGCACCCTCGCTCCTCATCTGGACACCGGGTCCTTGCGGAGGCCCCCCAGGGCTCACCGGGGCCTGTGCCAAGAGCGAGAGGGTGGGTGTTCTGCAGATGCAGTGCAGACGGGTTAACCACACTGAGTCACGTCCCTGAAATGGGCTAACAAGAGAGCAGACTGCAAGCATTCTCACCAGGAAAAGTGTAGGAGGTAAGGATGTGAGGCGATGGAAGTGCTAATTACCTTGGAGAACAGTTTCACAATGTACACATGTGTCAAACCATCATATATTTTAATGCTGTTTGTCAATGATTTCCTGATAAAGCCAAGAAAAAAGCAGGGCATGGAGACGGATGGGGAAGCAAGGTGGGAGGGACACAGCCCCACAGTCCCCCCAGCCTGCATGGCAGCGATCTGGCCGCACACAGACGGTCTCTGAGGCCCATGTGCATCACATCTGCCCCGTGTGTGAAAACACCATCTTTTCCAACCTACACGCAAGCAACCGACTGGCCAGGCAACCTGACACAGAGGTGGGAGACAAACACGACTCATCTGTGCCAACAAACTGCCTCTCAGTAAACTGCTTTCCTCTCTTTCTTTTCTCTCACTCCAGAAACATCCCTGCGAGGACAGGAGCTAAGTGGATTTAAGCCCCAGTGACGGCGTGTCCTCCCGAGCATCCCTAAAATGTGGGCCCTTGGGTGCTCATGCCAGGTGTGGCCATCACTGGCCCAGAGTCCTCGGGGGGCTCTTGCAAAGTTCAGATTATCTGCTCAAGATGGAGAATGCTTTGCAGACTTTCACAGCAGGTGGTGAAGACAAAAGGTCAAGAAACATAAACAACCTGCCGTATACACTGAAGAAAGGACCAAGTGAAGTGGAGACAGGCCTCCTCCCCGATAAAGAGCTCAGGGTAAAATCACGGGGACGGTCGAGGAACGCAGGAGGAGAATGGATGCACAAAGTGAGAAGTCAGAAGTTCTTAACAAAGAGTTAGAAAACATAAAGAAAAACCAAAGAGAGACGAAGGATGCAATGCCCAGAATGAAAGGCACACCAGCAGAAATCGATAGAGACTCAGTCATTCAGAAGAGGGATTAGTGGACTGGAAGAGAGGGCAGGGGAGGTCACGGCGGCTGAACGGAAAGCAGGAAAGAGTGAAGAGCGTGAGGACAATCTAAGAGGCTCTGGGGCAGCATCACGCACATTGATGTTCACATTATGGGGCCCCAGAAGGAGAGGACATGCGTATTAATGTTCACATTATGGGGCCCCAGAAGGAGAGGACAGAGGGAAAAGGGCTGAGAACACATCTGAAGACATAATAGCTGAAAAACTTCCCTAACCTGGGAAAGGAAACAGTCACCCAAGTCCAGGAAGCAGAGAGAGTCCCAAACAGGATTACAAACAGAAATACACCAAGAAACACTGCCTTTTAAATGACAAAAACTAAAGATAAAAAGGAGCGAGAGAAAAGCAACAGATAACATACAAGGGAACTGCCTGGTAGTCAGCTGACTATCAGCTGACTATGAAGCAGAAGCTCTGCAGACCAGAAGCATGTGGCACATACATTTAAAATGATGAAAAGGAAAAATCTACAATCAACAATACTCTACGTGGCAGGGTTCTCACCGAGATTTGATGGAGAGATCAAAAGTTTTACAGATAGGAAAGAGCTAAAATATTCAGCATCACTAAAGCAGCTTTACAATAAGTGGTAAAGGGATTTCTGTAAATGAAAAATAAAAGGTTACAACCAGAAATACAATAATTATGAAAGGAAAAGTTCACTGATTAGGACACATATACAGTAAAGGTGGTAAATCATCCACACAGAAAGGCAGTGGGGAGGTTAAAGACAAAAGCAGTAAGATCATTTATATCTACAACAAGTAGTCAAGGGATAAACAAAATAAACAGATGAAAAAATGATATAAAAACAGTCATTATGAGGGGAAGGGAGTACAAACGCAGGATTGTTGAATGCATTTGAAATTAAGAAGTGGCAACTTGAAACAATCACGTATGTAAATAGCTGGCTATGTATAAACCTCGAGGTAACCGCAAACCAAAACCTGTAACAGATACATACACACGAAAAGAGAAAGGGATCCAAACACAAGACTAAAAATCATCATCAAATCACAAGAGAAGTGAAGAGGAAAGGAACAAAAGCGAACTGCAACGCCACCCCGAAACGATGACCAGCACGGCAGTAAAAAAATACACATTAACAATTACGTTAAATGAGAATGTACTAAATGCTCCAATCAAAAGCACAGGCTGGCTGAATGGCTGTAAAAGCGAGACCCACATATAAGCGGTCAGCAAGAGACCACTTCAAATTTAAAGACACACAGACTGAAAGAGAAGGGGTGGGAGAGGCACTCCATGCAAACAGAAATCAAAAGAAGACCAGGCTGACAGTATTCATATCTGACAAAATGGTCTTTAAACCAAAGGCTGTTCCAAGAGACAAAGATGTACAAAATGAGCCAACGACCGATCCAAGAAGACAGAACAGCCACGACTGCACATGCAACCGACACAGGAGCGCCTAAACGCGTGACGGGAGCGCAACGGGCATGAAGGCAAAGAGTGAGCAGCGCAGCAGGAGGGGCTTCCCCATCCGCTTACACCTCAGGACAGACCGTCCAGACAGAGGCCAGCAGGGAAACACGGGCTTTACGGGACATGTTGGACCAATGAGACTGATTTATATGTAAACAGCATTATATCCAAAAGCAGCCAAACCCATATTCTTTTCAACCGCATGTGAGACATTCCCCAGGATAGATAACATGCTAGGCCATAAAACAAGTCTCCATAAATTTCAAAAGATTAAAATCATATTTGACATCTTTCTGACCACAATGCTGCAAGACTAGAAATCAACTATAAGAAAAAAAACTTCAAAAAACTCAAACACACGGGGACTAAATAATGTGCTACAAAACAACCAATGACTCATTGAAGAAATCGTAGGGAAAATAAAAAATACCTACAGACAAATGAAAACAAAAACATGATGATCCAAAATCTACGAGATATGGTAAAAGCAACTCTAAAAGGGAAGTTTAGAGTGATAAAGCTGGTCTCAGGATACAAGAAAAATGTCAAATAAACAACACAGCACTGTACCTAAAGGAACTAGAAAAAGAAGAATGAACGATAAAATCAGAAACGGAAAAGCACAAGTTACAGTCTATGCCGTAGACACACAGAGGAGAATATGAGACTACTACAAACACTGTATGCCAATAAAAGGACCGGCCTGAAGAAATGGAGAAAGTCTGAGAAAGACACAGTCTTCCAAATCCAACCAGGAAGAACAGAAAGCCAATAAAAGGACCGGCCTGAAGAAACGGAGAAAGTCTGAGAAAAACACAGTCTTCCAAATCCAACCAGGAAGAACAGAAAGCCAATAAAAGGACCAGCCTGAAGAAACGGAGAAAGTCTGAAAAAAACACAGTCTTCCAAATCCAACCAGGAAGAACAGAAAGTACGAACAGACCAACTACCAGTAATGAAACTGAATCAGTTATTTTAAAAAACTCCCAACAAACAAAAATCCAAGACCAGATAGTTTCATGGGTGAATTCTACCCAACAGATGAGTTAATGCCTCTCCTTAAACTATTCTACAAAATTACAGAGGGAAGAATGTTTCCAAACTCATTCTGGGACGAGCATCACCCTGATATCAAAACCAGACAAAGATATACAAAAAAGAAAATTACAGGCCCATATCAATGATGAATTCAGATGCAAATATCATCAACAAAATCTCAGCAAACCAAATCCAACAATACATTTAAAGAATAATACACCATGGTCAAGTGGGATTTATATGAGAAATATAAGAATTTTTCAGTATCTTCAAATCAATCCATGTCAACAAACTGAAGAATAAAAACCATACGTTAATCTCAATAGATGTAGAAAAAGCTTCTGACAAAATTCAATATTTACATCTATTTATGATAAAAAAAAAAACTTTCCCAAATGTGAGCATAAAGGGAATATGCCTCACATAGTCAAGGCCATTTAAGATCTCACTAACATCACACTCAAGGACGAAGAACTAAGCACCTCCTCCAAGATCAGGAGCAAGACAAGGTCACCTGCCCGCGCCACTTTCACTCAACACAGTTTTGGAAGTCCTAGCCATGGCAGACAGCATTAACAGACGTAAACAATCCAGATTGGCAAGGAAGACGTAAAACTGTCAGTGTTTGCCAATAACATGATACTGTACCTACAAGACCTTTTAGAACTAACACCCAAAAAAGATGTCCTTTTCATTATAGGGGACTGGAATGCAAAAGTAGGAAGTCAAGAAACAACTGGAGTAACAGGCAAATTTGGCCTTGGAACACGGAATGAAGCAGGGCAAAGGCTAATAGAGTTTTCTCAAGAGAACGCACTGGTCATAGCAAACACCCTCTTCCAACAACACAAGAGAAGACTCTACACATGGACATCACCAGATGGTCAACACCGAAATCAGACTGATTATATTCTTTGCAGCCAAAGATGGAGAAGCTGTATACAGTCAGCGAAAACAAGACCAGGAGCGGACTGTGGCTCAGATCATGAACTCCTTATTGCCAAATTCAGACTTAAATGGAAGAAAGTAGGGAAAACCACTGGACCATTCATATATGACCTCAATCAAATCCCTTATGATTATACAGTGGAAGTGAGAAATAGATTTAAGGGACTAGATATGATTGATAGAGTGCCTGATGAACTCTGGACGGAGGTTCGTGACATTGTACAGGAGACAGGGACCAAGACCATCCCCATGGAAAAGAAATGCAAAAAAGCAAAATGGCTGTCTGAGGAAGCCTTACAAATAACTGTGAAAAGAAGAGAGGCGAAAAGCAGAGGGGAAAAGGAAAGATATAAGCATCTGAATGCAGAGTTCCAAAGAATAGCAAGGAGAGATAAGAAAGCCTTCCTCAGTGATCAAGGCAAAGAAATAGAGGAAAACAACAGAATAGGAAAAACAAGAGATCTCTTCAAGAAAGTTAGAGATATCAAGGGAACATTTCATGCAAAGATGGGCTCGATAAAGGACAGAAATGGTATGGATCTAACAGAAGCAGAAGATATTAAGAAGAGGTGGCAGGAATACACAGAAGAACTGTACAAAAAAGATCTTCATGACCAAGATAGTCACAATAACGTGATCACTGACCTAGAGCCAGACATCTTGGAATGTGAAGTCAAGTGGGCCTTAGAAAGCATCACTACGAACAAAGCTAGTGGAGGTGATGGAATTCCAGTTGAGCTATTTCAAGTCTTGAAAGATGGTGCTGTGAAAGTGCTGCACTCAATATGCCAGCAGATTTGGAAAACTCAGCAGTGGCCACAGGACTGGAAGAGGTCAGTCTTCATTCCAATCCCAAAGAAAGGCAATGCCAAAGAATGCTCAAACTACCGCACAATTGCACTCATCTCACACGCTAGTAAAGTCATGCTCAAAATTCTCCAAGCCAGGCTTCAGCAGTATGTAAACCGTGAACTCCCAGATGTTCAAGCAGGTTTTAGAAAAGGCAGAGGCACCAGAGATCAAATTGCCAACATCCGCTGGATCATGGAGAAAGCAAGAGAGTTCCAGAAAAACATCTATTTCTGCTTCATTGACTATGCCAAAGCCTTTGACTGTGTCGAACACAATAAACTGTGGAACATTCTGAAAGAGATGGGAATCCCAGACCACCTGACCTGCCTCTTGAGAAACCTGTATGCAGGTCAGGAAGCAACAGTCAGAACTGGACATGGAACAACAGACTGGTTCCAAATAGGAAAAGGTGTACGTCAAGGTTGTATATTGTCACCTTGCTTATTTAACTTATATGCAGAGTACATCATGAGGAACGCTGGGCTGGAAGAAGCACAAGCTGGAATCAAGATTGCTGGGAGAAATACCAATAACCTCAGATATGCAGATGACACCACCCTTATGGCAGAAAGTGAAGAGGAACTCAAAGGCCTCTTGATGAAAGTGAGAGAGGAGAGTGAAAAGGTTGGCTTGAAGCTCAACATTCAGAAAACGAAGATCATGGCATCTGGTCCCATCACTTCATGGGAAATAGATGGAAAAACAGTGGAAACAGTGTCAGACTTTATTTTTTTGGGCTCCAAAATCACTGCAGATGATGATTGCAGCCATGAAATTAAAAGACGCCTGCTCCTTGGAAGGAAAGTTATGACCAACCTTGATAGTATATTAAAAAGCAGAGACATTACTTTGCCAACCAAGGTCCGTCTTGTCAAGGCAATGGTTTTTCCCGTTGTCATGTATGGATGTGAGAGCTGGACTGTGAAGAAGGCTGATCGCCGAAGAATCGATGCTTTTGAACTGTGGTGTTGGAGAAGACTCTTGAGAGTCCCTTATACTGCAAGGAGATCCAACCAGTCCATTCTAAAGGAGATCAATCCTGGATGTTCATTGGAGGGACTGATGCTAAAGCTGAAACTCCAATACTTTGGCCACCTCATGCGACGAGTTGACTCACTGGAAAAGACTCTGATGCTGGGAAAGGTTAGGGGCGGGAGGAGAAGGGGACAACGGAGAATGAGATGGCTGGATGGCATCACCGACTCTGTGGACATGAGTTTGAGTGTACTCCGGGAGTTGGTGATGGACAGGGAGGCCTGGCGTGCTGTGATTCATGGGGTCGCGGAGAGTCGGACACGACTGAGCGACTGATCTGATCTGATCTATACACAGATAATTCTAAAGATGCCACCAAAAAAAGAAAAAAATACTAGGGCTCATCAATGAATTCAGTAAAGCTGCAGGATACAAAATTAATATACAGAAATCAGCTCCATTTCTGTACACAAACAATGAACTATCAGAAAGAGAAATCAAGGAAACATCCCATTTACAACCACATCCAAAAAATAAATTACCCGGGGAAAAACTTACCTAAGGATATTAAATATCTTACTCAGAAAACTTTGAAAACATTTATGAAAGAAGCTGAAGACAATATAGGCAGATGGAAAGATACATTGTGCTCATAAATTGGAATAATTAACACTGTTAAAATGACCATAATACCCAAGATAATCTACAGAGTCAATGCAATCCCTAGCAAAATACCAATAGTATTTTTTACAAAACTAGAACAAAAAATTCTAAAATTCATATAGAAACACAAACGACCATGAATAGCCAAAGCAACCTTGATAAGGAAGAACAGAGTTGGTAGTATCGTGCTCCCTAACTTCAGACTATACTACAAAGCTGCTGCTGCTGCTCAGTCGCGTCAGTCGTGTCCAACTCTGTGCGACCCCATAGACGGCAGCCCAGCAGGCTCCCCCGTCCCTGGGATTCTCCAGGCAAGAACACTGGAGTGGGTTGCCATTTCCTTCTCCAATGCATGAAAGTGGAAAGTGAAAGTGAAGTCGCTCAGTCGTGTCTGACTCTTAGCGACCCCATGGACTGCAGCCTACCAGGCTCCTCCATCCATGGGATTTTCCAGGCAAGAGTCCTGGAGTGGGGTGCCATTGCTTTCTCCGATACTACAAAGCTACAGTAATCAAAGCAGCATGGTACTGGCACAACCCAGACACACAGATCAATGGAACAGGGTAGAAAGCCCAGAAATAAACTCAGATACTTACGGTCAATTAATCTATGACAAAGGAAGCAAGAATACACCATGGAGAAATGACAGTCTCTTCAGCAAGTGGTGCTGGGAACACAGGACAGCTTCATGTAAAAGAATGAAATTAGAACATTTTCTAATACCCCATGCAAAAGAAACTCAAAATGGATTAAATACTTAGGTGTGAGACCAGAAATCGAAACCACAGAAGAAAACTGGCACAACACTCTTTGACATAAATCATAGCAGTATTTTTTGGATCTGTCTCCTAAGGTAAAGGAAATAAAAGCAAAAATAAACAAATGGGATCTAATTAAACTTAAAAGCTTTTGTACAGCAAAGTAATCATTAACAAAGCAAAAAACAACCTATTGAATGGGAGAAAACATTTGCAGATAAGATAACCAATAATGGGTTAATATCCCAAATATATAAACAAATCATATAACTTAGTAGCAAAACAGCAAGCAACTCAATTAAATAAGGAGCAGAAGATCTGAATAGCCATTTTTCCAAAGAAGCCACACAGATGGACAACAAGCATACGAAAAGATGCTCAACGTATTCAGAGAAAAGCAATTCAAAACCGCAATGAGATACAACCTCACCCCTGTCAGAACGGCAGTCATAAAACAATAAAAGCCTACGAATGCCAGATGTGGGAGAGAGTGTGGAGAAGGGGCTGCCTACGCTGCTGGCGGGAATGGGAGTTGGCTCAGCCACTGTGGAAAACAGTACAGAGGCTCCTCAAACAAATAAAAACAGAGCTAATATATGACTCAGCAGTTCTACGTCTGGGTGTATCTGCCTGAAGAAAATGAAAATACTACTTAGAAAAGACACATGCACCCCAGGGTTCCCCGCAACATTATTTACAATTGCCAAGACATGGGAGCATCCTCAGTGTCACAGACAGATAATGGGTAAAGATGTGGGATGTGTACAGTACAAAGAATGGAACATTACCCAGATGTTAAAAGGATAAAATTTTGCCATTTACGACAGCATGGATGGACTTGGAGAACATAATCCTTAGTGAAATAAATCAGAGAAGACCACCACTATACGGTATCCCTGATCTATGAAATCTAAAAATGAAACAAACTTGTGGGAGACGGAGCCAAAGTGAACACGACGCCCAGTTGCGGATGTGACTGATGACGGAAGGAAAGTCCGACAATGTGAAGAGCAGTACTGCATAGGGACCTGCGATGTCAGGCCCTTGAAACAAGGTAAATTGGAAGTGGTCAAACAGGAGACGGCAAGAGTGAACACTGACATTTAGGAATGAGTGAACTAAAACGGACTGGAATGGGCGAATTTAACTCGGATGACCATGATATCTACTACTGTGGGCAAGAATCCCTTAGAAGAAATGGAGTAGCCATCATGGTCAACAAAAGAGTCCGAAATGCAGTACTTGGATGCAATCTCAAAAACAACAGAATGATCTCTGTTCATTTCCAAGGCAAACCATTCTATGCCCCAATCACTAATGTCGCTGAAGTTGAATGGTTCTATGATGATCTACAAGACCTCCTAGAACTAACCCCCCAAAAAGATGTCCTTTTCATCAAAGGGGACTGGAATGTAAAAGTAGAAATTCAAGAGATACCTGAAGTAAAGTTTTGCCTTGGAGCACGGAATGAAGCAGGGCAAAGGCTAACAGAGTTTTGCCAACAGAACCCACTGGTCATAGCAAACACCCTCTTCCAACAACACAAGAGAAGACTCTATACATGGACATCACCAGATGATCAATACCGAAATCAGATTGATTATATTCTCTGCAGCCAAAGATGGAGAAGCTCTATACAGTCAGCAAAAACAAGATCAGGAGCTGACTATAGCTCAGATCATGAACTCCTTATTGCCAAATTCAGACTTAAATTGAAGAAATTAGGGAAAACCACTAGACCATTCAGGTATGACCTAAATCAAATCCCTTACAATTATACTGTGGAAGTAACAAATAGATTCAAGGGATTATATCTGATAGACAGAGTGCCTGAAGAAGTATGGACAGAGGTTAGTGACATTGTACAGGAGGCAGGGATCAAGAACATCTCCAAGAAAAAGAAATGCGAAAAGGCAAAATGGTTGTCTGAGGAGGCCTTACAAATAGCTATGAAAAGAAGAGAAGCGAAAAGCAAAGGAGAAAAGGAAAGATATTCCCATTTGAATGCAGAGTTCCAAAGAACAGCAAGGAGAGAGAAGAAAGTCTTCCTCAGCGATCAATGCAAAGAAATAGAGGAAAAATTTGAATGGGAAAGACTAGAGATCTCTTTAAGGAAATTAGAGATACCAAGGGAATACTTCATGCAAAGATGGGCTCAATAAAGGACAGAAATGGTATGGACCTAACAGAAGCAGAAGATATTAACAGGTGGCAAGAATACACAGAAGAACTGTACAAGAAAGATCTTAATGACCTGGATAACCATGATGGCGTGATCACTCACCTAGAACCAGACATCCTGGAGACCTAAGTCAAGTGAGCCTTAGGAAGCATCACTATGAACAAAGCTAGTGGAGGTGACGGAATTCCAGCTGAGCTATTTCAGGTCCCACAAGATGATGCTGTGAAAGTGCTGCACTCAATGTGCCAGCAAATTTGGAAAACTCAGCAGTGGCCACAGGACTGCAAAAGGTCAGTCTTCATTCCAATCCCAAAGAAAGGCAATGCCAAAGAATGTTCAAACTACTACACAATTGTACTCATCTCACACGCCAGCAAAGTAATGCTAAAAATTCTCCAAGCCAGGCTTCAACATTACGTGAACTGTGAATTTCCAGATGTTCAAGCTGGGTTTAGAAAAGGCAGAAGAACCAGAGAACAAATTGCCAATATCCATTGGATCATAGAAAAAACATGAGAGTTCAAGAAAACCAGCTATTTCTGCTTTATTGACTATGCCAAAGCCTTTCACTGTGTGGATCACAACAAACTGTGGAAAATTCTTAAAGAGATGGGAATACCAGACCACCTGACCTGCCTCCTGAGAAACCTGTATGCAACTCAAGAAGCAGCAGTTAGAACCCAACATGGAACAATGGACTGGTTCCAAATTGTGAAAGGGGGTAAGTCAAGGCTGTATATTGTCACCCTGCTTAACTTATATGCAGAGTATATCATGAGAAATGCCAGGCTGGAGGACGCACAAGCTGAAATCAAGATTGCCGGGAGAAATATCAATAACCTCAGATATGCAGATGACACCACCTTTACGGCAGAAAGTGAAGAAGAACTAAAAAGCATCTTGATGAAAATGAAAGAGGAGAGTGAAAAAGTTGGCTTAAAGCTCAACATTCAGAAAACTAAGATCATGGCCTCTGGTCCCATCACTTCATGGGAAATAGATGGAGAAACAGTGGAAACAGTGTCAGACTTTATTTTTTTGGGCTCCAAAATCACTGCAGATGGTGATTGCAGCCATGAAATTCAAAGATGCTTGCTCCTTGGAAGAAAAGTTATGACCAGCCTAGATAGCATATTAAAAAGCAGAGACATTATTTGCCAACAAAGGTCTGTCTAGTCAATGCTACAGTTTTTCCAATAGTTCTGTATAGATGTGAGAGTTGGACTATAAAAATGTTGAGCGCCAAAGAATTGATGATTTTGAACTGTGGTGTTGGAGAAGACTCTTGAGAGTCCCTTGGACTGCAAGGAGATCCAACCAGTCCATTCTAAAGGAGATCAGTCCTGGCTGTTCATTGGAAGGACTGATGCTAAAGCTGAAACTCCAATAATTTGGCCACCTCATGCGAAGAGCTAACTCATTGGAAAAGACCCCGATGCTGGGAAAGATTGAAGGCAGGAGGAGAAGGGGATGACCGAGAATGAGATGGCTGGATGGCATCACCGACTCGATGGACATGAGTTTGAGTAAGCTCTGGGAGCTGGTGATGGACAGGGAGGCCTGGCGTGCAGCAGTCCAGGGGTCACAAAGAGTCGGACACAACTGAGCGACTGGACTGAACTGACGGACTGTCACAAGGCAGAAGCAGACTAGAGGACTACCTGGGGGTGGGAAGGAGCAGGGACCAGACAGGAAGCAGGAAGTAAGAGGCACAGACCAGTATCCACAAAGCAAATAAGCCAAGAGGATGTATCATATCGGACAGGGACTATAGCCTGTGTTTGATAAAAACTGTAAATGGAGTGTGATCTTAAAGTCGTGAAACACTAGGCTGTACATCTGAAACTCTGCATCAACTATACCTCAGTTCATAAAGTTACATACAATTTTTAAAAAATGTTTCAAATATAAGAAATGTATAAATCCGGTTAAATTACTTCACTAAAATTAGGAAGCATGACGTGTTACAACCTGAGTGTGATCACCTGTAAGAGGGTGATGGAAGTGGTTCTGGATCCTTCTGAGCTGCGGGGAAAAACACAGAGAGAGCCTCGGGACAGTGTCCACCCACCGAGTGGTTCCCAGAAAGGACCTCAAGGGCAAAGGTCATCCTGACCTGCACACAAGAGGCCACATGCATCCCAGACTCAGTGGACGCCTTCCTGATTCCAGGACTTTGTCAATTCCTGTAACAATGCTTATTTTGTGTCGAGTATTCTCCGTATACAAATATTTATAAATTAACGAGCATTGTAAATAAACAGCAAAGGGACTGGACATAGGTAAGGGTAGCGGGGAGGCGGGGAGTGTTTGAAGACCCGTTCCTCTGTAAGGGGAAACAGGAAGATGGGTGAAAATACACCGGGGTTGGTGGACGGGCCCCAGCTGAAGGGCAGGATGCCAGAGAGCAGTGAGCCTTCCGGAACCCCCGGCAGAGTGATTGTGTTTATGAGGCTTCTTTTCTTCCTTGGTCTCTCTTCTCTAAAGAATTCCAAGGATGAGATGGGGAGCTTACATAACATTAGCAGAGAAACTGGCGTCTCCTGAGAGCCATGTATGCAAAAGACTCTTATTCCGCGGACCACCTGGGGAGTGCTTGGCACACATTTGACGGGAAGGGGTTCTCATCGGCTCCACCCACAGGGGCGGCGGAGGCTGACCGCAGACGGAGCCCCCAGGAGTCAGGCCGGTCCGGTGCAAGACCTCCGCTGCTCCCACCGTCCCTTCGGCCTCCCCAGACCATGCCATGCAGGCCGGACCCTGACCCTCACGTCCAGGCCACAGCCCAGGGTCGCTGGGAATTCCAGCGCTGTGGGGACCGTGGACTTCTGTGTCACAGCCCTCCTCCCAGAGGGCCGGGCGGGCCCATGCTTGCTCGGTGCTGTGTGGACCGAGTGGTGTCCCTGAGAGCCCGGCACCGCCCTCTCCTGCTGTGACTTCGTGCTGTTACTACCACGGGCCAGCGCGACTCCCTCCCACATCCCGACTCCTCGGGGGCAACGCCGCAGAGCAAGGGGCCCACGGCGGCCGCCTCTGATGTGCCCTGGGCTCTTGGGAGGCCTTCCTGCCCTGCCCACACGGAGCTTAGACACTAGCTGGGGCTCCCTCAGAGAGGGTGGTGGGTAGGGGGCGGATTCCAGGCAGGAGACCCCCAGGGTCGAAGCCTGGGGCAGCTGGGAGCCTGGGAAGGGACGCGGGAGGCGGTGGGGACCCCGGGGCTCCATCTGCGTCCAGCGGTCCCCAGCCTCTGATCTGTGGAGAGCTGGGCAAGACTGGGCAGTGCACACGGTACTGGGTCGGCCGCTGAGGGGCTGGCACAAGGTCCTCCTGGAGGGCACGCCAGCATGGTGGGCTGACGGCACCAAACCCGCCTCACCAGCGCTCCCAAGACCAAGGCAAAAATGATCCTCACACACAACGAGGGAAGAGCAGGGAGAAGCCAAGCCCAGGGGGCCCGAGGAGTGTGCTCTGCAGGAGGTGAAGGCAGAGGGCTCCTCTGCCTGAGGAGCCGGGGCGGGTGGGCACACTCAGTAAGGCCGTCACCCCCGACCCGACTTCCCTTCCCTCAGCAGCCAGGCTCACCCCGCGCCCCCTCCCCGCCACTGGCCGCCTTCGCAGAAGACCTCCCTGCACACACCCCTCCTCTCTCGGGCACAAAACGCCCTCTGCAGCCCCAGCAGCCTCTGCATCTTCACACGCAGCACGCCCCGCGACATTCGTGCTGCCATGGCCGCGGCTCTGCCAAGGCAGACACGCTCAGCTCCTTTACGGCTTCCTCACAAGTCAACCTTCCGACCTCTTAACCATTTCTGTGCTTTGCTCTGAATTTCCTCCAATTCACCAACATCCTTTTTGGTTTCCCAGGTTTTAAAAGGTCCGTCTAGTCAAGGCTATGGTTTTTCCCGTGGTCATGTATGGATGTGAGAGTTGGACTGTGAAGAAAGCTGATCGCCGAAGAATTGATGCTTCTGAACTGTGGTGCTGGAGAAGACTCTTGAGAGTCCCTTGTACCGCAAGGAGATCCAACCAGTCCATTCTAAAGGAGATCAATCCTGGGTGTTCATTGGAAGGGCTGATGCTAAAGCTGAAACTCCAATACTTTGGCCACCTCATGCGACGAGTTGACTCACTGGAAAAGACTCTGATGCTGGGAAAGGTTGGGGGTGGGAGGAGAAGGGGACGACCGAGAATGAGATGGCTGGATGGCATCACCGACTCTGTGGACATGAGTTTGAGTGAACTCTGGGAGTTGGTGATGGACAGGGAGGCCTGGCGTGCTGTGATTCTTGGGGTCGCGGAGAGTCGGACACGACTGAGCGACTGAACTGAGCTGAACTGAACTGATTTACTTGTTAGGGCACAGCAGGTATTAGAAAGAAGTTGGATGAGATTCAAGCCACGGTAATCATAGGAAACCAAGTTCAAAAGCCTTGAATGAAACCAAGTAAAAGGGAGAGAAAAATCACAATAATGACCAACAGACAACACCGTTCCTAACGCAGGACAAGATGACAGGAAACTCAGTCAGTGATGTGGCCCAAAGCAACTACACGTTAAGAAAGAGAATATTAGGAAGTCTTTATGGAAAACACACAGGAAGATAAATATCGGTAATTGAACAGGGAACACAGATCCTGCCCCCAGTGGTACAGGGTTGGGTCTTTGGAGGATTTAAACCAACATGCTCAACACTGCATGTCTCAGGGTACAGACTTCTAACTGGTGTGCTGCTTCAGCTTCTGTTCTGTGTTCAAACACCAGTCCCAGGCAGTGATTACAAGTTTCACATCCTTTTCCCAGGGTGGTGGCTAAGTTTTCACGTGAATTTTAAAAGGAATTGGGGTCGGCTTCAACTAAAGTTTTGGAAGAAAAAAACAGTTTTGAACTGCAAGCTTAGGAAGAAGGCCCTGCATTTTTTTTTCAAAACACTGACCTATGGTCTGATCTCCCCCCAGACCCGTGCGTCCTGCCCCTGGGTCACCACCTTCGAGGGATGGGTGGGCAGCAGGGATCAGGGACTAAATCAGCACCCTCAGGAAGGAATCATGGTCCAGGGAAGGGGAGCAGCACACAGCAGCGTGGAGGGAGCCAGACTCCCTTCCCGAGCAGGAGAAAGGACCCGGAAGCAGGTATGGACCACACAAGATCCATAACCCCGTGGAACCAGCTGTCTTAACACCCGATCAGAGCCCCCCACTGAGGGCTCAGACAGCCATCCGCTGGGAGCAAAGTGCCCGAGGGCTCAGACAGCCATCCGCTGGGAGCAAAGTGCCCCAGCAGCTGGGTGGAAAGGCCAGACTGCTTCAGACCACCCTCAGACGTCTGTCTGTCCATCCTGCCTGCAGCCCTCCCTCCACCCCTAGAAGGGCAAGTCCCTGGCCCCCTGTCCTATCTGCTCGGTGCCTCCCTCAACAGAGAGGTGGTCCTGTGACCCTCCTCCCCCAGCACCGCCCCCAATCCTGGGGGAAGCAGCCTTGCGTGCATCTCAGCACCAGCCCTCCTGAAGCCCAAAGCTGCCCGAGGGGAGGATATTGGTCCCTGCCCCCGCAGACACAAGGTCCTAACACCCCCACATTTCCTGAGGGATGCGGCGGCTCTTGGGGCCCCTGGGGGCTTCAGGACAGGCTGGTCACCAGAGAGCAAACCTTGATTGGAAGCCTGAACTCTCGGCTGCAGTCTCCATGTCGGGTAGGGGAGAGGGTGGACATTGAGCTCTGCACCAGCAGCAGAGGTCCGGTCGCCACGCGGCCAGTCAGTCACAGGCCCTGCACAGGAGTCCACAACACCCCAGCCGCAGGGCTGGCCGAGCTTCCGAGCCGGTGGGTGGAGGGGAAGGGGGCTGGAGCCCCATCCCTGCCCCTGCCTCCGCCCCTCCATCTACATTTCCCTGAGTTGTGTCCTTTAGAACGTGGAATATGATGGGGACGAAGCTGGGCTGGCCTGGAAAGAGGAGAGGACCAAGCACACGGGCTGTGTGAGCCACGGACACCCGCCTCCTGCACAGCCCGGCTGGCCGTGAGCTCCGACCACACGTGCAGGGAGCGCTGAGCACCTCGGCCGGCCCAGCACAACCCCCAGATCAGCAGTCAGACGCCTGACAGAACCGGGAGGACGCGATACGCGCAAACCACCCTTCAGGAACCAATTTCAAACATAACCAAAGACACAGAGGTGGAAGGACCCACGCGGACCCCAGCCACCCCACCCACACCCGGGGCCTCCTCCCGGCCCCCAGCTGCTCCCTTCCAGGGCCTCGCTTTACTTTCCACCCTGGGGTTGTCAGGGATTTCCCCGTGGCTCAGCTGGTAAAGAATTGGCCTGCAATGCAGGAGACCACCGGAAATGCAGGAGACCCAGGTTCAGTCCCTGGGCAGACTCAGGAAGATCCCCTGGAGAAGGAAAGGGTAACCACGCCAGTGTTCTTGTCTGGAAAATTCCAAGTTGGAAGCAGAATTACATTAAATAATGCTACTATTTCGCAATATACTCCCAAGATCCGAGGTAATGCATTTAATCAGCCAGCCACACGGCTTGCTTACTGAACCACTGCTTTCTTTAATATTTCCCTTGTCTGCCTGGCTTTGCTAAAATTCAGAAGTAAAGCCAAACATCTTTTCTAGAAGACTCTGTGATCTGACAGAAGCCTTGATCCTGCAATGACACAGACACCAACGCCAGCATAATAAATCTTCTATCACAGCTTTCTGAGTTTTCTTGCATTTCTGCACTCAGAGGTTCCCATGTCTGACATCTGAGGTCTATTAACAGTTTTCAAGGAAGGATGGGTCTTGCTAAGGGTATAACAGCAGACAGTAAAGCCACAGAAAAGTCCTTAATTAAAATACTCACCTATAAGCAGTGTGTTTGCATGAAATACCATTGCTTTGATATAAAGCGTTGTCCACAAATGAGAGTGTGAAAAAGAGGCTTTATATTTATTCTTTAAATGAAAAAGTTAGACTAGCAATGCACATTCAAGAATTGGTAAAATAACTGAAGGGGAGGCAGAGGCTGTTTGTAGGAATAGCGTCCTCACACCTTCAGAAGGTGCTCGAGTCCTCATAGCAATGGTTGAGTCCCATAGTAATGCTTGTTACTGTTCACGGTTTTTTAAAAAGGGAAAGGAAGCAAGGTCAGGAGTCACTAAATACCACGACATGAACTACAAAACCTCGCAGAGAAGGGGGCCGGCACGTGTGGGTGGGGCACCGACCCTGTTAGGCACCGTCCCAGTGAGAGGGATATCACAGATGAGAAGGCCCGAGGGCTGGGGGCACTGCCCGGAGATGCCCTTCAGGGTCCTCGGTTTCCTCTGCTTCGCGTTCTGGAGCATCTGAGCTGGCGGGTATCTCCGTTTTCTGTAATCATGGCCTCTCTTGGGGTGTGAGATGCTCTTGGTTCAGGAGGGCAGAGGCCAGTGGTGGGGGACTCTGATATAGGTCCACGGCCCGAGAGCATCCTGGCAGAGTGTGGAGTGATGTTCGAGAGGACACGTCCTCCTCGGCTGAGAGGGACCCGGAGGAAGCCCAGGACACGTGTGCGGCCACCACCCTGCTCTCCGCTAGC
The DNA here is from genome assembly GCF_049115385.1 of Moschus berezovskii. NCBI lineage: Eukaryota > Metazoa > Chordata > Mammalia > Artiodactyla > Moschidae > Moschus > Moschus berezovskii. Next base: position 128,624,870 of record NC_142462.1, read on the forward strand.
TGCACTAGACATGCCCCAAACTCAGGCATGAAGTCCCAGCTTACCTACAATTAAATGACGAGGCCATGGAACAGGCAGCTAGCTCGGCCCCAGGAGGACACAGTGCCAGGCAGATGCTTGAGGTTACCATACACATAATGCACACAAAATACAGCTCTACGGATCAGTCACCCCAAAGTGTGTTTTCTAAACAAGTCTTCAAGTGTCTGTGGTTTAAATATTTACCAGAATAATCACACAGCAAGACACAAGGGTCTCGGACAAGCAGGGCCTGCCCTGCCCTTCACGACGGTGCCAAACTTGTGGCCCTGCTCCCCGGAAGCACCAGAAATGCAGCCAAACACTGGAGCAACTCAGAGTCAGCACAAGGGCTCCAGGCGCTGGATGGCAGGGCTCTGACAGGCGGGGGTGCAGATGTGGGTCCTGACACCTACATGAAGGCGGGCAATGACCTCAGGGGCGCCAGGCAAGGGCAGAACCACCACCTCCGCCCACAAGTGGGTCAGAAAGGCCCGCCCTTGCCGGGCTGGGGGCCCCTTGTCTGCAGGCTCTGGATGGAAACAGGAATCTGTCCGGTGGGAAAGAGCCCCAGAGTGTGCACCACACAGGCTATCACATCCTCACACAGTAGGACTCTCGTGTACTTAACACTCCAGCTGGAATCACTCTCCTTAAAACCACTTGTAGGAACATTTCCAACAGTGAGGGGTTTGGGGTCTCCCAAACGATTCTCCCAAGAAGAGGGGAAACATCGAACGTAAGTTTATAGAGAAAATTATAAGCCACCTAGAACATCAACCATAAAGAGGAGATGTCAGCAAAATTCGAAAGAAAAGGCAAACAGGACAATTAACACCATAAAACCGAGACAGTGTCATCACAGCAGAAGTTAATGAAAGGTAAACAACAGAGAACATCGACAAAAACCCAGAAGCTGGTCGACTGAAAAGTCTAGTAAGCTCAGAAGACATCCAATCAAGATTATCAGGAGAGAAGAGAAAGCAAAAGTAAGCACCATCAGGAACAAAGAAAGGACGTGGCAGCAGACACAGCAGAGATTCACAAAATCACGAGAGGACATTGTAAATAATGCAAAATAAACATAATTGGAAAACATAAAGGAAATGAATCATTTTCAGGAAAAAATATAAAGTTCCAAAGCTGATCTGAGGAGACTAGAACCTGACTGCTGTCACTACACCGAATGGCTCCCAGGGGGCCCGGCACCCCAGCACCAGCTGTTCCCTGTCTTACGCGGGTTTCCCACAGTCGGGAGACACCTGGATAGTAAAACGGGACAACAGAAACACGAGAAAGAAAAATAAGTGACTCTCACTCCTCAAAAAACACTAGCAACTGAATTCAACACAAGTGCATAACCAAAGCGTCTAACCAGAATTGCAAAAATGCTCCTACAGCAGGAAGTCTGTCAATGTCATTTGTTTTATTAAGAGATAAAGAGAGAAAAGATCCAATAACATTTCAGAGATCAAGAATAAGCATTTCATCCATTCAAAATTTTAAGAAACTAGGAATACAACTTCCTTAATTAAATAAAGGTTTTCGGCTAAAAATTGTTCAGCAAACATCCTTTGGAAAACGAAAGGCTGAAAACGTGATGGGAGAGCAGACTCCTTTTCTCTAACAGAGGATCCTACAAGAGCTAAAGCAAGAGAAATTACAGCATCAAACCAGTCCATCCTAAAGGAAATCAGTCTCGAACACTCATTGGAAGGACTGAAGCTGAAGCTGAAGCTCCAGTACTCTGGCCACCTGATGCGAAGAGCCGACTCACTGGAAAAGACCTCGATGCTGGGAAAAACTGAGGGCAGGAGGAGAAGGGGACGCCAGAGGATGAGATGGTTGGATGGCATCACCGACTCGATGGACATGAGTCTGAGAGCAAGCTCCGGGAGTCAGTGGTGGACAGGGAGGCCAGGCGTGCTGCAGTCCATGGGGTCGCAAAGAGTCAGACTTGACCGAGCGACTGAACTGAACTGAATGTTTACTATTTTCCCAGGTTTATTAAGATATAAGTGACAAGCAGCATTGCCTAAGTTTGAGGTGTACAACGTGGTGCTGTGATGCACAGTCACGCTGTGAAATGGTGACCACAATGAGATTAGTTAACAGGCCACCACCTCACACTGTACTGAGCGCACGGGTGCGTGCGTGTTCTGGAGCACGTGAGGCCTGCTGTCAGCACACTCAGGTCTGTAACACAACGCAGCAGCCATGCTCCCCAGGCTGACTCGAGGCCTCCCGCACTGAAACTCATCTCCCAGCTGAGAACTTCAGCCTCTGTCTCCCTGCTGCCCCACGCCCCGGTGAGCGGCAGTCTACTCTTGGTTTCTGCAGGTTTGGTTTTCCGGAAATGACGAGGAGTGATCGGTCATACAGTGGTTGTATTTTGTATTTTTCTGCCCGACTATTTCACTTCCCATAATACCTTCAAACTTCGTTATACTGTTGCCAGTGGAAGGGTTTCCTCGTCTTTATGGCTGAATAATAATCCATGCATATACCTATAATAAAACGTCATAGAGAAAAATACTGATAGACTTGATGAGATTAATTTTTAAATTCTATCCAGTAAGAAGATAGCATATAAATAGATAAAAATTAAGCTATATCTTTATCTTTGTAACATATATAATGAACTGCAAAGAATTAGTATTCATATGTGATAGTTTATGGTTATATAACAGAGCATTACACTATATACAATACAGAGTATATGTAAAAGTATGCAATGTTTGTATGTAAGTCACTGTATTCACATATTTTAACAAAATACAGCTGACCCTCGAACAGCACAGGCTTGAGCTGCACGGGTTCTTGGTAGTAAATGCCACAGGACGGCAGCTGTAACCCTAACCCTAACCCTAACCCTGACCCTGACCCTAACCCTAACCCTTGAACAGCACAGGCTTGAGCTGCACGGGTTCTCGGTAGTAAATGCCACAGGACGGCGGCTGTAACCCTAACCCTAACCCTGACCCTGGCTCAGCCACAGCAGTGGAGCCGCGGGTACGATGGACGGCCTATACAGTGAGCTGCAGAGCTTCCCCTGTGGGAGCGTTGGCACCGTGACTCGCACGCGGTTCCAGGGTGAGCTGCATGTGTCCATGTGCAACGTGTACAGCGCCTGTAACGCACACATCGTGTAACATGCAGCATGCTGCAAACCCTGGGTGTGCGCACGCCTAAGACACTGAGCGTGCCCACGCGCTCCCAGCTCCAGCCCCTCCGGCCTCTGGGCCTCCCTGCAGGGTCAGAGGCACTGAGCGGCGAGCATGGGGCGCACAGCCCAGGCTCACTGAGGGCTGAGACCCTCCCTCAGGCCAGCGCCCGGGTTCCCCCCACCACTCCCCGCTACCATAGGGAATTACAGGTAAGCAAGTGTGCACGTCAGACTCCCCTGAGAAGAAGGATCCCCAGGGAAACCCAAAGAAGACAGAGGAGCCAAGAGGAAGACTCGCAAACCATGCGCCTCCGACAGCCACGGCCACGCCGACAGAAACCCTGCTGAACGCGCGCAGAGGGACAAAAGGCCTCACGCTGAAGGCCTACGCACCCTGGTCCATTTTGCCCCATCGTGTGGCTTCCAGGGTTTCCCAGGTGGCTCCAGTGGTGAAGAACCCGGCTGCCAATGCAGGAAACATGAGACGCAGGTTCAATCCCTGGGTCGGGAAGACCCCCTGGAGGAGGGCATGGCAACGCACTCTGGTATTCTTGCCTGGAAAATCCCATGGACAGAGGAACCTGGCGGGCCACAGTCCTTGGGGGCGCACAGACTCAGTCACTACCGAAGGGACTTAGCAGGAACGCACGCAGGCACACCTGGCTTCCAATGACAACAAATAAATTACAAAGCGCATTAAATGGCAAACAAAACAGAACAGAAGCAAAAACTCACAGTCTGAAGAGACACAGTGAGGTCAGAACCAGACAGGCAGAACAGAGATGGGGACGGCCAGGTCAGAGGTTTCAAGTCACTGTCGTCGATTTGCCGAGGTCACTAACGGAAAAAGGGCTGGCACGTGACAGCCGCTGCACAGTAGAGGAATGCAGATGCTCCAGAAGAACCCAAAGAAACGCCGGAAACGGGAGCACTGCACAGACGGCGCACGCCCGGGGTGGGACCGGGCTGAGGGGAGACACCTTCAAGCTGCGCTGCAGAGACAGAAGAGGCAACCCAGGACCTGGGGGCGGCCGCAGAGGCTGAGTGAGCGAGCCCGCTGAACCACACACCCAGGACCTGGGGGCGGCTGCAAGAGGCGCTCCGGGGAGGAGAGGGCACCACTGCAGACGGGGCGGCTGCAGAGGTTCAGAGTGAGCGAGCCCGCTGAACCACACACCCAGGGAGCTCGGGGACCCAAGCCGCACGCCACGCCCAAACTGCACAGCATCCAAGACAGAAACAGGCAGCTACCGGGGGAGCAAGGGGAGCCCCGCCCCACGTGAGCAAGAAGAGAGCGGAATCAAGCATCAGATGAGCTAGAGAAGAAGCACCCGCGCCATCTGAGCAATTCCGAATCCTTCAGGGCTAAAGGAGAAACGAAGCCTCAGACATGAGAAAGGAGCAAACTTGTCAACAGCTGAGCTGCCTGGAAAGAAAGGTTGAAAGAAGCTGCTTAGAGGGAAGGGAAGCGGTGTAGGCGAGAAGCCTAAAGTGCAAGTAAAGGGAAGCCGCTCAGTCGCGTCCGGCCCTCTGCGACCCCACGGACGGTGGCCCCCCAGGCTCCTCTGTCCACAGGATTCTCCAGGCAGGGGTACTGGAGAGGGTTGCCGTTTCCTTTTTGATGGGATCTTCCTGACCCAGGGATTGAACCCGGGTCTCCTGCATTGCAGGTGGATTCTTTACCAGCTGAGCCACTAGGAAATCCCCAGAATACTGGAGTGGGTAGCCGATCCCTTCTCAGGGGATCTTCCCGACCCAGGGATTGAACCCGGGTCTTCGGCGTTGCAGGCAGACACTTTACATCTGAGCCACCGGGGAAGCCCATTTCTCTGTGAAGTAGGTGAGAAACTTGAACCTATGTAAAGAAATACGAACCATCAGGGAGGCACCTGCAGGGACCCAGGGAGCCTGCAGGGAGCGTCCGAGGAGAACCTGGAAGCTGAAATGCAGCTACAAATTATTAGGGGACGAGGAGAGTAAGGATGAAAATACATTACCTCCTAAAACATGTTGACTGCTTTTTCCTGAAGTAGCTCTTAATACCATTAATATAAAGAAACTATCGAAAGCTCCAAAGAGTCAATATTTATTCTCTGGGAAAACCTCTGGCCAGACAGAGACCTGAGTATTTAGGTCCAGAAAAAGGAACCAAGTTTCTGTGGATTTGGCTCCTTTAAGGTCAGTGCTCAGCCCTTCCTAAGTCTTGTCATGAGACTTTTCCCAATAACACCCTTTCCTGCCAGTGACTAAGCTCACGTTTGAGAAGGTGGCTCAGACAGTAAAGCATATGCCTGCAGTGCAGGAGACAGGTATTCCATCCCTGGGTTGGGAAGATCCCCTGGAGAAGGACATGGCAACCCATGCCAGTATTCTTGCCTGAAGAATTCCATGGACAGAGGAGCCTGGTGGGCTACAGTCCACAGGGTCACAAAGAGTTGAACACAACTGAGCGACTGAACTGAACTGAAAGGAAAATGCAGTTAAAGACGCCAAGAGAAACTGAGGCCGGACACACGGCCTCAGAAGACACCCGCCCCCACCAGCACCCACGCAGGCCAGCGCAGCCTCCGCGGGACCAAGAGCTTAACTGGCCTCTTTCACTGACGGGTTCGCAAAGCACCGCAGGGGTGGGGGGCGGGGGAGGACTCTGGGAAGAGGACAGACCGGCTACCAGCGACGCACCTCACACTGCTGCCCTGCACCACCACGCACACAGTTTCCATACAGTTACCTAACCCCCACAGCACCCATAGGATCCTTAAGATCAGAAAACTTCAAAAACACTTTATCTGAGTTACAAGGTCTTACAAACCAACAGCCCATAAAATGTCCAAAGCAGTCTCTGGTTAAATATGAAGCGACTGAGTGGCACAGGAAACAGGACAGGAATGACGAAGCCGATGTGTCAAGGGAGCACTTCGTGGGATGACGTGTGGAGAACAGAGGGGGCGGGGCTGGGAGCTCCCGTGACCCTTTCATCTGTGTCTGCCCGCGCCCGCCCCCCAGATGCCACACCTCTGCAGAAACCGGAAAACGCAAAGCAAAAAGCGCTGCAACTCTGGGTCCCTCTAGTTCCTGCTAACCAGGGGCCGGGTTTAAATCACTCGCAGCCCCAAGGGGGGAATAGACATCAGGGGCTGGGAGGAGGGCTCAGCCAGTGCCGAGGATGACCCTGCATGAGGACTCGGGGCCGAGTGAGAGTCGCTCGGTAGTGTCTGACTCTGCGACCCCACGGACTATACAGTCCAGGGAATTCTCCAGGTCAGAACACTGGAATGGGTAGCCATTCCCTCCTCCAGGGGATCTTCCCAATCCAGAGATCGAACCCAGCTCTCCTGCATTGCAGGTGGATTCTTTACCAGCTGAGCCACTAGGAAATCCTCAGAATACTGGAGTGGGTAGCCTATCCCTTCTCCAGGGGATCTTCCCGACCCAGGAATTGAACCAGGGTCTCCTGCATTGCAGATGGATTCTTTACCAGCTGAGCTATCATTGAAAAGATGCCTATTAAATTCAGACTCATCAATGGAGTGCAAGGTGCAGGGGAGAAGCTGAGATGACCCTAATCCTCACCCCAACCCAGATGACCACAAGGGGTCTAGTCTGGGCGCCGGAGGTGGGGTGCTGGATGCCCAGGGAAGGTGCCCTGTGCTGCACACAAGCCTCCAGATGTTCGGCTTAAGTAGAGGAAGCCCTGAGGAGGTGACCAGGGCCACCCTTCCCTCACAGTGGGGCGGGCAGGAGCCGAGAGGAGAAGCAGGATCACGGGCGATGAGCCCTGTGGGGCGACTTCTGGGCACCCCTCCCACGTTCAGAACCAAAGGGCCTCCCGTTGAATGCCCTGTGCTGGGCCCCCACCCGAGCTCCGACCCCGACATCCACCAGCGGCTCACGCTGAGACCACCCAAACGCACACCTTGCAAGAGCCTAGGCTTTTCAGAAACCTGGACTGCAGCACCAGCATCTATTTCTGGCGAAGACGCAGAGAACAGGGAAGCTGAGCCAGACTCCGTGTCAGGCGGCTCCAAGTGGCTGCAGAAATCATTGCTTTTATTTTTAAAGAAGAAAACTGGAAAAATGTTTGCATTCTTCGGGTTTCCACTTTTCCACCTTCTAGCGGTAAAGACGCACACAAACGCTGGGGAGGCACCCCGAATCGCTGGTGGGGCTGGCCCGGGTCAGCCGTGCAGACGCTCATGAGGAAGAGAGAGAGGCCTGAGGCGTGCGGGCAGCCAGGGAGGCGAGAGCAGACGGACACACCTGGGATGTGAGCCGCCTCCCGTCGGAAGGGGGTCCAGAGTTTGCCTAGCAGATGCCTCCAGTTCTGTCACTTGGGGCTGGAGGGACCCGGGGGGCAAGCAGCTTACTCACTGCTCAACTAGTTGGCAAGGCTGACACAGCTAAGCCCAGACCCGGGGCAAAACCTACCCCACAGTCCTGACGTGGCCTCTCCCAGGGCACTGCCCTTCCGGTCACTGAGTCCACCTGGAACTTTCCCGGGAGGCGCACTCCCCACACTGTCCCCGCGGTAATGACACCAAACCCGCCGACACCGCGCATCCAGATGAGGTGGGGAGCGGGCAGTGCCCACCTCGAGGGCCCCCGCACCTGCTGGACAGGGGCGGGCTTCCCCATGAGGACTCCTCGCCCTGGCACCGCTGCGCCCTGTCCTCCTCGGGCATGGGAGAGGATGGTCTCCACCCAGGGAGGCACGGTTCTACCTGAACCGCAACCCTCCTGGGTCAGCAGACGGGCGGGCGACCCGCCTACAGCCAGGCCGGGGAGGGCGGGGACCCTGGCCAGGGTAAGACCCCCAGACACATCGCTGACCAACATGGAACAAGGGCTCTGCGCCCGCTCCATGCGCAGCGAGCCCGCCAAGCTCTCTGTGGGGCGTCAGAAGGACCCTGGGGGCCATGCACCCCAGAACCTGCTCAGTGGACTGCGGCAGATGGGCGGCTTCCTTCCCTCCCAGGAGGCCTTCCCTCTGGGAGGAGGACCAGGGATGCAGGCGATGACCAGACACGTGGCTGCAGCCCTGGGGATGGGGCTGGAGAGTCCCGCCTGCCAGCGCCCAGCACGGGAACCCCAGCCCGCAAGGAGAACAGCACAGGGAGGGCTTGGCGACGGAGGCGGAGCCAGAAGGGGAGCCCGGACGGGGGGCAAAGCTATGGACGGTGGGACTCCACAGGAAACCGGGCTGAAGAGACGTCCCCGTGTGAAGCAGGCAGGGCAGGTGCCCTCTTTCCAGTGCCCTGGGCCCCAACGTCCTGCCCACCCACCCGGGGCCTCCCCCTACCAGGGGCCCGGCGGCTCCCAGGACTGGTGCCGCCTGCTCACCTCCTTGCCCTCAGCCGGCCGCCCCCGCTGTCTCCCAGCCACTGTCTCAGCTCCCGTGGCTCTTGGCCTCCCTGGCGGGCGCTGCCCCATCTCTACACCTTCTCACAGAGACCCTCAAACGGCTGCACCAGCAGGCCTTGTGCTCAACCTGCGAGCTCAGGCTTCCCTGCATAGCCCGGCGGCCCCTCGATTCCAGGCAGACCCTTGGTGCTCGGCCACCTCCGGGGCCCAGGAGTTAATGCACTGAGGACACGGAACCCCTGTGATCACCCCAGCAGGTGCCCAGACCTGGAGCAAGTGTGTCCACGCAAACCACGGCTTAAATTGCCTGAGAAGGGTCACGGTAAAAACCGCAGTATCATTCTGAAGAGTAGAACCACCCAGAACGCAGGTTTTCATGAATCACGCACCTTTTGCGGCAATCATGCTGCTATTTCTGTCCCCTTCAAATGAAAGTATAACCACAAGTCACGGTCACTACCCGGGGGCGCCACTCCCCACACTTGTCCTCTCCCTCAACCAGACAAAGGAATCGGGCAGCAACCCTGACTTGCCTGCATGACTCGCCCCGCAGGGCCCGCAGCCAACCACTCCAGAAGCTCCTGCCCCTCTGGGTCCTCTGGGGACGGTGAACCGGCCCCGAAGCCCTCTCCCCGGGCATCCCCACTGGCCACAGGCCATGTACCTGCATCCTGGCCTCCTACGTCCCCCCCCAACACACCCTCCTGGTCTCTGCAGCCAGGCTGGGCTCCTTCCTCCACTGGGTTCAGAGGTATCCCCGGTGGGGGAAATGGCCAGGACCCCACCCCACCCTGACCCCCCACCGTCCTGCCTGCCTGTTCCTGGCTTGGTAAGTCTGTTTGGTGAGTCCCTGCCCACCAAAAAGGAAAAGCCTACTCATCACTCATGAACCCCTGTTCCTGCAAAAACACTCAACACAGCAGAGGCCCCGCCAACCCGGCCCCATCCGGCTGCACTGACCCTCCGCGTGCACCACAGCATCGCAGGGTGAGTTTCGCTCTGCCCGCAGATGCAGGGGACAGCGCGGGAAGCCCCGACCTGTGATCGTGTGCTGGGGGGGCTGGTGAGGACGGGAGGGTGGGACCCGGAGACGCTGCCCCTGCGGGACACCTGGGCCCAGGGGCCCTCACGCCTGAGAGCTCCGGCCTCCCTCTGCCCATGTGAAAGGACGCGAGGCAGACGTGATGGCGGGCAGGGCGCCCACGATGGCCCAGGAGGGCGTGCTAGGGAGGGGCAAGGGCAGTCACTGTCACCCCCAAGCCGGATGCAGGCAGACCACCCGCGGCCCCAAGCGGCTCCCCGAGGGGGACCCCAGGCCCCGCTGAACACGCTACGTGCGTGGAGGGCCGGAGCCCCATCTGAGCCAGGGAGACGCTAGGACAGGTGGGGACACCCCTCCCCTCCACTTCTGCAGGCCTGCACGCTGGTGCTTGCACACGCGCACACGCCTGCACGTGGGTCTGCACGCTCATGCCCCTCGGCAGGGCTGTGCTCACACACGCACCCCACCATGGACTCCTGGGTCTCCGGGGTGTCGGGCGCCCCAGGGCTGCTAGGTTCAGCACCGCAGACAGCGGCATGCCCCGGCCTGAGCACCGGAGCCGGCGGCTGAGGCCCCACACGTGCCTGGCGCCCTGGCCTTCTCGCACTCCGACGCGCGCAGCGCTGGTCACACACTATCTCAGTTGGCGATGTGTTCCCTTCATTTTTCTTCAGATGTGTGTCCCATTCAGCCCACAGATGAATCCAATTAGCATATCACTGTGACTGATTCAGTATGCCTCGTGTGAATCTACATGTCAAAACACACACTGAACTTGGACATGGCTTCCAGGCCTCCCTAAACAGCTCTGCGGGCACAGCCGGCTCCAAACACAAAGGCTGAAGCCTGCTTCTGCTGGGAGTGCCTGGTGCGAGGGAGCAAGGGCCTGGAGCGGGCATTGCTTGTGCAAAGGGGAGGCGTAAACACACACGCAAGCCTCTCTCCATCTCTGGCAGGAGGGTCCCCACCTGCCTCAGAAGCTGTCGCCTTGGACGGGCCTGTCGGGGGTGGACGCTCGACGTCTGATCAGAGGGTCCCGGGCAGAGAAGTAGAGGGGCTGGTTCAGAGGAGGGACGTCCTCGCAGACAGCGGCATGAACACGGGAATGACACTGAGGAGCGGGTTTCCTTGCTGAGCAGGTGCTAACGCTTATCACGGGCAGTGTCTTCTAAGGTAAGTGATCTCTGACCTCCTGGTCGCGTGTCCCCTGGTTTGCAACTTTCTCTTCAGAAGGGAGCAAAGACGGAGTCTGGAAATTGGGCTTTGAAAGTTAAGGAAGAACTCACTAGATTGCTCCAAAATCAATGACCAAGGGGTTTGTGAGTGATTTCGGGGGAGATTCTTAAACTGATGAAATGGTTCAGCCATTCCTTAACCACCAGACCTGGGGGAGAGCTGGTCCTGCCCACCTGGGAGCCAGTGTCCTCACCCCCGGGGGCTCCAATCTATGTCGGGGACCTGCCGCAGAGGCACGGCTGGCCGGTGGCCCAGTCCTCCCCCTAAGTCCAGGGTCCCAGCTATTCTTGGATGGGGACAGAGGTTGTGGGGGGCTGTTAACCCCGCTCCGTTCCTACCCATTCAGGACCTGACAGAGTGGTGCCCGTGGGCTCAGGGCTCAGGGCCAGCACTGCAGCGACTCTGAGGGGGACACAGGAGAGGGGCAGCAGGGGGCCTGTGACGCTGGTTGGCTTCTGGGGGAGGGTCACGAGAGAGTGGGACAGAGGAAAAGAGAGCATTCGAAGGGGAGAGAAAAAGACGTGTCTTCCACCCACGTGGGCTTTCCAGAGAACAAGGAGCATCGCGCCCAAGCCCCCCCATGTGCTGCATTACAAAGTGGAACAGGGCCGCCCTGGGGGCTCAGCAGCAAAGAATCTGCCTGCAGTGCAGGGGACCCGGGCTTGATTCCTGGGTCGGGAAGATCCCCTGGAGGAGGAAATGGCAACGCACTCCAGTATTCTTGCCTGCAGAATCCCATGGACAGAGGAGCCTGGCGGGCTGTAGTCCATGGGATTGTGAGAGTTGAACATGACTTAGCAACTAAACTGCCACCAAAGGGGCTAAATCTGTTTAATGTGGTCAAAGAAAAACATTCATATGGAACAGAGGCGTGTTCCAGAGGCCACCATAAGGAAGCTTTTCTTCACGTAAAGGGTGTGTGAGCCCAGTGGAGGATTTAAGGAACCCCAGCGTGAGCGTGCGGCCCTGTGGGGAGGATGCTGGCTGGAAGGGGGCTCAGATGGGGGTCCTTGGACGGGGAGTGCCTGTGGAGGAGCCCCTGCCCGACGCGGCCCCCCTGCCCCACGGTGCCACCTGCTCTGCTTGGAGCTGATGCGGCCAGTCCGCACCCTGAGAACCAGGAGGAAACCCGCCACCCAAGAAGGGACGATGGGGGTGGGTGCCCCGCTCCGGGGCGGCTCGGGGGAGTGGACCTTCCATGGGGCTTACGTCCGTCCCGCCCCCTGTGTCTAGTCTTACAAATGTGGAATCACTCTGAGGTGCAGTCTTGAGCTGACTGACGTTTCTGAACACCTCCCGTGGCTCGTGGGGGAGGCCCGTTGGGCAGCCCAGCTCACGGGGGCCCCACGGCGGGCGGCACCCTGGACTGACACCCCCCCGATGCACCCATTGACAAAGCTGGGAGCCTGCGGGCCACTTGCGCCGGCGTTTCTGCCCCTCCATCCAGCCCCGCCAACCCCCTGGCCTCACTAGCAGCCTGCATCTGTGCTCCGAGTCCCAGGTGCCAGTCCAGGCAGAGGCCCGAGGCCCACGCCTGTGTCTGCTCAGTGGCCCCACAGTGGTCGGCGGTCAGGGGGACACTTGTAACCAACCCAAGGAGGGAGTTTCCGTCCAGCTCTGCCTCCCCGGCAGCCTCATTTCGGGCACCCACCTCCGCAAGCCCCTGCGGCCGGGGCCATGTCTCTGCACGGGCCACTCTGCCCTGACCACCCTCTGTCCAGCTGCTCTGGGGAGGACAGGCCACAGACGTGGTCGAGTGGCCCTGGGGGGCCTGGGGGAAGAGCTGGCGGGGCGGGGAGGGCTGGCGGCATCCCAGTGGATGATGAGCAGGACACTGGGCACCTGGCTGGGCAGAGCTCACGAGCAGGTGTCACCCTCCCCCTCGGCAGGGGCGCTGGGCAACGCCCGACCCTCCCTTTCACCCCGGGACATTCAGGGGAAGGCAACAAGGAGGCTGGAGAACGCCAGGTGTGCGTGTCAGCCCTGCAGCCTGCCCCCCCGCCTGCTGAGGGCTCTAAGGTCACGGAGGGCGCACAGCCAGGGCCCTGCTCCAGGCTCTCCAGCTGAGAGAAGGAGGTGGCACCCCGCGGGAAGGCTCGCACATGGCACCGCTGCCCATGTCCAGTCACAGGGTCCGGGGGTTCACCGCGCCTGGGCCAGCCCCTGCAGGACGAGGCTGGCCGTCGTGGGCGGGGACGGCTGCGCTTGCTCATCACCACCGGCTTTCCTCCGACCAGGAGCAGTTTGAGTGGCCTCCCGAGGACGTGGGTCTGCTTGTGACGTTGGAGACTCTGCCTGCACCGCTCCACCCGTGGGAGGGCCCTACTGTTGCTTCTGCTGAAGACGGTTCATTTTGAACGGGCTTTTTCTGACTGTGCAGCTGTGACAAGAAGGGGTTTGACAGAGAGCAAACCATCTTTGAAGGAGGAAGGAGCGCTTGTGCAAGCACCTGGGTCAGCCCCAGGGCTCCGACCTGCCGGCCCGCTTCCCGGCTCCTGCGGGCCCACTTCCCGGCTTCCCTGCTTCCCGGATCCCGCGGACCTGCTTCCCGGCGCTTCCGCCGGCCTGCTTCCCGGCTCCCGCGGGCCTGCTTCCCGGCGCTTCCGCCAGCGGCCGCCCTCACCCTGCGGACCACGGGCGACTTGTGAAATCTGCACCTCGCGCACTCACCGTCACCCCAAGTGCGGTCCCATAACACAGCCACACGCAGTGTCACCTTGACGCCCCGAGGCACACACTGAGTTATCACAGACTTGTGTCTCAGGGCCAGATGGACTGGGGTTCCTACGTCCCCTGTGAGATGGATTTGGGGGTGTCAGTGATGGACTGGGTTACCAGCGTGACCTGTGAACTATGTGGACTTGGGACACGGAGTGCCTTGCGAATTAGAAGTTCACTTTCAGGAACGGCCGTCAGAGCCTCAGGGCTGCTGTGTGGGAGGAAACGAGAGAGTGGTGGGAGCTGGCCCCGGGAGGCAGCCTTGGCCGCAGCAGCCTGATAGCGAGACCAGCCTGTGTTACCTTCCCCACCAGCTCCTCAGGGCCTCCTGCCAAGCGCCAGGTACTCAGACTGGCCCCTGAGGCCGGGGCCCCAGGCCCCTCCCAGCAGGCCTTCAGCGAGTGGTGCCTCTCCCTGTCCCTCATCCCAATATCCACAGGCCCTGCCCAGGCCAGCCAGGTGACCAGGCGTGCAGAGGGCTGCGGGTAAGGCCAGGAGAAAGGGGGTGGGCTGCTGACGCTGACGGGCCTGTGGGAAGACTCCATTAGACGTTACGAGCTGGGCGTCACAGCGCTTCTGAAGTTACCGCATTGGGACGATTCGAGAATCAGAGACCTGAGCATCGCCTCGCATCAGGAAGGAAGTCCTGCTCCCACGTGGGCCCAAGTTCCCCCAGTGCCGCTGGGGCAGACAGGGCTGGGCTGCGAGCCTCAACACAGACCCCGCCGGGTATCTGCTCGCCCACAGGGGCCGCCTCTCTCCAGACAAGCGGGCACATCTCATCTCAGAGACTCGAGGCCCCAGAGAACACAGCCAGACTGCATGTGCCCGTCCCCATGGCGCCTCCTGCCTCCCCGACAAGCTACTCTCTGCCGGGCCCAGCCAGAGAAGGGGCCCTCAGGCTGGGCGCTTCCCACACGACAGCACACGCCAGCCGTGACTCCAGGGCCCACGGCCAGCTCCTCGGCACCAAGCTCATCCACGATGCCACCATGCCCCACCTGTCATGCATGGCCCCATCACCCAAATGCCTCGAGAGTGTTTCCCATCTTCCTGCTGGGCCACCCCACCAGATGTCCCTCACATGGAAGCCAGGAGCTGTCCTAAGTCTCGGGCACCACAGCTAATGTTGCAGGTCCCACCCCACGACCCCCCGTGAAGCCCCAGCACTCTTTCCTCAGGTTGCCTCCTTCAGGAAGCCCTCCCTGCCTCTTCACGATGTCTGGGCCCAAATGTCTCTTTCCAGCGGACACCAGGCCCAGTGAGGACAAGAGCAGTCCTGTCTGGTTCTCTGTGGCCAGTGGCTCTCAGCACAGAGCCGGAAAGAGAAGGAAGGTGAGGGGCCAATAAAGACGAGACTGCAAAACTCGCCTCGACAACCGCAGACGGCTCAAGATGGCACCATGCTGCCCGCTCCCAGATCAGGCCCCGGCCACCGATGCAGACACCCGGCCGCTCTCCCCAGAGGCCCAACCCCAGGACGGCGAGTGCCCCCACCTCACCCGGACTCCCCGCCGTCTCCCTGAGCAGCACAGCCCCGGCCCCCGGCACCTAGTACCCCGGCCTCATCTGGCTGACATCTGTTCAGGTCCCGCTGTGGCCTGGTTTCTTTCCAGAACCCTCTCTGTTTCCTGACATGATGCGATGAACGCCACACGACGGTGCAGGGTACTGCACTCGACTGCAGCACACGGCCACTCACGGCGCCACGCCTTCCCTGGGCCACGCGTTCCACGTGTTACACAGCACGTCAGGAAACACTGTGCAGCCACAGAACAGTGTTACTACATACGTGACGTTACACGTGAGGCTCGCGCGCATACCTGATACCCCGCCGATCGCACGCAGCACATGCTGCGTCACCAGCCATGCCACGTCACACTATGCGCCATATTTACTCCCTCCTCGCGACCCTGCGGGGCTGCACCTGCACCAGGGCTGAGTCTCTGTTCGGTCAGACCATAGCACAGCCCGGCCCACACAGGGACTGGCGTGGTTGAGCCACATTGGCACTGACCAATGACCATTAGGGGGAGGGACTGGCCTCGATGCCTGGGCCCTCAGAGACAGCAAGGCTCGGCGTCCTCGCCGTGGACACCCTGAAGCTATACCAGCTCCTCCCCAAGACCCAGTTCTGCACCCACACGTGACTAGGGCCAGGGCGGGCCAGCCAGGGTCCGCGTGCCCAGCCCCGGCGGGGCTGCAGTGCCCAGGAGCCCTGCGCGGGTCCCCACTGCCGTCCCCGACTCCACCTCCCCATCCACAGTGTCACCTGTGTCGGCATTAGCTCCAGAGCGACGGGGCCCATGGACAGCCCTCAGCCCTGATGGCATCCAACACCTGACCAGGATTCCAGGAGGAAAGTACGGCCCCAGCCCTGAAGGCCCCCCGCCCTCCTCCCATCTGCTCTGCGGGGGCTCCTGCAGTGGTGAAGACACGAAGAAGAGGCCCCAATACCTGTCTGGGGCCAAGGATGAGAGAGGAGTCTTGTTACAGAAACGCGTTCAAGTCTTTCAAAACAGAAGCAATTATCACGTAAGTATGAAGAGGGAGCAGCCCCACATGTCATCACAGGAACCTCCTGAGCGGGGCTCTGACCTCCCTGACAGCACGGGATCAATCCATTTACATCAGGAACCTCCTGAGCGGGGCTCTGACCTCCCTGACAGCACGGGATCAATCCATTTACATCAGGAACCTCCTGAGTGGGGCTCTGACCTCCCTGACAGCACGGGATCAATCCATTTATATCAGGAACCTCCTGAGCGGGGCTCTAACCTCCCTGACAGCACGGATCAATCCATTTATATCAGGAACCTCCTGAGCGGGGCTCTAACCTCCCTGACAGAACAGGATCAATCCATTTATATCAGGAACCTCCTAAGCGGGGCTCTAACCTCCCTGACAGAACAGGATCAATCCATTTATATCAGGAACCTCCCGAGCGGGGTTCTGACCTCGCTGACAGAACAGGATCAATCCCTTTATATCAGGAACCTCCTGAGCGGGGCTCTGACCTCCCTGACAGCACCGCCATGTGGACTCTGCACCTGGTGGGAGGCCTTCTCTCCCGGTGACAACAGGCTTGCCAGCGAGGTGGAGAGGGTCGAGCTGACTCTGCAGCTTGGTATTTCAGCACCAAACACTACGATCCTGTGATCACAGAGTAATTCTCTGTAGTTTTTCCCTTATCAGTTCAGTTCAGTTCAGTTCAGTCGCTCAGTCGTGTCCGACTCTCTGCGACCCCATGAATCACAGCACGCCAGGCCTCCCTGTCCATCACCAGCTCCCGGAGTTCACTCACACTCATGTCCATCGAGTCAGTGATGCCATCCAGCCATCTCATTCTCTGCCGTCCCCGTCTCCTCCCGCCCCCAATCCCTCCCAGCATCAGACTCTTTTCCAGTGAGTTAACTCTTTGCATGAGGTGGCCAAAGTATTGGAGTTTTCCCTTATAGCATCAAGTAAATTGAAAACATCATGGAAGTATTTAAATTATAAAAGGAACTACTTTTCAAACTGTGGGTGTACATTGCCCATTCTGCACAAGCTCAGCCTGCAAGACCCACGGCGCGGGCGCCCCACGCTGGTTCACGGACACGCTGGTGCAACTTGGGAATCTGCGTGTAGAGGCTGTGGCTTGACGCTCAAGCCGCGGGTGCCGTTCCCTCTCCACGCATGACACGGACACATGAGAGAAAAACCAAGACACCAGGTTTCAGTCAGCCTCACTTCCCCCAGCGAGCAGCAGAATAACGGAGGGCCGTTGTCACAAGAACACGGCCACAAATCTGAAACGGTAACAAGACTTCATTCCATTCATATTGTCCTTAAGTTCCGACAAGTCCAGTTCTGAAGGCAGTGTTTCCCAGTACTGGGATGCATTGCCGCTCATGGAATGATTAGTGCGTACCTGGGTAAAATGCTGATGCCTGTTTTGGCCTTAAGTACCTTCAGTAACCTCTTACACTGATGAAGGAGGGGCACGAAACCAGTCCACGCAGCGAGGGGGCCCGTGGCCACTCGGGCGCAGAGACTGCAGACCGGAGTCTGCTGCCCCCTCCCCAGGGCCCACTTGGCCGCTCTGCCGGACAGGGAGACTGCCCGGCCAGGTCGGTCCACCCCGCGCTCCACCCCACAGTGGAATGAAGCCTGGGAGCAGGCTCAGTCACCACAGGCAGATCGGTCAGATTTACGGGAACTGGTGCAACTGTGCAAGCAATTCTTCTTTAACCGACAGTTGTTGCCACCAAAATCACTGTGCTAATAAGGCACTTCAGTCGTGTCCGACTCTTTGCAACTCCACGGACTAAAGCCCGCCAGGCTCCTGTGTCCGTGGGATTCTCCAGGCAAGAACACTGGAGTGGGCTGCCATTTCCTTCTCCAGGGATCATCCCGACTCAGGGATCGAACCCACATCTCTTATGTCTCCTGCATTGGCAGGTGGGAGGCCCCAAAATCATTACTTTGAACAAATAAGCGTTACTACAGGCACCAAAGTCCACTGCAAGTGAGGCCAACAGCACCCAAGACCCAGACAACCTGGGGTTTGTTCCCCTGAAGGGGGCGTCGCAGCTGCTCTCACACCTGTTTACCGTCCGTGGATAAAAAGGGGGCGTCGCCACGGCTCTCACGCCTGTTTACTGTCCATGGATAAAAACTTCAAGTTGACAGACACACTGTGGCGACCCCTCAGCTGCCAAGAGCTGTTTCTCAGTCACCCAGGACACGCGCTGCGCTGCTCCCTGGGAGGAACTGTCCCTCCCGTTACAGCAGTGCATACGCTTGGCGACGCACAGGACTGGCTACGGCTGGCTGAAACAATCACTCTGTGCTACGTCTGGCATCCTGTGCCCAGCACAGCGCTCACAGAAACAGCCTTACCTGCTGCCTTCGCCGCTACCGCTGCCGTCACGTTCTGGGTGTTGGCGCGCACCCTGAAGGTCACCGCTGGCCCCTCGACCCTGGAAGAGACCGTTTAGGAGGTGTGAGGATTGCTCAGCACACCCCACACACCCCAGGGCCACTGTGGGTCCAGGGGCTCTGTTCCTCCGTCCCAGGGACTCTGCCCACAGGCTCTGCTCCTCTAAAAATACATGTGGCAGGGCTCTTACAGAAAAATTCAAATCAACCCCAATAAACCAACAGTAACCAGCAGACACTCCTGCATGGAAAAAGAAAATTGTTATGGAAACAGGTTTTAGTAGTCAGTTCCCCAGGGACCCACAGGAGCCAAGAACAGACGGGAAAGAGACAAGTATTTTTAAAAATTCTCTTGAAAACTTATTGAAATCTTTAAGAACTACTCGGTATAAAAATAACTGGCAGGGGACTGCTTGCCAGGAGTTATCAAAACTGTTCAAAGCATTTAAAATACTTTGCTGAACATGACTTTGAAAAGTGTATCTGTTTTTAAACAACTGATCTGTCTGAGGTGGGTGGGGGGCTGTTTCCATTAGGACTCCCCAAGCTCCACGTCTCCTGGCCCGTCACCCCCTGGACAACCCCCAGGGGCTGGTGTTCCAGGAGTGGGAACCGTGCCGGCGGCCCTTCCAACCAGGAGAGCCCACAGGACAGCTGCTCTTCCTGGTGACCAGTGAGGTGACATTTCTACTCTAACCTACATCTGGAGAGTCCCGGGTAAGTAGGGCTCCCCAAATCTAACCTTCCCTTGGGTGCTGAGAGTGTTCTCTGAAGATCACGTGGACACTCCTAGTTTCCAAAGACAGAGCGCGTGGTTCATTCACCTGTCCTCACCGGCAGCACCACGGCCCGCCCTCCTGCTTTCCTTCCTTCCTTCCAGGACACCATGTACAAGTCCCTGGGACGTGCACACACGTGACCTTAGGACACGCACACACATGACCCTGGGACTGCCCAGCATGGAAGGCACGCTGTGAAGGGAGGTTCCATGTCTCTGACTGCCCAGCCCCACGTAGCCAAGCTCTGCCCTGGTGCCAGCGAAAAAAAGATCACCGGCTGTGCGAGGGGGATCCAACCTCCCAGCTGACCTCAGCATGAGTTCGGGGCTGGCTCCACAGCACCTGCTCTTTTGGGAAGGCACGTGGAGTCTCTGCATAGAGATCTCTGCATGTCCCTGTCCCAGGTCACCACCTGTCACCCCGCTGAGCCTTTTAAGCTCTGAGGCCTCGGCCGGCTCAGCTGTAAAATGGGAGGTGGTCCAAGTTGCCCGGGAAACAAGACGGGGGCAAATAAGAACAGACCCCTCAGCCGGAAACTGAAACAAGACTTTGGGGACCCTCCCTCCCCCAGGGGTCCTCACGTGGAGGGAGGGGCGGGGGTGGGGGGCGGGACCCCTGCAGGAGGGAGCCTCGGGCCTGCACACGGGAGACCTCCTGACGTGTCCGGTGCTGAATTCTGGCTCTGTCTTCAGGAACTGCCCTCCCGCCGCACAGGACACCACACGGATGACAGGCCGCACCCTGCTGACCTGCTGTGGACTCGGGGAGGGGGTTCAGGCTGAGGCAGCGCCGCCCGCCCAGCGAGAGCCCAGAGCAGCGCATCTACTGGCACCGCCGACAGCCGGGACTCGATTATAAAACCATAAGCGCGGAGGCCGGGCGTCTGCCGGCGCAATTACAGCGGCACGCCGATGCCGTCTTAATGGCCTCTAATGATGTAGTAAGAAATAATGGAATTTACTTGACAGCTACAGAGCCATTAACAAAACATATTAAGCATAACTAGTCCTTCCACAGAAACACACACAGCCCTGGAAGAGCGCTCTGAGCGGCAGCCTCCGCGCCTCTCTAGGAGCCACGATCTGCCGCGCCAGCACCGCAAATCGCAGACCCCCTGCGGCCATGCGGTCGTCCCCTCCAGGCCCCCGCCCGGGTCACCCCCACAGGTGCTGTGGACCCTCACGTGCTGGGTTCTGGGGGCGACATACAGGACTTGTTGGGACGCCACACACACCCCACACACGTGCAGCATTGAAGACCCAGAGGTGCGGCCCCTCAGGTGAGTTCCTGAGGTCCCTGTCACAACTCGAGGACCCGGGCTCCCGAGGCTGCGGGCTGGCTCGGGGCTCCAGGGCCGGGCGAGGCCTCGGGGTAGGACTCGGTCACACGAGCTGTGGCCAAGGCTGACAGAGGCTGAAAGAGGGTGGTGGTGTCACTGTGGCCCCCAGGAGAGGCAGGAGGCCCCCGTTCCAAGCAGGAAAGAGACCGCAGCAAGTGATATTTACAAAAGAACTGGGCTGATAACCAGCCCACCTCTGGAGGCCAGAAAGCCCCCAGGACTCCCAGACCTGGAGGTGGTGTGTCTGGGAGGGACTGAGCCAAGGGGTGAGGAGCAGAGCGAGGTGGGGGGCCGGAGAGGGGGCACCAGGTCAGAACCATGTCTCCTGGAGACCCGCGTCCCGCCCCTCCCCCTGGAGACCCCTGGGCCCCGCTCCGCCCCTCCCACCGGAGCCCCCCGGGCCCCAGTGCATTTCCAACGGCCCCTCGCACTCTCCCCAGCCTTGTGGTTCCATCAGAAAACAGGGGTGGGCCCCAGACCCACACACCTGTCACATGCCAGCCCTGGACTCCGAGTCACCAGCTCTTTCTAAAACCCAGCCCACTGAGGGTGAGACGGGCTGGGGCACCCTGACGGGCCCACTCCTGGGGCATGCACACTGCAGGTGTGAGCCCCCGGCCCCGGCTCCCCTGCGGTGGGCCCGCCCCACCGTCCAGAGCCCCCGGGGGTGTCAGGTCAGCGGGGCCCTCTCGAGACCACCGTCCTGCTGACGCTCGGGTTTCAGCTGCGCTTACAGCGCTAACCGGACCCCCGGACGCTCCCTCCTGTTCCTCCAGCGCCGGCCTCTGTGACACAGTAAACACGCCCCACGGGGCACCTGCTGGAGGGACGCTCAAAAGGAGGAGCCGCCCGAGCCCCACCCGCACTCACTCAATGTCCGTGAAGACGCCCGCCGGCACCTCCAGGAGCCGCGCCACATCCTCCAGCACCTGTGCGCCCTTGTCCAGGCTCAGGGAGCTGTGGGGAGAGGGCAGGGTTACCGGGCGGGCTTCTCACTGCGAGGAACGGGGCCCCAGACCCCCACCCCCTCACTGCGAGGAACGGGGCTCCGGACCCCCACTCCCTCACTTCAAGGACGCGACCCCGGACCCCCCACGCCCCCTCACTGCGAGGATGCGACCCCGGACCCCCACCCCCTCACTGCGAGGAGCGGGGACCCCGGAACCCCACCCCCTCACTGCGAGGAACGGGACCCCAGACCCCCACTCCCTCACTGCAAGGACGCGACCCCGGATTCCCACCCCCTCACTGCGAGGAGCGGGGACCCCGGACCCCCACCCTCTCACTGCGAGGAACGGGACCCCGGACCCCCACCCCCTCACTGCGAGGAGCGGGGACCCCGGACCCCCACCCTCTCACTGCGAGGAACGGGGCTCCGGACCCCCACTCCCTCACTGCAAGGACGCGACCCCGGATTCCCAGCCCCTCACTGCGAGGAGCGGGGACCCCGGACCCCCACCCCCTCACTATGAGGAGCGGGCCCCGCGCCCCCTGGGACTCCGCGCCCCCGGCCCGCGCTGATCCAAGAGCTGCCCCGCCTGTACTTCCATTGTGCGGCCTGGGGCGGGGCGGGGGGTGGCTGGGAGCAGACGTCTCCCCAGCCCGCACGGATCACCGCACTTTAAACCAGTAAGAGGAGCAACAGGTGCGCATGGGGTGTTGGGAGCGAGATGGGCCCAGGGAGCAGCAGGTTGGTCCCTCTGCGGTGGGGGGCTACCCCTACCCCCACCATCCTGCTTCCTGAGACAGTGAGTAGCCCCCAGGGCTGGGAGACCAGGCATCAAGGACGGATGAGACCCCAAGCCTCCCATACATACTCTACACACGATTTTATGTCACCAGGTTTTAAAATGAGAATGTTTCCAGAGTGGTGCATCAGCACGTGCGGCTACCCTGGAGTCCACAGACCTGCTGCCCCGGGACAGAGCCGCAGCGGAGGCCTGGCCCTGGGGGAGCCGAGGCCCAGAAGGGGCCAGCTGAGGAGAGCCACGGACAGGCCGGGGCGCACACACGCCTGCGGACACAGACACTCCCCAGGAGCGCACACACACGCCTGCGGACACAGACACTCCCCAGGAGGGCACACACACGCCTGCGGACACGGACACTCCCCAGGAGCGCACACACACGCCTGCGGACACAGACACTCCCCAGGAGCACACACACGCCTGCGGACACAGACACTCCCCAGGAGCGCACACTAGCCTGCGGACACAGACACTCCCCAGGAGCGCACACACACGCCTGCGGACACAGACACTCCCCAGGGGTGCACACACACGCCTGTGGACACAGACACTCCCCAGGAGCGCACACACCTCTGCGGACACAGACACTCCCCAGGGGTGCACACACATGCCTGCGGACACAGACACTCCCCAGGGGTGCACACACACGCCTGCGGACACAGACACTCCCCAGGAGTGCACACACACACCTGCGGACACAGACACTCCCCAGGAGCGCACACACACGCCTGCGGACACAGACACTCCCCAGGAGTGCACACACACACCTGCGGACACAGACACTCCCCAGGAGCGCACACACATGCCTGCGGACACAGACACTCCCCAGGAGTGCACACACACGCCTGCGGACACAGACACTCCCCAGGAGTGCACACACACACCTGCGGACACAGACACTCCCCAGGAGCGCACACACATGCCTGCGGACACAGACACTCCCCAGGGGTGCACACACATGCCTGCAGACACGGACACTCCCCAGGGGTGCACACACCTCTGCGGACACAGACACTCCCCAGGGGTGCACACACATGCCTGCGGACACAGACACTCCCCAGGGGTGCACACACACGCCTGCGGACACAGACACTCCCCAGGAGTGCACACACACACCTGCGGACACAGACACTCCCCAGGAGCGCACACACACGCCTGCGGACACAGACACTCCCCAGGAGTGCACACACACACCTGCGGACACAGACACTCCCCAGGAGCGCACACACATGCCTGCGGACACAGACACTCCCCAGGAGTGCACACACACGCCTGCGGACACAGACACTCCCCAGGAGTGCACACACACACCTGCGGACACAGACACTCCCCAGGAGCGCACACACATGCCTGCGGACACAGACACTCCCCAGGAGTGCACACACACGCCTGAGGACACAGACACTCCCCAGGAGCGCACACACGCCTGCGGACACAGACACTCCCCAGGGGTGCACACACGCCTGCGGACACAGACACTCCCCAGGAGCGCACACACGCCTGCGGACATAGACACTCCCCAGGAGCGCACACACGCCTGCGGACACAGACACTCCCCAGGAGCGCACACACGTCTGCGGACACAGACACTCCCCAGGGGTGCACACACACGCCTGCGGACACAGACACTCCCCAGGAGCGCACACACGCCTGCGGACATAGACACTCCCCAGGAGCGCACACACGCCTGCGGACACAGACACTCCCCAGGAGCGCACACACGCCTGCGGACACAGACACTCCCCAGGGGTGCACACACACGCCTGCGGACACGGACACTCCCCAGGAGCGCACACACACGCCTGCGGACACAGACACTCCCCAGGAGGGCACACACACGCCTGCGGACACGGACACTCCCCAGGAGCGCACACACACGCCTGCGGACACAGACACTCCCCAGGAGCACACACACGCCTGCGGACACAGACACTCCCCAGGAGCGCACACTAGCCTGCGGACACAGACACTCCCCAGGAGCGCACACACACGCCTGCGGACACAGACACTCCCCAGGGGTGCACACACACGCCTGTGGACACAGACACTCCCCAGGAGCGCACACACCTCTGCGGACACAGACACTCCCCAGGGGTGCACACACATGCCTGCGGACACAGACACTCCCCAGGGGTGCACACACACGCCTGCGGACACAGACACTCCCCAGGAGTGCACACACACACCTGCGGACACAGACACTCCCCAGGAGCGCACACACACGCCTGCGGACACAGACACTCCCCAGGAGTGCACACACACACCTGCGGACACAGACACTCCCCAGGAGCGCACACACATGCCTGCGGACACAGACACTCCCCAGGAGTGCACACACACGCCTGCGGACACAGACACTCCCCAGGAGTGCACACACACACCTGCGGACACAGACACTCCCCAGGAGCGCACACACATGCCTGCGGACACAGACACTCCCCAGGGGTGCACACACATGCCTGCAGACACGGACACTCCCCAGGGGTGCACACACCTCTGCGGACACAGACACTCCCCAGGGGTGCACACACATGCCTGCGGACACAGACACTCCCCAGGGGTGCACACACACGCCTGCGGACACAGACACTCCCCAGGAGTGCACACACACACCTGCGGACACAGACACTCCCCAGGAGCGCACACACACGCCTGCGGACACAGACACTCCCCAGGAGTGCACACACACACCTGCGGACACAGACACTCCCCAGGAGCGCACACACATGCCTGCGGACACAGACACTCCCCAGGAGTGCACACACACGCCTGCGGACACAGACACTCCCCAGGAGTGCACACACACACCTGCGGACACAGACACTCCCCAGGAGCGCACACACATGCCTGCGGACACAGACACTCCCCAGGAGTGCACACACACGCCTGAGGACACAGACACTCCCCAGGAGCGCACACACGCCTGCGGACACAGACACTCCCCAGGGGTGCACACACGCCTGCGGACACAGACACTCCCCAGGAGCGCACACACGCCTGCGGACATAGACACTCCCCAGGAGCGCACACACGCCTGCGGACACAGACACTCCCCAGGAGCGCACACACGTCTGCGGACACAGACACTCCCCAGGGGTGCACACACACGCCTGCGGACACAGACACTCCCCAGGAGCGCACACACGCCTGCGGACATAGACACTCCCCAGGAGCGCACACACGCCTGCGGACACAGACACTCCCCAGGAGCGCACACACGCCTGCGGACACAGACACTCCCCAGGGGTGCACACACACGCCTGCGGACACAGACACTCCCCAGGAGTGCACACACACGCCTGCAGACACAGACACTCCCCAGGGGTGCACACACCTCTACGGACACAGACACTCCCCAGGTGTGCACTCACACGCTTGCGGACATAGACACTCCCCAGGAGTGCACACACACGCCTGCGGACACAGACACTCCCCAGGTGTGCACAAACACGCCTATGGACACAGACACTCCTGAGGAGTGCACACACACCTCTGCGGACACAGTAACTCCCCAGGGGTGCACACACGCCTGCGGACACAGACACTCCCCAGGAGCGCACACACACCTCTGCGGACACAGACACTCCCCAGGAGTGCACACACATCCCTATGGACACAGACACTCCCCAGGAGTGCACACACACCTCTGCGGACACAGACACTCCCCAGGAGTGCACACACATCCCTGTGGACACAGACACTCCCCTGCAGTCACTTCCAAGGTACACACACACCTCTGCGGACACAGACACTCCCCAGGAGCGCACACACACCTCTGCGGACACAGACACTCCCCAGGAGTGCACACACATGCCTGCGGACACAGACACTCCCCAGGAGCGCACACACGCCTGTGGACACAGACACTCCCCAGGAGTGCACACACACGGCTGCGGACACAGACACTCCGCAGGAGTGCACACACACGCCTGCGGACACAGACACTCCCCAGGAGCGCACACACGCCTGCGGACACAGACACTCCCCAGGAGTGCACACACACGCCTGCGGACACAGACACTCCCCAGGAGCGCACACACACGCCTTGGGACACAGACACTCCCCAGGAGTGCACACACACGCCTGCGGACACAGACACTCCCCAGGAGTGCACACACACGCCTGTGGACACAGACACTCCCCAGGAGTGCACACACACGGCTGCGGACACAGACACTCCGCAGGAGTGCACACACATGCCTGCGCACAGACACTCCCCTGCAGTCACTTCCAAGGTACACACATACCTCTGCGGACAAAGACACTCCCCAGGGGTGCACACACACGCCTGACGACACAGACACTCCCCAGGGGTGCACACACCTCTGCGGACACAGACACTCCCCAGGGGTGTACACACACGCCTGCAGACACAGACACTCCCCAGGGGTGCACACACATGCCTGCAGACACAGACACTCCCCAGGAGCGCACACACATGCCTGCAGACACAGACACTCCCCAGGAGCGCACACACATGCCTGCGGACACAGACACTCCCCTGCAGTCACTTCCAAGGTACACACACACCTCTGCGGACACAGACACTCCCCAAGGGTGCACACACATGCCTGCGGACACAGACACTCCCCTGCAGTCACTTTCAAGGTACACACACACCTCTGCGGACACAGACACTCCCCAGGAGTGCACACACACGCCTGCGGACACAGACACTCCGCAGGAGTGCACACACATGCCTGTGGACACAGACACTCCCCTGCAGTCACTTCCAAGGTACACACACACCTCTGCGGACACAGACACTCCCCAGGAGTGCACACACACGCCTGCGGACACAGACACTCCGCAGGAGTGCACACACATGCCTGCGGACACACACACTCCCTTGCAGTCACTTCCAAGGTACACACACACCTCTGCGGACACAGACACTCCCCAGGAGTGCACACACACCTCTGCGGACACAGACACTCCCCAGGAGTGCACACACATGCCTGTGGACACAGACACTCCCCAGGAGCGCACACACATGCCTGCAGACACAGACATTCCCCAGGAGTGCACACACATGCCTGTGGACACAGACACTCCCCAGGAGCGCACACACATGCCTGCGGACACAGACACTCCCCAGGAGCGCACACACATGCCTGCGGACACAGACACTCCCCAGGAGCGCACACACATGCCTGCGGACACAGACACTCCCCAGGAGTGCACACACACGCCTTGGGACACAGACACTCCCCAGGAGTGCACACACACGCCTGCGGACACAGACACTCCCCAGGAGCGCACACACACGCCTGTGGACACAGACACTCCCCAGGAGTGCACACACACGGCTGCGGACACAGACACTCCGCAGGAGTGCACACACATGCCTGCGGACACAGACACTCCCCTGCAGTCACTTCCAAGGTACACACATACCTCTGCGGACAAAGACACTCCCCAGGGGTGCACACACACGCCTGAGGACACAGACATTCCCCAGGGGTGCACACACCTCTGCGGACACAGACACTCCCCAGGGGTGTACACACACGCCTGCAGACACAGACACTCCCCAGGAGCGCACACACATGCCTGCAGACACAGACACTCCCCAGGAGTGCACACACACGCCTGTGGACACAGACACTCCCCAGGAGTGCACACACACGGCTGCGGACACAGACACTCCGCAGGAGTGCACACACATGCCTGCGCACAGACACTCCCCTGCAGTCACTTCCAAGGTACACACATACCTCTGCGGACAAAGACACTCCCCAGGGGTGCACACACACGCCTGACGACACAGACACTCCCCAGGGGTGCACACACCTCTGCGGACACAGACACTCCCCAGGGGTGTACACACACGCCTGCAGACACAGACACTCCCCAGGGGTGCACACACATGCCTGCAGACACAGACACTCCCCAGGAGCGCACACACATGCCTGCAGACACAGACACTCCCCAGGAGCGCACACACATGCCTGCGGACACAGACACTCCCCTGCAGTCACTTCCAAGGTACACACACACCTCTGCGGACACAGACACTCCCCAAGGGTGCACACACATGCCTGCGGACACAGACACTCCCCTGCAGTCACTTTCAAGGTACACACACACCTCTGCGGACACAGACACTCCCCAGGAGTGCACACACACGCCTGCGGACACAGACACTCCGCAGGAGTGCACACACATGCCTGTGGACACAGACACTCCCCTGCAGTCACTTCCAAGGTACACACACACCTCTGCGGACACAGACACTCCCCAGGAGTGCACACACACGCCTGCGGACACAGACACTCCGCAGGAGTGCACACACATGCCTGCGGACACACACACTCCCTTGCAGTCACTTCCAAGGTACACACACACCTCTGCGGACACAGACACTCCCCAGGAGTGCACACACACCTCTGCGGACACAGACACTCCCCAGGAGTGCACACACATGCCTGTGGACACAGACACTCCCCAGGAGCGCACACACATGCCTGCAGACACAGACATTCCCCAGGAGTGCACACACATGCCTGTGGACACAGACACTCCCCAGGAGCGCACACACATGCCTGCGGACACAGACACTCCCCAGGAGCGCACACACATGCCTGCGGACACAGACACTCCCCAGGAGCGCACACACATGCCTGCGGACACAGACACTCCCCAGGAGTGCACACACACGCCTTGGGACACAGACACTCCCCAGGAGTGCACACACACGCCTGCGGACACAGACACTCCCCAGGAGCGCACACACACGCCTGTGGACACAGACACTCCCCAGGAGTGCACACACACGGCTGCGGACACAGACACTCCGCAGGAGTGCACACACATGCCTGCGGACACAGACACTCCCCTGCAGTCACTTCCAAGGTACACACATACCTCTGCGGACAAAGACACTCCCCAGGGGTGCACACACACGCCTGAGGACACAGACATTCCCCAGGGGTGCACACACCTCTGCGGACACAGACACTCCCCAGGGGTGTACACACACGCCTGCAGACACAGACACTCCCCAGGAGCGCACACACATGCCTGCAGACACAGACACTCCCCAGGAGCGCACACACATGCCTGCGGACACAGACACTCCCCTGCAGTCACTTCCAAGGTACACACACACCTCTGCGGACACAGACACTCCCCAAGGGTGCACACACATGCCTGCGGACACAGACACTCCCCTGCAGTCACTTTCAAGGTACACACACACCTCTGCGGACACAGACACTCCCCAGGGGTGCACACACATGCCTGCAGACACAGACACTCCCCAGGAGCGCACACACATGCCTGCAGACACAGACACTCCCCAGGAGCGCACACACATGCCTGCGGACACAGACACTCCCCTGCAGTCACTTCCAAGGTACACACACACCTCTGCGGACACAGACACTCCCCAAGGGTGCACACACATGCCTCCGGACACAGACACTCCCCTGCAGTCACTTCCAAGGTACACACACACCTCTGCGGACACAGACACTCCCCAAGGGTGCACACACATGCCTGCGGACACAGACACTCCCCTGCAGTCACTTCCAAGGTACACACACACCTCTGCGGACACAGACACTCCCCAAGGGTGCACACACATGCCTGCGGACACAGACACTCCCCTGCAGTCACTTCCAAGGTACACACACACCTCTGCGGACACAGACACTCCCCAGGAGTGCACACACACGCCTGCGGACACAGACACTCCCCAGGGGTGCACACACATGCCTGCAGACACAGACACTCCCCAGGTTTGCACACAAAGCACCCCTGCAGTCACTCCCAAGGTGCACACACACCTCTGCGGACACAGACACTCCCCAGGAGCTGCAGGGGGACACCTCGGCCCCTCCTGCTGCGCTGTCAGGGTAGGCAGGGCAAATGACTCGTGACAACCGTGGCCCCATTCTCGGTCAAGTCAGGCAAATGAGAGGCTGTCGACAGTACTCAAACCCAGCACGCAATTATTTCTCTTTTGTTTTTAAACTACGTGGCCATCAGCTGTCACCTCATGGTCTGAACTTCCTTAGAAAGCAGTTGGAGTTAATCTCAAAAATCACTGGACGGACACAGTGCTTGCAATTTCACGGACCCGACTGACAACTGCCTCCGGGTCTCCTGGATGCCCGCCGCCAGGAAGAGAGACCGCGCGCTTCGAGCGGTCGGAGGTCGGACGGAGGTCGGAGCGGGAGTGGCGGCAGGTGCTCCGCCTGCCATGCCGTCAGGGCAGGAAGGGTGGCCGTCAAGTGCTGGCGAGGCCTCCCCCCTAAGGCACTTCCTTCCTGAGACAGCCTACTCGTTAAGCGAGGCGTGTGCTGGGGAGCCTGTAAATCAGCAAAACGGGAAAAGGGCCCGTAATCCCCGACAGACTAGAGGCTTCCACACCCCAGTCTCACGGCAGCTGCCCCACCCCTGCACAGCCCAGGTCACCACTGGGTCAAAATGAGAAAATCCAAGTCTGTCAGGCAGCGTTGAGGCCATTCTTAAAGATTTGGGACAATGACTTGAGGGTCAGAAACATTCAGTTACGTCGCGCAGTCATGTCCGACTCTTTGTGAACCCATGGACTGCAGCACGCCAGGCTTCCCTGTCCATCACCAACTCCCAGAGTCTACTCAAACTCATGTCCATTGAGTCGGTGATGCCATCCAACCACTCATCCCCTGTCGTCCCCTTCTCCTGCCTTCAGTCTTTCCCAGCATCAGGGTCTTTTCAGAAACGCTAAGACCAGTGAGAACTCAAAGGCAACTCTCCGCCCTCAAGCACAAGTGATTCTATGGAAATTATCTTATTCATTGCTCACAACAAACCTGGGAGGAAGGGCCTGTACTAACCTCCCTTGAAACTGAGACTCCAGAAATTAAATTCGGTGCCGAAGACCACACTACCAGTAAATCCTCAAAGAAAGACACAAACAGAAAGGGTGAAGTGCACCCTGGGGTGGCAGCTTCGCGACTGTGGGTCACGCCTTCAACCTGACCGCGTGCCCTTGCTCTGACCGCGCGCCCTCACCCCCACGGCTCCCCCACCCCGACCTGCACCCATGCCCGAGTTTAACCCCAAGCAGACAGAATGGCGTCCGCTCCCGCAGCCCCTCAGGTCTTCTTTTCCTAGTGTCACCGCCTCTTCTGAGACAGATGAGTTCCAGCCCCAAATGGGCTGTCACTCCTGCCCACAGACATCCACCTCGGGGGCATTGCGTCCCAGAGCTGGCCAGGCGTCAGCTGCTTCACTTCCCAATTGTGAACGTGTCACGGTTTATTCAAAAATTCTCCAAAGGTCGGGAACCAACTGAGTGATGGATCACAAAACAAAAACGAGTCGACCTCGATACCAACGTTTTTGCTGAGATGATACTTGAAATCAGTCAATAAAATGAGACTTTCATGGGATTCACCAATTGTTCTATAAAAATCATGATGTTTCTCTTTTAAAATCATCTTCCAAGGTAGTTAACATTTTTGCTAACCCACAGGAATTCTCCCTAGTGCAGACGAGTGATGCTTCTGACGAGGACAGGGATGCAGGCCGAGGTCACTGTGATAATTCAGAATTCCAGCTCCAGGGTGCACCGCCTTCCTTCCCTGCAGATGTCTAACAAAGACTCCACTTCTCAGAGATGGGCTGAGTGAGCCCACAATAGCCTGTGGGCCAAACTGAACTCCCTCCCACGAGGGCCGAACACAGGCAGACTCACTTGCATCTCTTAACAGTCCTGACTTCCGTCCTCTGTTCCGACGCTCAGTCGTGTCCAACTCTTTGCGACCCCGTGGGCTGTAGCCTACCAGGCTTCTCCGTCCATGGGATTCTCCAGGCAAGAATACTGGAGTGGGTTACCGTTTCCTTCTCCAGGGGATCTTCCCGACCCAGGGATCGAACCCGGGTCTCCCGCATTGGAGGCAGACGCTTTAACCTCTGAGCCACCAGGGAAGCCTGAATGGCTCAGTAAATTAGCCTTAAAAGACTGCTGCTGCTGCTAAGTCACTTCAGTCGTGCCCGACTCTGTGTGACCCCGTAGACGGCAGCCCAAAGACTGCTAACAACCATCAACTCTTCAAAGGTTTAAAAAAAAAAAGGGGGGGGGAAGAAAAAAAACTGTTGTTTTCCAACAACATCATTTTTTAACATCAAGATAAGACCGTGCTTCTCAACATTAAAATATTCAAAATTTTAGTAAATATGTTCTCCATAGGACATTTGAATAAACATATTCTCCACGAATATAGTCTCCATAACAATTTTACTCTCCAGGGGGAAAAAATCTGCCAAAGGCTTAATACAAATCTAAGTACAAAATATCTTAGAGTCACCTTTATAAAAAGTGCATGGAAATCAAAAACATAAAAGGGAGTAACGTAAGAATGTAAAGCTTTTGTATGCATTCAGAGTGAAGTTGCTATCAACCTAAACAGACCTGTAACTATAAGACGCTTTACGTAAGCCTCACAGTAACCACAGAGCCACAGTCAACAGTGGCGCGATCGCAGAAAGCTTTCAGCCTTTCCCCATTGAGCGGGGTGCTGCTTGAGGGCTTGTCGTATGCAGCCCTTACTGCGTTGATGATGTTCCCTCTACACCTGCTTTGTTAGGAGTTTGTACCGCTAAAGGAAAGTGAACTTTTTCTTCTTGAGAGGGTCACTCTCACCTGCTTCCAAGACACAATGTGATCCAGACACACCGTGTGTCCCAGACCGTGTAGCGCGTGTCAGGGCACCCCGCCCCCCCCCAGCCTTCTCCTGACCAGAGAGGGTCACGCGGGGCCTTTGAACACTTCTGCACCTGCCTGTACCTCCCGACCCCAAGGGGGCCCGTCCAGCATCGGAAGCTTGAAACCGACCCTGATGTGATCATGGGCCAGCACTTCCAGTGGAACACTTGCCATCTCAGGACACATTTTTTTCCATTTTTCCTTTTCCCTCTGGCTTCCTTATTCATTTGCAGACTTACTGCTATTTCAACAGCAAAGAAAATCTCATCTTTTCATATTTTCTCCCTCTTTCCTACTTCTTTGTATGTATAAGTGGAATTTAAACTTCTTAACTTTGACAGATTTAGTCTCAGCCCATTTATAACACAGACGACATTTTGCAAAAAATCAATTTTAGGGGTGAGGGGGTGAGGGCCCTTGGGGATTACTGTGGACTCTCAGGGCACCCTTGAAGATGAAAAGCTAAACTTCCCTGATGATTATGGAAATCCAACAGCAAAGCCGATGGCTGGGTATATAGATGTGGACGTGTATGTAGGGGACACAGAGGTAGGTGTATATACACGCAGGTGTGCGTGCAGAGAGACGGGTGTGTGTGCAGACAGGTGTGCGTGTAAACATACAAGTGTGTGTGACACAGAGGTAGGTGTATATACACGCAGGTGTGGGTGCAGAGAGACAGAGATGATACAGGCGTGCATGCAGACAAACGGGTGTGTGTGCAGACAGACGGGTGTGCGTGCAGACAGACGGGTGTGTGTGTGCAGACAGACAGGTGTGTGTGCAGACAGACGGGTGTGCGTGCAGACACACAGGTGTGTGTGTACACATACAAGTGTGTGTGTACATACAGGTGTGCGTGCAGACAGGTGTGCGTGTAAACATACAAGTGTGTGTGGACACACAAGTGTACGTGCAGACATACAGGTGTGCGTGCAGACACACAGGTGTGTGTGGACATGCAGGTACAGGTATGAGTGGAGGTGCAGGTGCAGACGCGGACGTGTCGGTGCCCAGCCATGCGTAGATACACAGGGACACACGACACAGACTAAGCAGGCGGCTCGGATACAGGTACAAGGCTCTACTGCCACCTCCTTTCCGCCACCATACGTCAGCTCAGCTAGGAGAGAACAGGGTTTCCACTTCGCCAGCACCTTCTAAGAGCCTGCTCCGTCTCACGCTCCCAGGCTGAGCTGCAGAGCCGCCAGCGGGAGTCAGCCTGGAGACCACTCACAGAGGGAAGGTGGGGCCAGGCTCAGGCCTGGTTGGTGGGCCGGGCCAGGCTTCCTTCCCCTGCCCGCCCCACCCCCATGACAGACCTTTGCTACAGCAGAAGGATCCAATGGGGCCAGGGGGCTCACGATCAGAGACCATAAGAGCCCCTGATACACCATTCCTGCTGGCACCTTCTGGCAGCCAGATGTGGCCACGCTGACCTGGGAGGCTTTGGGCCCAAGGGACACTGTCATAGCTGCACTTTAACGGCATTTTCTCACTTTCCCGACCACCATGGTTAGAGCCCAGACAATGTGAAATACGCTCCAGTTCTTTCTAGAATTCCAGCCGATGGCAGGCTGCAAAGCCCAGCCCGGCTCTAGAACCCTGCGAACATGAGCCCGCAGCTCCGGGGCCACCTCCTCTGCCTCCTAGGTCACCCGGCAGACACATAGGTCCTGGACACAGACGTGGGGACTGGCTACATGCGTGATAGCAGTCAGGGATCTGGGCCCTTTCCAGGTGTGATGTGGCATCACGGTGCAGGGGAGGAAGAGTCCTGCTATGTCAGAGCTACTTCACGACATGCTTCTGAGACACTGAAGCTGTGATCTGAGTCAGAGCAGGGAGTGGGTGGGGTGACTGGCCAGGCCTCTGGGCCTAGGTCAGCATCCTGCTCGTGTGCGTTTCGACTCTGCACGAGGAAGAGGAACGCAAACCTGCTCCCCGATCTAGCCTGTTGGACAGGGACCCGTGACTCCGTCCCGTTACCTGGAGCTCCCGAGTCCTTGAGCCCAGGCTGTGGGGATGCCTCCCGGTCCTCTGGAGAGCAGCCACGGGAGGGCTGCTGGGCTTGCAGGGTCCACGACTCGGTTTCCTCATCCACAAACCACTCGAGGTGGGCAGGACCTCTGCACATGCTCCTGGCCGCGGGCTCACTCCCCCAAACTCAGGCTCCCCAGCTGGGACGACCCTTGTGCAGGATCGGGGGTCCCTGCAGGACTCAAGCTGGCCGGCACTCCCAGCCGGGACAACCCCTGTGCAGGATCGGGGGTCCCTGCAGGACTCGAACTGGCCGGCACCCCCAGCTGGGACGACCCCTGTGCAGGGTCGGGGGTCCCGCAGGACTTGAGCCGGCCAGCACCCCCAGCACCTGCTCACCCGCCGTAAAGGCGGGCTCTTCTGTCTTACACACACTGTCCACCTGTGGTCTTCTGCTGTCAACCTGACTTGAAATAACTTTTAAATCATCCTGGGAGGACCAGGGATGCCTACCCTGCCCTTCACACTTCTTGAATCCACCCAGTTTGTGACAAGTATGAAAACATAAACAGGGAGGATCAGACTCCTGCCCCCCCGTCAGGAAATGTACGAGTGAAGGCAGGGCAGGCAGTGAGGTCAACTGCATGGTCCCCGTGAACCTCAGGGAGAACGCCAAGCTGCCCGCCACACTCCTTCTCCTTTTGTGAAAAGCCAAACATACAAAGTCCTTTTCTACTACAAAAAAAAAAAAAAAATGGCGTTGGATTCTTGTCAGTTAATAGCTGATCCATTAAGGCTTAAGCTGAGACCTGGTGAAATCCCGCCCCAGAGAACCTCAAATCCCCACTAATCTGACAACAGAGAGGAGACTCCATATGTCTGAGAGCATCCCACTAGGGGCAGACAGAGTTACGGACACAGAGCTCTCGTCTGCACCACAGACCTTCCACCTGGAGGAAGAAGCCAAGATAAAACAACGGTCTTTTACTTTGGCCAGTGCTCAGAGCAGAAAGTGCTCAGGCCTAGAGGTGCAGCCAAGGAAATGGACTTGGGATGCAGAGAAAAGGCCCTCTGACAGTGGCCCCCTCTTACACGAAGGTCAGCGAGAGCAAGCAGCAAGCCCGATGCGAGGGTCTCCCTGCGTCCAGGGGCCGGCCGCTCACGCTGGACGTCCTGTGATGCAGAGGACGCTCGGCCTGGAGGGTCCCACCCTGAAGCCCACCTCTGTTCTCCACGGTTCACGTAGACTCAGAGTCTTCCTGAGGTCGGAATCCTCTCCAGCACTTCCACGACTCACACTCGTGCCCCAGACAGGAGCAACCCCGCACCCATGCTGGGACCAGTCCTCCAGCATCAGGACATGCTGGCGGGAGGAAAAGCGCTCAGAGCAGTGGAGCAGTGGTCCCACCAGTGACCGCGCACACACACGACACATGTACACACAGGGACACATACACACTATACACACGTACCCAAGTACACACACACATGTACCCACGTACACAAACACATGTACTCACACACACAGACATGGAAACATGCATATGACAGACACACAGGGACACACACGTACCTATGCACACAAACACATGTACTCACAGACACACACAAATACAGACACAGAAACCAACATACAAACACAGGGACACACACATGTACCCATGTACACAAACATGTGTACTCACATACACAGACATGGAAACATGCATATGACACAGACACACAGGGACGCACACACACACACACGGCAGCAGTATTTGCCATGAAACGGAAAACCCCCAGCACAGGTCCGACCAGGCAGCAGGAAGGGTCTGACTCAACAGCCGGAGCTGCACCCTTGGCAGGACCACTGTCCAGGCCGCGTGTGTCTGTGTCACACGTGATTCTGACACACGCAGCAGGAACTAATGGTTCTGAGCAAGAAAAATGGAGGCAGAGAGACTGCTGTCTCCATCTGGAGGTGACGAGGCCGGAATGGGCAGGCGGGCCTTCGGAAAAGGCCTCGAGGGACGCCAACCCGAGGATGCCTCCAAACCCTGGCGAGAACGGAACCTTCAGCTCCGTTTGGCTCTGACACAGGCTGGGTTTGCTGTGTGCAGTGCAGTGAGAGCAAACACGTATGGAGAGAAGAGCACAGAGGCCACGGTGGGGTCAGGAGAGAGGGTCCCAGCTCCAACACAGCCCCTTCCACGGGGGCCAGCACAGGATGCTCGACCCCTGCCCCAACGCACACTATGGCGCAACATCAACTACGAGGTGGGGCTGTGTGCACCCCTGCACGCACACCTGTACACACACCTGCACACACCAGCACACACCTCAACATGCACCCGTACACACACCTGCACACACACACACGCCTGTGCATGCAGACAGACAGACACGCTTCCCCTTGGACACAAGAAGAAAGCACACAGTTACAAAGCATGGCGTCCACGTCAGACTCATCAGCGACGGGGCCCAAGGACGGGGCCGACCCCGCTGCTCACTGGGCACGCGACGCTGCACCCTGCCCCGCGTCAGGCTCCCATCGGAACTAAGGTGAGGACAGGGCATCGAAGCCGTGAGGCACGTCTTTCCCCTGATGGGCAATGTATACCCTGGGATGCGGTCAGTGTAAAGCTCCTGGAGCTTCCTGGGTATGGAGCCAGCATTCGGCACAGCCCCCACCCTGCCCGCTGCCCTGGGCACCCTAGGCCCACCCACCCTACTGGGCTTCCGGCCCAGTGGAGGCTGGTTAGTGGAGGACTGACCTCAAGCTCGGGGTCCCCGCCCAGAACACGGGTCCGGGGGATGAGCTGACTGCCGACCGTTCTCCCGCACTGCAGGAGCAGGGCCGCCTCCAGGTGAGCATGGAAAAGCCAAGGCATGTCCCTTGCCTGCAGTGCCAGATCGCGCCCATGAGAGATGGGACCGCCCACTCACTCATTTTCCATCACGATGTAGCCATACTCCTCCTCGGGGGGCTGGACCTGCAGCCGCAGGCCTGGGCTGGGGGGTCCCTGTGCACCGGCCTCGAGCTGCAGGTCCTCCTGCGGGGCCGTGCCCGGCCCGGGCCTCGCATGCGGCGGCCTCTGCTTCAGCTCCTTGGAGTAGGTCTGGCTCCGCACGTTCTCCACGCCTGCCTGCTCCTCCTCCGAAGACAGCGAGGCCTCGGTGTCATCCCCCTTCTTGCTCTCCGTATGGAAGGGCTCGGTAAGACGGGGGGCTGCAGGCAGGAACAGAGACCCAGGGCCCTGCAGGAGGTCCCCCAGGGGGATGCCCAGACGGTTCACCTGGTGGAAAGGAAACCAGCATGGGAACGTGCCCTGAGCAGCAGAGACACCGTCTGTCTTGGATGCTCAGGGGATGGGGTGCCGGTGTATGTGGGCCTGGGGGCCTCAGGGGGCAGAATTAGGGTCTGGCGTGTGCATCTTGTCTGGAGACCCCAAGCTCCCCTGGCCTAGTGCCCTGCGACTGGAATTAGGAACCGTGTCCCCAGACCCCACGCCTCCCTCCACAACTCCGACAGCCGACCCCTCCAAGTTGTATTTTTGATGAACATTTAGAACAACCATCAGTGTCCCCACTCGTACTCGGGCTAACACGGCCTGTGGAGAAGCGCTAACCGGATGGTCTTCTTTCCCGCCCACGGAACAGAGCGTCTAGAACCACAGCACTGCCCTTGCTTAGGAACAGATTTCCTGCATCCTTAAGACGACAGGCCAGCAAAGGCTCTTCAGCAGAAGGACAGGCCCCTCAGTGGGTAGGTGTCGTCCACATCCAGCCTTTTCCAGACCCTCCTGACCAGCACTGTCGTGGAAACCTGGACACGATGGAAGCCCCACCCCCCACCCCGTCTACCAGGAGCTGTACTGCTGGGGAACTGAGTTTTTATTTACTTAATTTTAGGGGATTCGAGTCCATGCAGCTCCATGTGCCTGGCGCTGCCTTGTGGACAGGTCAGGTCTGAAGGATCCAGAGGCTGCTGATGTCCATTAAAGGGGCCCCGGTGACCGGCAACCGCGGGACGGCCTTGACAACACAAGGCGGGCGTGCAGTGCCGTCACGTACGTGACCCCCTGTCTGGGTGGGGAAGTCCTCAGGGATATTAAGGTGCTGCCTGTACTGTTTTCCACACTCCTACAGTGGATACATGTCAGCATCTAATCTGAAAACAGACAACAGTATATATTGAAATACAGACAATTCTGTGTGTGCTCTTCATGATTTTTCTCAATTCTGAGATTATGAGGGTTTTTCTATCTTTTTTCCTAAAAGAGTTTTCATATTTCCCCTATGTTCCTGAACCACAGACAAGCAGGCAGGCGACGCAGCTCGCACTGCACGGGGCCTGAGCTCACGGGCGGGCCTCACCTCCTGGTAGAGTCCCCCGTCGCTGGCTCGCAGTCTGCTCTCTGCGGAAAACACAAGTGCAAGGTCACCGCACGCCTGGAGCGGACGCCAGGGTCCTTCTGTGGCGTGAGGACCGCCGCCTGACGCCCCCGACAGACCAGGGATGGCGCGCCCTCCACAAGCCCCACGGCACAGGGGTGGCCGCTGAGGGGCCAGGACACCAGGCCCAGGAGCCACGTTTCTCCTTCACGTCCGCTGGGAGTGAGGAGAGCCGCCGGGCCGGGGCAGAGAGCAGTCATGGAGGGAAGCGGAGCGCGGGCCCAGTCATCTCAGCTCAGGCGCCTTCAGCTGCGTTACTTCGCTGCGATGGCCATTTCTCCAAAGACTCAGCAGCAGCTGGGGTGTGGCTCCTCTGGGCGGCTGCCCCCGAGACCCCCCCCAGCCCAGCATAGGGACCGTTGCCTGAGACCACGTCCTCCAGATGGCGACGGGCATCCTCTCCTGCGCCAGCCGAGCCCGCCCCACCCCACGGGAAGGGGGCCTGTGCCCTCCCCGGCTCCTCCTGGGGCCCACTGTGTGCAGAGCGCCGCCCAGGGGTCAGGGTCACTGCCTGACTCTGGGAACAGACCCGACAGGGAGACGAGCCTGCCCGGCTCAGCCCTCCACCCCCAAGGGCCGGGCCGCTGTCTGAGAGTGTGTGTGAGTGAGCCTGAGTGTGGGAGTCAGTGTGTGCACGTGCGTGAGCTGCCAGGTATTTGTGTATGTGTCTGTGTGTGTGTGCTGGGGGTGAGTGAGGGAGTGTCTCTCTGTGTGAGTGTGTGAGACGGGGTGAGTGTGTGCATCTATGTGTGTATGTATCTATGCGTGTGAGTATACCTGTGTGTGTGTGTGTGATGTGGGTTGTGTGAGTGTGTGTATGGTGGGTGAGTGTGTGTGTGACTCTGTGTGGGTGAGTGTGTCTGTGAGTGTGTGAGACTATGTGGGTGAGTGTGTGTCTCCTTGTGTGTGAGTGAGTTTCTGTGTGTGTGATGTGGGTTGTGTGAGTGTGTGTATGCTGGGTGAATGTGTGGACTGAGGGTGACTGTGTGTGTCTGCATGTGTGGGTGAGTTTCTGTGTGTGTGTGATGTGGGCTGCTGCTGCTGCTGCTGCTGCTAAGTCACTTCAGTCGTGTCCGACTCTGTGTGACCCCATAGACGGAAGCCCACCAGGCTCTCCCGAACACTGATGTGAGTTATGAGTGTGTAAATGGTAGGGGCATATCTGTGAGTGCGAGTCTGTATGTGGGTGAGTGTGTGTGTGATGTGGGTTGTGTGAGTGTGTGTACGGCGGGTGTGTCTGTGAGTGTGTGAGACTATGTGGGTGAGTGTGTGTCTCCATGTGTGTGAGTGAGTTTCTGTGTGTGTGATGTGGGTTGTGTGAGTGTGTGTACGGCGGGTGTGTCTGTGAGTGTGTGACTGTATGTGGCTGTAATGTGGGTTGTGTGAGTGTGTGGGGTGTGTGTGTGTGCTGGGGTGTGAGGGTCTCTATGCTCTCGCTGGAGCCCCTTGGAGGCGAGTGTGAGCCTCACACAGACCCTCTCACTTGACCACTAGAGTATCTGACTCTAAGTTTCACTCACTAACCCCACACAAAGCGCTTCCGTCAGCCCTGCCCCTGCACGGAGGCACCGTCCCTGCCTTGCCAGAGCGCAGCCCACCCTCCAGTACGCCTGCCCTGCAAGCTCAGCCCATTGGAACCGCGTCCAGAGGCAGAGGCACACAGACGGCAGCCGTCACTGCAGACCCATCTCCCAGCAGCGAGCAGGTGGCGCCGTGCGTGCCCGGCCGCACGCGCGTGTGAGCTCACCTGGCACACGCTCTCCATGCAGCGTGGCCCCTGCGCTGCCGTCCGCCTCCGCTCCGCGTCCGCCACCCCTCCTGGCCGCGCCCCCACTGGGCATCGCCCCCGCAAGGGCGCGGGCCACCTCGTCCACATGCAGGGCACTCAGACCCTCCAGGCCGGCCGGGCGCTTCCGCAGGTCCTTCAGCAGCGTCTGAACACGAGCTCCTAGACAGACACGCAAAAGGGACACACAGAGGCAAGGGCAGTGTTAGGCCGAGGAGGGAGGCTGGCAGAGGGGCAGGCGGGTGGGCGCCGCGCACAGCGGAGCGGGAGCAGGAGCCCCCGCACGGAGTTCTGTGGGTGCGGGGCAGGGTGTCTGAGGCCGGGAGCTCCCTGGACAGGCCGCCCGCAGACTGATGGGAAACAAGGGCCAGGGAGTCTGTGGGCAGACCGCCAGAAGGACCAGGATCGGCAGGACAGAGAGAATCCTGGCGCCTGGGCATCGGGCAGCAGAGGTGAGACAGGGCCCGAGAGGGAGGGAAGAGGACGGGGAGCCCCGCAGACCCCAGGACCAGCGACCAGCACCAACCCCACACACCCCCAGGACCAGCGACCAACCCCACACACCCCCAGGACCAGCGACCAACCCCACACACCGCCAGGACCAGCGACCAGCATCAACCCCACACACCCCCAGGACCAGCGACCAGCATCAACCCCACACACTCCCAGGACCAGCGACCAGCATCAACCCCACACACTCCCAGGACCAGCGACCAGCATCAACCCCACACACCCCCAGGACCAGCGACCAGCATCAAGTCCGAGGCTTAAGGCACTCGGTCAGCTGCAGGAAGAGGAACAGAGCAGTACACAGCCAGGCTCCCCCCAGAAAACCAGGTGGATGAGACGTTACACCGCCCAGCCCGGGGCCAGGACACGCCCCTGCCCTGGAAGCAGGACACACGTGACGGGATGCACACTTACACACTGGGCCATTTATACATGAGGGACACATTTGGAACACTGAAAGGAAAGGTGTCTAAATTCAGAGGTCTAGTTACCCAGCGAAAATATTCTTCAAACAGCAGTGTGGAAGTGACATTCACTTTCACATTATTGAAAAAGAGATGTAGGCCCCACCCCCCTGGGCCGCCCGCCCTTCTGATCGCCCCAGCCCAGGTCCCAGCAGCCAGGGCCGCCCTCCACCCCAGAGCCCCAGCCTCACCCTCAGCTGCCGGACCTGCGCCCCCAACCCTGCCCACCTCACCCACTTC
The DNA here is from genome assembly GCF_049115385.1 of Moschus berezovskii. Taxonomy (NCBI): domain Eukaryota; kingdom Metazoa; phylum Chordata; class Mammalia; order Artiodactyla; family Moschidae; genus Moschus; species Moschus berezovskii. The sequence goes on from NC_142462.1 coordinate 128,667,313, forward strand.
CTGCCAAACCCCTGCAAGGTCACGCCGGGGCTCCTGCCTCCACCCCGCCAGCACCTGCCGCTAGGGAAGCCACCGTTCCGTCAGAACCCTCTCCCGACCTGCTGGTCTCTCCAGCCGGGACAGTAATAAAACCTGCGCTTCGAGAAGCTCCCCCGGAGGGCAGCGAGCTGGACGCCTTCCTGGTGCTGCTGCCCCAGGGGCCGCGCCCCAGACCTGGGGAGCCCCACCCCACGCCCCCTGCCCCTCAGCCCTGCCTGCAGCCCCAGAGCCCCCGGACGCTCAGGGACCAAACGTTTGCTCGGAGACAACTGCTGGCGGTGAACTTGGGAAAACACTTCCCATTTCCTCAGAAACACAAACTGGAAACACAGAGAAAAGCGCGCCTGACACGGAGCCGTGCGGGAGGCTCCAGGTGCGCACTGCCCTGCCCACCGCGGGCAGGGCCAGGAGGCCCGCTCTCCTGGACTGAGAAGCGCCCGTGCTGTTTCACAGACAAGAGAAACACGATGCACAGTGAAAAGCGGGAAGAACAGCACTCAGCGGTGACTTAAGCCTCCTACCTCACAAACACGGCAGCCCGCTCTGTCCGGTCACAGCCAGGGTGAAGCGGGAGGAGACACACGGCCTGGGGCCAGAGGACAGGACAGGCCCTCCGGCGCCATCCCCCAGGGGCCACAGCACTCCGGACCCACCACGGCATCCCGGACACTGACCCCAGCGGAAAATGGATCAGACCACGAACGAGAGGTCTTGACAAGTATTGGATCCAACGTATTGGAGCGCAAACTTAACCAGGAAAAGCAGCCCAGGATGATGCTCTATTGCGGAGCCCTGGGGCTCACCGGGGATCTGCTCTGAGTCTCCACTGGGCCACCCGAGGCACAGGGCTGCATCGATCCTAGCGAGGGTACAAAAGGCAGACCCCCGCCCCAACTGTGCCCCGCGAGGACATCTCACGACCCAGGGAAGCCCCTGAGCCACGCTGATGGCCGGTCTCAAGGCGTCTAGAACAATTCCTTCTCAGATCTCTCTATCCAGCCCCTCCCACCCTCAGCAGTCCCCAACCTGTTTGGCACCAGGAGCCAGTTTCATGCAGTTTTTCCATGGACGGGGTGGGGCCACAGTTCAGGCGGTGATGTGAGTGATGGGGAGTGATGGGGAGCCGCAGACGGAGCTGGGCCCGCTGCCCGCCGCTCCCCTCCTGCCATGCGCCCGGCTCCTGAAGGAATGTGGGCCAGCACCCGTCCATGGCCCGGGGATTGGGGACCCCCCACCTCCAGACCTGGAGCACGGCCAGGTGGGGTGACTGTGCTACAGCGTAATGAGAACAGAGCACGAGGGTCAGGGACACAGCTCAGACCCGGGGCTGCAGCGAACTGGCCACGGACAAAACCGTAGCTGAGGCATTGCAGTCTCGCGGGCTCGTCGGGCTGGCGGTCAGCAGTGTCCACGTCCCCTGCCTCCCTGGTGCCTGCCTCCGTGGAGGTGGCCAGGGCCAGCCAGCTCCCCGTGCAGCAGACCCTCCACCCTTTCTGCCCGCATGCGTCCCTCCACCGGGCTCTCAGCCTGCCAGAGGCCAGGTCACAAGGGAGGCTTGTGACCACGAGACCCAGGCCTCCCAGGGGCTCCACCTGAGCCGCGGTGCTCAGGAGCAGGCCCTGCCCTCGCGTCTCCTTCCCTCCTCAAATGCCTCTGTGCATTTTCTGTGCCCAGCGGTCCATCAGGAAACTGGAGCAAGGCAGTCAGCAAAGCCCCTGCTTCCACAGAGCGTTCCCCCATTGTAGAAAAGACAAAGCAGACGAACCAACACACACCTGGTGGTGCTGCGCTGAGCTGTGCTCAGTGTGTCCGACTCTGTGTGACCCCGGGGACTGCAGCCCGCCAGGCTCCTCTGTCCAGGGGATTCTCCAGGCAAGCATACTGGAGTGGGTTGCCATGTCCTCCTCCAGGGATCTTCCCGACCCAGGGATCCAACCCAGGTCTCCCACATTGCAGGTGGATTTCTTTACCATCTGAGCCACCGGGGAAGGCCCTGGTGCTGATGGGGCTGTGGAAATGATAACCCAGAGGTGGAGGCTGGGGCAATGGGAAGGGCAGATGCTCTGTTGACTGGACTGTCAGAGAAAAGCTCACAGAGACCTGGAGGGGGGGTCCTGAGCCCAGGGACCACCCGGAGGACACGCTCTGCGGGCAGAGGAGATGAGCGCAAAGCCCAGGGCAGAGGGGCTGGGAGGATGGAGGGTGGCCAGAGGGTGACCCGGAGCAGCGGAGCGGCGGCACAGGGGGCTCACAGGCTCTCAGACCACGACAAGCCCCCGGGATTCTGCTGGGCAGGACAAGAAGCCCCTGCTGGATTTGAGCAGTGAGCCGTCAACTGATTTACAACGTCACAAGGCCTGCAGGCTCAAGGCAGGGCAGAGCAGGGCGGCCGCACGGGGCTCCCGCAGGATCCCGGCAGGATGGCGCGGGGCAGGCGGAGCTGCTGGGGGTCCACGCGGGCTTCTACGGCAGGGCTGGGCACACCAGACGTGGGCGCAGGGGTCAGCACCGAGCCCAGTAGACAGTGACCGACGGCAAGGCTGGAGCTTATGAGGTCAGCTCCCAGCGTCTGGGGACCTGGAGCCCTCGACAGCCCCTCAAAGCATCCCACCGGGCCGTGGTATGTTTTATGCAATCCACGCAGGGCAAGTGAGACCACCAATCCTAGAAGACCCACCACAGACAGACGAGGGCCACGATCACGTGAGGGTACAGAGAGCTCGGCAGAGAGCCCCTCCAGTCTCGGGGCCTGCCTGTGTAGACGAGGCAGAGGTTCCCGCTGGAAGGGGTTACTGAGAAAACGCAATCAAACGCGCAGACTGTCAACCATATGCAACAAGCAGAGCGAAGGGAGGAGCTGTGCCCTCCTCCAATGGCCTGTCCTAATGTCTAATAGCTCAGGAAACCCTCCCTAAGGTCACCACATGTCTTCCCTTTGACGTCCCTCAGCTCTCGTCTCCTTATCTGGAGGGAAGCGCAGCATGAAAAAGCTCGCGTTCACTAAGTTAGAGACTAGCAAACAGGAGGGAGTTTCCAGGGGCCTCTGTGACTACAGGAAGAAACACCCATCTTCAAAATGGAATAATAAATCCCTAACACTGTCTCTTCTCACGCAAAAGGGAAACTTTTCAGATTACCACGAGTGAAAAATAACCATGAAACCCTTAGGTCTACAATGCGAGATGCGGAGCGGCTGACCGTCTAGGAGGAGAGGCTTCAACGCGAGTCAGCGATCACCCAGCACGGGGGTGCCGTCACCCACACTGAGTCAGCACAAAGGTGTCCGCCGTCAGCCTCTGCAGATGAGCGGCGGCGAGGAGGCCCTCTGTAAAGAGCCCAGCCGGCCCCATGGACAGAGGAGGAAGCACAGCACAATCAAATGCCACGCGCATCAAAGCGGGACATGCTGTTCTGTCAGCCGCACCATGTAATGCCGAGATCCGGCCGGCATATAATGACATTTTAAGTAGCTTTCAATGTGCCAAGTGGGCTCTAGCAGAGCAATTACATGAAATGTCAGGACATCAAATATGGGAGGCCTGGAGTAGATCAGCTCCCTGCACAACTGCGACAGGCCTGACCCACGGGAATTATACGTCTGAACAGGGTCCCCCGACACACGCCACAGCTCCAGAGAATACGCAGCCGCGAGCAGGCAGCCTCACCACAGAGGGTGCGACTCAGGCAGACAGAGTCTCCTCCTAAACGCCTCTGCCGCACAGACGCGCGAGGACACCGTCCAGGCAGGGCCGCGCACACAGCATCCTCATCAGCACCATCGCCGTGACCGCCAGCGTCACCACCACCATTATTGTCATCAGCACCATCATTGCCATCAGCACCATCGCCGTGACCACCAGCGTCATCACCACCATCGCCGTGACCACCAGCGTCACCACCACTGTTATCAATGCCGTCAGCACCATGAAGGCCGTCACCCTCCTAATCACCATCACCACCACCATCATGTCAGGAGGAATTTCCTGGGCTCCGTTTGTTTAGAAAGTATACAATTCATTTAATTGCTGGGGTCCATCTCTGGTATTTTGCTAAGGGTTTAGACAAATTCCGCGAGAGATTATTGTTTTATTCTGACCTCACTTGGGCCTCCACCCAGGAGATTTGAGCATAATCATCACACGTTGGCTTCCTATCTAGTTCCACTGAGAGAAGCACAAGTAAACTGTGTTTTCCTCCCATCCTGGGGCCTGTGGTGTCCCAGCCAGGCGGCACGCATCACTCAGGCCGAATGCAAAGCCCAGCCTGCAGCGGGGATAAAGCGCCCAGCGCCCACGCAGGCCATGGTGTTCACACTCACAGGCCTCAGGCACCAATCTCTCTCTGTTACACGTAACACTGAGGCAAAGCACCAAACAGCAAATCAGCCTTACTCACGTGATTCACTCCCTAGTGGGGCTGGAAGTCTAAGTGTTGCTAAGGGATGGTTCCTTTAGATTCACATGAGGCTGAACCCTCAGGGGGGCATCCTAGACACGTGCTTGGTGGCAAATGCAGCCTGGAGCAGAAAATGCCATGGGAAGGGCTGCCCGGGACCAGCCCCAGAAACCTGTCTGTCAGCTCAGTGGGCTGAGCCCACAAGGTGCCTGGATCCCACTCACAGGATCTCTCTGGGTGTGAGAGCTGTGAACCTCTCCCAGCAAAGGCTGGATGGCAGGCGGCCAGGCGTGCAGCTCCACACTGCAGCTCTGCAGCTGAGAGCCACATCTGCGACCAGAGCCGGTGTGCATGCCCCTCAGCTTTTACAGACAAAAAGTGGATGGGGCAGTTTTCATCACCTAAGCGTACCTGCGGAGAAGGCAATGGCAAGCCACTCCAGTACTCTTGCCTAGAAAATCCCATGGATGGTTGAGCCTGGTAGGCTGCAGTCCGTGGGGTCGCTAAGGGTCGGACACGACTGAGCGACTTCACTTTCACTTTTCACTTTCACACATTGGAGAAGGAAATGGCAACCCACTCCAGTGTTCTTGCCTGGAGAATCCCAGGGATGGGGGAGCCTGGTGGGCTTCCGTCTATGGGGTCACACAGAGTCGGACACGACTGAAGTGACTTAGCAGCAGCAAGCGTACCTGGGGTTCATGAGCCACACCTGAATTTTCACCTAGAGCTGGAGGAAGAGCGAGCCCAGGCGGATGATGTGGAGGGACCGGGGGAGGGGGTGGAGCAGCGGGCCGCACCCCGGGCGGGCTTGGGGGGTGGGGGTGAGGCCTCGCAAACACACCCCGGCACCGGAGGGCATACCAGCGCGCATGGCACGGACCTGGGGCAGCGCTCTCAGAGGCGACCTGCTCTGTGCACACGGATAACTCTGGGTCTGCCCATAACCATTCACTACTTTCACAACTGGTTAAAAGCACAGCAAACACAGGCTCTGGTTCCCATGGAGAGCTGAGGACAGGACCCGAGAGCTGCTGACCGGGGCTCTGTCCTGACAGCAGATGCGGGCCCGGCGGCTGAACCCCACCCCGTGCCCCGGCACATGCCCTTCCCCGGGTCCTACTGTGCGCAGGGCTTCTAATATTATGTGAATTCAAGCTTTTTCACAGGGACAAGGTGTAAATGTGAATAAACAAAGGAAGAGGGTCTCTTGTCTAAGTTTTTACCAAACGCACGTTCCCCACACACATGAAGTCTGCGGTCAGACTGACGTATTTTGGAGCAGGGAAGGGTTCTCCTGAGCCATGACGGCCATGAATCGGACTTAACCGTCCTGCAGGAGGGGGCCCGCTCTGAGTCACCCACATCTCTCATCTGCGCTTCAGCCCTCTGGGTGCCCAGCACAGCCACAGAGGAAGGGCACCCACTCACTGACCTTGAAGCACCTGCTGGAGGAACAAGGCCACTTGGGCTGCTCCCCAGGGACTGAGACACTGCGGGTGCCAGCGTGGAAATCTGCCACCTAAACCCGTAGCGCCATGCTGAGAGTAGGGTCACCCTAGCACCTCCGGGGGTCTCAGCCAGTCAGGAGATAATGCTGCCCACCAGTGTCCCATCATAAGCTGACCCCAACACGACACCCCTTGAGCCCTGGCTCTGGTGGCCAGTAGGGCTGTACCTCTGAGTCCCCAAGACGCCTCTTACAAACAGCCACTCCTTCAAGACTGGGGAAGTGGTTGATACACCTAATAACGCAGAGAAACAGGTACAGAGAAATTAGGCAAAAAAATGAGGAGACAGAGGAATATGTTCCAATGAAAAGAACAAGACAAAACCTCTGATAAAGAACTCAATGAAACAGAGATAAGCAACTCACCTGGAAGGGTGTGAAATAATAAAGACGCTCACTGAACCCAGGAGAAGAATGGATGAACACAACCAGAGATTGACAAAGGGATATAAATTCTAAGAAAGTACCAAATGTAAGCTATAACTGAACATAAAAATGTGCTGGAAGCGTCCAACAGCAGATGGATGGGGCAGAGCAGGGGTCAGCAGCTGGAGACAGAGCGGTGGAACTCACGCAGACGGAGCAGCAAAACGAGAGAACCTAAACAGGGAAGACACCCTCAAGGGCCTTTGGGACAACAGCCAGGGAAACGTCTGCTCTGTGGGGACTCCAGAAGGAGACGAGACAGACAGAGGAAGGGCCAGAAAAATCATTAGAAGAGACAGTGATAAAGACTTCCCTAATCTGGGGAAGGAAGCAGATATCCAGGCTGACTGCCAATGCAGGAGGCTCGGGAGATGTCAATTCAATCCCTTGGTTGGGAAGATCCCCTGGAGTAGGAAATGGCCACCCACTCCAGGATTCTTGCCTGGAGAATTCCATGGACAGAGGAGCCTGGAGGGCCCCAGGCCACAGGATCGCAAAGAACTGGACATGATATGCAGGTCCTGGAAGGGCATAGAATTCTGAAGACGATGAACCCAAAGAGACACACCAACAAATCAGTTCAGTCACTCAGTCGTGTCCTACTATCTGTGACCCCATGGACTGCAGCACACCAGGCCTCCCTGTCCATCACCAACTCCCAGAGCTTGCTCAAACCCATGTCCATGGAGTCAGTGACGCCATCCAACCATCTCATCCTCTGTCGTCCCCTTCTCCTCCCACCTTCAATCTTTCCCAGCATCAGAGTCTTTTCCAAGAAGTCAGTTCTTTGCATCAGGTGGCCAAAGTACTGGAGCTTCAGCTTCAGCATCAGTTCTTCCAATGAATATTCAGGATTGATTTCCTTTAGGATGGACTGGTTGGCTCTCCTTGCAGTCTAAGGGAGTCTCAAGAGTCTTCTCCAGCACCGCAGTTCAAAAGCATCAATTCTTTGGTGCTCAGCTTTCTTTATAGTCCAACTCACATCCATACATGACCACTGGAAAAACCATAGCCTTGACTAGATGGATCTTTGTTGGCAAAGTAATGTCTCTGCTTTTTAATATGCTGTCTAGGTTGTTCATAGCTTTTCTTTCAAGGAATAAGCGTCTTTTAATTTCATGCCTGCAGTCACCGTCTGCAGTGATTCTGGAGCCAAGAAAATAAAGTCTGCCACTGTTTCCATTGTTTCCCCATCTATTTGCCATGAAGTGATGGGACTGGATGCCATGATCTTAGTTTTCTGAATGTTGAGTTTTAAGCCAACTTTTTCACTCTCCTCTTTCACTTTCATCAAGAGGCTCTTTAGTTCTTCTTCACTTTCTGCCATAAGGGTGGTGTCATCTGCATATCTGAGGTTACTGAAATTTCTCCTGGCAATCTTGATTCCAGCGTGTGCTTCATCCAGCCGGGCATTTCTCATGATGTCCTCTGCATATAAGTTAAATAATCAGGGTGACAACATACAGCCTTGATGAACTCCTTTCCCGATTTGGAAACAGTCCGTTCCATCACCTCCACTAACACCAACACGTATTATAACTGAAACAGGACAGGTTACAGATAATGAGAGGACCCTAAAAGCAACAAGAGAAAAACAACTTGTTATATGCAAGGGAACCCCCATGAGGCTGTCAGCAGGCCTTTTGGCAGAAACTCTGCAGGCCAGAACGGAGTGGCGTGACATATTGAAGGTGCTGAAAGGAAAAAGCTTCCAACCAAGAACTCTCTAGCAGGCAAGGTTCTCATTCCTTGCGCGTGGATCATAGAATTAGTAGTGTTAAACTGTTCATACTACCCCAAGGGGTTTCCAAGGTGGCTTAGTGGTTAAAGAAAGTGCCTGCCAATGCAGGAGGCTCAGGAGATGTCAATTCGATCCCTGGGACAGGAAGATCCCCTGGAGGAGGAAATGGCAACCCACTCCAGGGTTCTTGCCTTGGGAATTCCACGGACAGAGGAGCCTGTGGGCCCCAGTCCACAGGGTTGCAAAGAGTCGGACACGACTGACCACACACGCAGGCACAGTTATGAAACAGCATGGCACTGGCACAAGAACGGACACTGGACCAATGGAACAAAACGGAGAGCTCGCGCGGTCAACTGACCTGCAATAAAGGAGCTAAGGTAGACAGTGGAGAAAAGACAGTCTCTTCAGTAAATGCTGTCAGGAAAACTGAACGGCCACATGTAAAAGAATGAAAATATACTTCAACCTCATACCACACACAAAAATTCACTTCAAATGGATTAAAGACTCAAATGTAAGACCTGAAATCCTGAAAGTCCTAGAAGAAAACATACACAGTAACTTCACAGTAACTTCATGACATCCTAGAGATATTTTCGTGCATCTGACACCAAAGGCAAAATGCAAAAAAATAAACAAGTGGAACCATGTCAAACAAAAAAGCTTCTGCACAACAAAGAATACCATTATGAAAAAGGAAATCACCCTCCTGAAAGGGAAAAGAGATCTTGAAAGCATATAACAATAAAGGGTTAATACCCAAAATATAAAAAGAACTAATACAACTCTCCAACAACAACAAGAAACTCCAAACAGCTTGAATTTTAAAAATGGGTTGAGGATCTGAATAGTCCTTTTTCCAAGGAAGACGTACAGATGACCAGCAAGCACATGGAAAGAAGCTCAGCATCACTAATCGTCAGAGAAATGAAAATCAAAACCACATTGAGATGTCACCTCACGCCCGCTAGAACAGCTGTTATTGAAAAGAGGAATAAACGTTGGACAGAATGTGGAGAACAGGAAACCCTCGTGGGCTACTGGTGGAGATGTCACCAGTGCAGCCCCTTGAGTAAAGAGTATGGCGGCTCCTCAAGAAACTAAAAAAAAAAAGACTACCATATAATCCAGCAATTCCATGCTTGGGTATTTATCCCAAAGCAAGCAAAAACACTAATTCAAAAAATATATATAACATGCAGCCCATGTTCAGCATTGTTTACATTAAAGCCGAGATATGGAAGCAGCCTAAGTGCCTATCAACAGAGCAATGGATAAAGGTAAGGCGTGGCGTGTGTGTGTCACACCACAGCTTTATCCACTATCTGTATAATGGAATATTACTCAGTCACGAAAAAGCAATGAAATTCTGCCATTTGCCACAACATGGATGGACCTAGAGGGCATTCAGGTAGTAAAATAAGTCGGGCGGAAAGAGGCAAATACCATAGGATTTCACTCATATGTGGAATCCCAAACAAACAAAATGAAACAGAAACTCATAGATCCATGGATCGGATCAGTGCCTACCAGAGGAGAAGGGCTGGAGGCACGGGATGAGTGCGGAGGCGGGCTGCATGGGTGGGGAGGGGTGGCGACTGGGCCTCGGGCGGTGAGCACTCTGCAGTGCACTCAGGTTTCAAACTGAAATGCTCTGCACCTGAAACTTTCAGATATTAAAAAAAATGATGGAAGGGGAGAAAGGAGGGAGGAGGAAGCGTCTGTAGTTTAAAAGGGGCTTAACAGGTACATCCACCTATTCAATGAGCCTTCTTCAGATATGACTTCAAAGAACCAACTGTAAAGAAAATTTTCAACTGGAAATTTTAAGCATGGATTAGCTGTTTGGTGATATGAAGACATCAGCATCAACTTCAGCGTGTGATAACGCTACTCAGTGAGGTCTACTCGAGAGCCGCATCTTTGGGCAAGGCAGGGCTGCGTGTGACAGATGAAATCTGACGGGGGCGTGCAGGGGAGGGGGCGTCACAGAAGCAGAGAAAGGAGCCGGGAGCTGCTTGTCGGAGCCCAGCAAGGCGTGTGTGGGCAGCCGTCCTACAAGGCTCTCTGCTTGTTCCCTGACTGACATCCTACGTGACTCCCTTTAAAGCACACGGTGCGGCCGGGAAGACAACATATATAAAAAGATCAGGAGAAGCCACAATCCAAGGAGGCCGTTAGTGAGGGTCAGGAGAGAGGAGGAGCATCTCCGGGGGTGTTCCGGAAGCCCCCCACCTCGGGGTGTGCGGAGCGAGGCGGCCGGCGATGCGGAAGGGAGCTGACCCCGGGGCAGGGGCACAGCAGACCACCCGCTGCCTGAGACAGCATTTACCTCTTCCCGGTTCCAACCCGGGGCTTGTGTTAAGCGGGGCGGTGAGGAAGGAGCCAGAGAAGGCGCGCTCAGAAGGCGGGGTGGGCACACGCAGCAGGGCCGGTGGCGGCAGCACCGTGGAGGGGGCAGGGGTCCGCACACAGGCCTCTGCCTGCCCATCGCGGGCCGGGGTGGCGAGAGGACAGCGGAGATGGGTGCTGAGCGGGGCGGGTCAGGAAGCTCAGTGGCCACGGAGACCACCGCCGGCGCTGGGCAGCGGGAGGGGCTCCGGCGCAGCCCCGGGGAGGGGAATGCGGGGAGCAACGGGGCCGCTCCCCGCAGGCCGCCCGCCGGGGCCACCTGAGCCCAGTGCGCTTCTTCCCCGAGCCGGGAGCCGATGACCACCACCCTCGCCCGCGGTCACAGCTCTGCTCGCCCTCCAGCTGCAGCCCCGCAGCGGCCGCCTGCACAAAGGGGCGCGGAGGCGAGAGCCACCAGCTGACGGGCACACCGTGGACAGCAGGGGGCGCACAGCGGCGTCACTGGCGCCTCTGCCCACAGCGGAGCGCTAACCGCTAACCGAGCAGGTGCGCAGTCCGTGTTCTCTTTAATCTGCTACCTGCTTGCTGTTATGACTTGCATACCTTCAAAGGAGAAGTCAGACTTGATCGCAATCTCCCTTTCCATTTCACGGTCTCGGGGAAAGGCTGCTAGAAGAGACGAGGGCCCCGGGCGTCGCAGAGACCAGGCCGGGCCAGCGGTCACCCGTCCCCCAGCGATGACCCCCGTGGGGCTGACTCACACCAGGATGCTGGGGTGTGGCTTGGGGGTCAGTCACCTCACAGGCCCAGGTTCCCTCACAGCAACTGGGACGGCACTCATTTTAGGCTGGGGTGTCCTGGGGACCCGCCATACCCAGAGACCAAGCAGCTGAGCATGAGCTTGCCCGCAGGAGCAGGGAGGCGTGAGAAAGAATGACGCCCCTTCAGAGTCAACGCTGCAGACACCACGATCTTCATCAACAAGGCCAGGAAACAGCGAGGCTGTCGGGGGAGGAGACCTAAACACCGAGCCCCCTGAGTCTGACACCCCTTCCCCACAGGACCAGCCTGGCCACCTCCCCACACCCCGCCCCTCTCTAAGGGGGAGCCCCAGGAAGGGGAAGAGACCCTGGAAGGGCCAGCCTAGGCAGGTGCCAGAGAAAGACTGGAGCCTCCGAAAAGGCGCAGGGTGCTTACCATCGTCTGTGACCGGGGCGTCCCTGGGGTCCACAGGCGAAGGCCATCTCTGGGGGGCTGCTGGCACTGACAGGACTCGGGGCGCTCTCCAAGGCGTGCGCACAAGGCCACGGGGAGTGGGGTCGTCGTCCATGGCGGGCGCGGGGGCCTTCCGGGCCGCGTAGGCGCCCAGCGCAGCCACCAGACGCTGCCTGTCCACCCCGCCGGCCACTTTGGGGCTGAGGTCATCCGGCTGGAGGCGGCGGAGCATGCTCAGGGGGCGGCCCCCCGCGAGGTCGGCGCGTGCCTCGGGAGCATAGGTCAGAGCAGACGTCTGGGCCATGAAGGTCAGCACGCTGTCGGCCAGGGGGTCCTCACCCTGCAGGGGCGGGGGACAAACAGCGGGTGAGCGCCCATAGCCAGCCACGTCCGGAAGTGGCCCCGGGTCTGGGCCGCAGGCGCGTCCCAGCACCCGGAGCGCGCCCAGGTTCGCCGCCATCCATGGTGGGGCGCGTCCGCGTTCCTCCTGCAGTCTTTCCACAGCAGCTTTACTGAAGCGCAGCCCGCACGCCGCGAGCCTCGGCACATCCGTGTGCTCAGTGCCCCCACCGAGCGGCGCAGACATCACCTGCCTGCAGCCCGGACACCTGCACCCCTTCCCGGCTCCCCTCCCGCAGGCAGCGGCTCATCGGAGTCCTTCTCCCGCCTGTGCCGGTTCGGACGCTTCCTATAGGGCAGCCCCGAGCAGCCTCTGGTGTCTGCTTCTTGCAAGGAGCGGGCTTCCGTTGTGGCTCAGCTGGTGAAGAATCCGTCTGCAATGCGGGAGACCTGATCCCCTGGAGAAGGCAAAGGCTACCCACTCCAGTATTCTGGCCTGGAGAATTTCAGGGGCTGTGTAGTCCGTGAGGTCGCAAAGAGTCCGACACGACTGAGCGACTGTCACTTCACCTCACTTCTCACCCCGAGCATGCCCACCCCAAGGTGCGCCAGCCGGCAGCGGCAGATGCCCCTGAAATCTGCTCTAAGGACAGAGGACGTGCTTGTGTTTTCATCCATCAGCTGGGGAACCTTTGGGTTCTTTCCGCTTTGGGGCCAACGTGAGGATCACTGCTGTGAACAGCCGTGTACAGGCCTCCGTGTGGATGCGGGTTTTCCTTCCTCCTGGCTGACAGGTGGGCGGCCCCGCCCTAACTGTGCAGGAGCCGCGGGCCGTGTCCCCGCCGCCGGGCTTGACGTCTGCGCTCACCGTCTTCTGCCACAGTGGCCACCATCTGCCTTCTGTGCCGCTAAGCTGTAAGGAGGTTCCCGCCGCGGAGCGATGCTGACCCCTCCTCCCGTGCCGTGTGTTCGGCGGGGCAGGTCTGCCTAGGCCTCTCCCTGCCCCAGGGTTTGCTGTAGCTCCTCAGAGGGGCTCCCCAGGGCTGCATCCCCGTGTCTGATGCCTCTGTTTCCCTGCAGCCCCCTCCTTCGCTGGTCACTGAAACCCCTTTTGAATGTGATCCTTTTGACAGTGTGTCCAGCCGGCGACACTGCCGGGGCCTCTGGTTTGACACACAGCGTGGATCCAGGCCTTTCCCTGGCCTTCCCTGCCTTCCCTCCTCACTCAGGACACTCTCCCAGGAGGATGTGGTCTCGTCACACTCTAATCTGCCCACAGAACAAGGCCCAGTTTCCTCACCTCGGGGACGGCTGTAAAAGCGTTAGAAGTCTCAGTATTCTGCCTCTGACACAGTGCCATCAAAATTTCATGGACAAGCAGTAATTTCCCACGAGGATATGACGCGGCGCTGCCTTCACCGTGTGCTCCGGGTGGGGTGCGGTGGCCGCAAGCTCTCAGGATCTCAGGCTTCCCATTTTCCACGTGCCCCTCCCTCGGGGCACAGTATCGGGCCAGGGATACATGCCCGGGGACCTAGCTAAGACGTGCAGCCACCACTGAACCTATGACGGTGGTTCAGACTCCCAGGGCTGCGTCTGTTTCTACTAGTAACTCTGGGGCTCAGCCTACAGCCCAGATTTGGGGCAGCGAGCCTGGATCAGGAACCCGGCTGCTCTGCATGCTGCGTTCCTGTCTCACATAGGAACCTGGGCCAGTCACTGGACGTTTTGACACTTGGTTTTCCTCTGTTACAGGAGATTGACCATTATCTGTGACGTTGCTTTTATTTCTAAAATGATGTAACTGCTTAGTCATTCAGTCGTGTCCGACCCTGCGAGTCCATGGAATGTAGCCCACCAGGCCCCTCTGTCCATGGGGATTCACCAGGGAAGAATACTGGAGTGAGTTGTCCTCCTCCAGGGGCTCCTCCCAACTCAGGGATCGAACCCAGGTCTCCCGCATTGCAGGCGGATTCTTTACCAGTTGAGCCACCAGGGATGTAATTGTAGTTGTCATCAAAATGTTTAATTCCATCCAACTGCTGGCTGAAATCAACTACTTCTCCTTTAGAAGAAGAAAAGATTCACAAAGAGAAGGGAGGGAGGAGACAAGACGCCTCCACAGCAAACGGCCCTCTAGCACTTCTGCACAAAATGTGTGCAAGGCTCAGTCTCAAGTTCAGCTGGACTCCTGCGAGCCAGCCTGCCCAGGAACGCCTGGGGTCCCAGCACGGGGCTGGACGGCCTCTGAGAGGCTCGTCAACCTGCCACAGGCACCGGCTCTCTATGTGCAAAGGCAGTTTCTGCTTGAAGGGCCTTCCATTACCGATGGTGGAGTGGAGGCTCCGCGGGCCCTCTGGGTGAGTGACTGTCAGGCCCCGTGAGCTCTGGGACAGATGGACCGTGATGAACAGCCTGTACGGGGTCCCTGAGTGCTCCGAGCCAAGTTAGTGAAGAGGGTTTTAGCAGGCAGACTGTGAAATAATAGAAACACCAGCTCTCCCAAGTCACGCCAGGTCCCGTGAGAGACGGCAGGGGCCCTGGTGTTGGGGACCGTCACCCCGCTGCCGGGTGCCCAGGCCAACACGGGTCAGAAGCAGGGAGCGTCCTCACGGTCACCCCCGTCTGCGGCTTCCCGTCCTGACGAGCGAGCAGAAGGCGCTGGCCCCTGGCTCGGACCCCACTTCTGTTTTCAGTGACCTTTGCACTAATGGGTCATCCAACTCCGCGTGGAGTGGGGGTGGCCATGGCACCCAGCGCAGATGTGCAGGGGTTCCCGCTTCCTCGCGGCTTGCCCCCGCCCGCTCACACCGGCGATGTCGCTCTTTGCCATCTCAGCCTGCGCCTCCCCTAAGACAGAGGGACCCAGGCACAAACCCTGGGGCAGCAGTCCGGTGGACTCTGCCCACTCGCCTCTGAGTCAATAAGATTCTGGGGCCATTCTAAAAGCCCTGTTTCAAAGGCATTTTAAACTTCAATTCAACAGACCTGTGACCTCAGGTTTCCCAAGATAATGCTGAGTAATCGTTAAGACAGCAGTTGCTCAAATCAAGGTTAGCGACCGGCAAGCGTGAGAACTGGCCAGCTTCCAGCACCTGGAACGTTACCCCTTCACGCCACGAGGAAGGTCAGCCTGACCTGGGCCTCGCCGGTGTGGTGCAGGCCGTGTGTGCTACAGCTGAGAACTGCCGTCAGCACTGTGGGGACGGACCCTGAGACGCTACTCAGCCCACCGTGACCCACGTGAGACACGCAGGCAGCTCCCTACACACCCCTCAAGGGTCTGCTGAGTGACCCAGGGGACAGAAGGTGTGCTGGGGAAACCAGCCCAGTTCTGTGAGCACGGTTCTGCATAATCTTTGTAACTTTCTAACCTCTTTGAGCTCTTTTACCACCTGCAAAATTGTGGGGAGGGGACGCACAGAACCCTTTTTTTCTTAAAGCAGCTCTATTAGGGAGAGCATAGGTGCGCAGTTCAGCATATGGCTCAGAGGAGGCTCTAGATAAATGGTGGCTGCCGTCAGCGTCTCCACCATCAGCAGCGGCATGACAGCAGCCACCGCCGCTGTGTGCTGAGCTCTGGACCACGTTCTGCATTCTGGGGAAGAATGCCTCAAACACGGGCCTGTCTTCAAACAGCTTGCCGACTGAAATGGAGTCAAGTCACAGACCTTAGACCTATAGTGGAAAGAGTATCAGAGAGGTTTGGTGACAGGCAAACCTTTGGAAGGCAGTAGTCATCCTGAGCTGGGGAAACCAGGGCCGCTTCCTGGAGCCACAGTGCGCGTTGCATCCCTGCCTGGATGTCTCCCCTTGCCCCTAGCCATGCCAGCGCCGGGGTCCTGGGCCAGAAAGCCGGGCCCCTTCCTCCCATGGAAGTCTGCCGGCCCGAGTCCCAGATCGCTCAATTACAAGTTCAGCCTGCCAGAGCCTGCAGGCTCGCAGATGCTTCATGCCAGCAGACGCTGAGTGAATGAGGTTTTGTGTCTACACTGGTCACTCACGCTCGTCAGAGATTCTCTTGTGCCAAGCATCCAAAACAAATTAGGAAGCCCAATTTGGGCCATCTTTTGACCACATAACAAACATTTCCTCCAGTTTGTCTCACAGCCCGAAGGCAGCGTTGACAAGCACACTGATCAAGACACACTTGCTGCGGGCGTGACAAAGCACGGAGCTGTGGGGCTGTCCACAGGCTGCCTAATGAGACAGCCCCACAGTGCCACTGGCGGCGGCAAGGTTTGGGGGCTGGAGGTGGGCCTCAGAACCCACTTCCGGAGCGTTAACGGGACGCTTGTGCGGCCTTCTCGCGCTCAGGCCGTAGAGGGCGATGCTGGCCAGTGGCTCCTGGCCTCTCTCAACACAGTGGGGGGCTGTCAGTGCCCCGCAGGTCAGGCTCTGAGTGCCCCGCCCACTCCCCGCGCCGGCAGCTTGCAGGTGTCATTGCTACTGACAGCGCTGTCGCCGGACGGGCGTTCCTACGTCCGGGGGAGCCTCATGCTGGCCTCCCTCTGACCACCGTGCCTGTGCTCTCTCTGTTGTCTGCGCTGTCAGCTTCTAGAGCTCACGAAACCTGAGGTTGAAGGGGGGTCACGTTCCAAGCCACAGGGGCGACGACTTCTGCAGGAGGTTTACAGCAATACGAAGCCTGGGTGTTCAGTTTGATACGTCTGCCTGTGGTGTTACGTTAGGTAGCTTGGAACCGGTCTCGGAGACCACGGACGACAGGAAGCGTGTGATGTCTCGCCTCTGCCGTCCCTCACCTCTGCTCCAGCGCACCCTGCCCCCGCTCCGTCCTCCGCAGCTGCACCCACAGCCCCACACCTGCGGTCAGAAGGCCCAGGGGATGCTCCAAAGCAGGCAGCCGCCACCTCCTGTGCGCCGGTCAGAGCGAGGCGGGCGGCAGGCGCACTGCCTGCAGGGTCCGCCCGGAGGACTCAGGATGACAGTCACAGCGTGGGTGGCATTTTCCAAGCACAGGGCTAGGCCGGTCTTTGACTTGACGTGTTTCCCTTCTTTCTGATCCTCTCAGCCATGCTCGTGTAGAGACACGACTACCTCATTTCCTGGATTAGGAGACAAGCTCTCCGGGGAGGAGGGGCCCAGCTGGGATCCGGCCCGACGCCTGGCCTTGGGCAGAGCCCCAGGGAAGCGGGCCGGACCTGCAGGCTGCCTGGTGGAAAATGCAGAACTGCGCTCAGCTGGGTCTGGAGGAGGCAACTTGGGGACCTTGCTCTGTCTTAAAAAATAAACATGTTAAAGCTGAGCAATAACCCCAGCGCCCGAGTCTCTGTGCTCCCCAGCGAACGATGGTTCTCCTCCCGACGTGATGGGCCCTGGCTGTCACGTATTTTTCTTCCACATAAGCTAAAAACCTCACTGCTGCTGCTGCCACTGCTGCTAAGTCGCTTCAGTCGTGTCCGACTCTGTGCGACCCCATAGACAGCAGCCCACCAGGCTCCCCCGTCCCTGGGATTCTCCAGGCAAGAACACTGGAGTGGGTTTTGCCTTAAATATCCAATTGTTTTTGTCCAGAAATTTGCATATGTTATGTGGGTTTCTGATTCCTGGTTACTCGCCAATTTACTGTTTCCAGTCCTTTTCTTCCCCTTAGTAGATATTGGCGTCTAATATCTGAAGAATGTCTTTCAGCGCGTCTGAAGCATGAGTCTTCCAGACACAGACTCTTCCTGCTCCCCTGCAGCGCAAACAGTGTAGAATCCAAGTTGACAGGTTTGTCCCCTGTCTGTCGGTTCCACTGCTTACGAGACGTGAGACGTTGTCCTGATAAACAGCCCCCGGATGTAAGGCATCTGTTTACCTGAGGGTACCGTTAAGATTGTCTCTTTATCTTTGGTTTTCCCCCAATTGCTTATGATATGCCTAGACTTTGTTTTCTCTGTGTTTATCCTGCTTGAGGCTCAGTAAGTTTCCTGCACCTGTGCTTTGATCAGTTCCGTCACGTTTTGGAAAGACACCAGCCACTGTGTCTTTACGTGTTTCTTCTGGTTCCTTCTCTTCCTCTCTTCCCAGGTAGGGCTCCAGTCACACAGGTGAGAGAGCCTGACACTGCTGTCTTGGGTGCTTTGCTCCATTTCACTCTTTTTCTGTACCTTTTCTTTCATTTTTGACCGTGTCTACTGACCTGACTTGAAATTCGCTGGTTCTTCTCTCCACTGTGGCGAGTCTGCCATTAAGCTCCTCAACTGAGCTCTTCACCCCTGACCTTCCTTTAATTTCTAGCGTTTCCATTTAGTTCTTTTTACTGCTTCCATCTCTCTGCTGCGATTTTCCACGTGTTCATGTATGCTCTTTCACCTTTCCCACTCAACCCTGTAACATATTCCCCTTACTGATTAGGACGCCCTTTTCTAATAATTCCAACACCTGAGTCACATCTGGGTCTCCTCCGACCAGCTGTTTACCGTCTTGACCAGAGTGACGCTCGGTCCTTCTTGCGCCTCCCAACTTTTGATTCTATGTTGGATCAGTCAGACATAACTGGGATCGTGCGTTTGACTGTTGCGTGAATGAGCAGTGGAGACCAAAGCAAACGACAGTTAACCCTTCTTCTCTCTGTCCAAGTCCACGGACTCTGTCACTGAAACGGGCATGGACTTTGCTGCCCAGTCGGTCAGGTTCAGTCACTCCTCCCCACAGTAACGCTGAGGGCAGGCTCAGGGCTCAGGTCCAAGCTGGAGTCAGCCTTGAGCGCTGCCTCACGCTTTGCAGACAGCAGCCAGCTCTCTGAACCTGGAGCTCTCTCTGATTCACAGCCCCACACGACACGTGCAGGAAGCTTCTTTTCCCGGCTCTCTGCTCCCACACATCAACCTTTCTCCACCATGCTGCCTCGTCCAAAGCTTTCAAGGGGTAGGGTGTGCTCCGCAAGGCTTGGCGCTCCTTGGAAGGACGTCTCTCAGCGCCTGTCCCTCCTCCCACCTGCCAGCTCCTGCCTCGGGCACTCGGTGCTCTGTGCAGCCTGACTCCGGCCTCTACCCTCACGCTAGTCTCCACTGAAAACAGCTCCTTTAAAACCTCAGCGGCATTCTCCCCTGCCTCCCCCCACGGTCCCTGCCTCCAGGGAAGTCTCTGCCATCTCTTCCTCCCTTTCTGAGTTTAGTTCATTCAGGGCTCTTTGTACTCCCAGCTCCCTGGGTTTTTCCTTTAAGGCTGTGGTTTAGTGGCTCACCTGGCTTGTTCCTATTGTCAGAGGGGACTTGGGTGGTCTCTTGACATTCTGCCGTTTGAGATAAGCCAAACATCTTCAACTGCTGACTTCCGGTTGTTCGTCCAATGCCCATCCTCTGGGAAGCCCCTGACCCCACATGCCCATCCGGCTCAAGTTCAGCCAGCCATTAGTACTAACCAACACAGTACAACACGATAAATTCCCAGCACTTCTCTGAGGATCAAGACAGCTAGAAGTTTGATGACACATGTACAGAAACGATGATTCATAAAGTGATCCACTGGAAACTCGCTGCAGCATCAGTAGAAAGCTTATGCTTCCAAATGAGATACGGCATCAGCGGACCGGGGGAGGGGAGATCGGCCAGCACCGCCCAAAGCCCTGGCCGGGTCTGCACGAACGCTTCTCACACACAAGTCCACATCAGCTCATCGGAGAGATGACCAGAGCTTTCTCCTCAGTTAAACCCTGGACAGAGAAGATAATTTCTAGACTTTTGCACCTTTTTTTTTTACAATCTGAGAAGCATCTATCTCACACAGAATAAAATTGCCTGAGCCAGAAGCCAATGTTGAGAAGCAGCTATCTCAACACAGCATAAAAATACCTGAGCCCTAAGCCGCCGAGTGCTCATTTTCTGAACCATCCTTGTGACCCTCGTGCTCAAACAGCCGTGTGGTGAGGCGAGCACAGAATCCATTATTCAAACTGGCGCCTCTGAGAGGGGAAGGGCTTGCTGGCCACTGCAAGGAGCAGCAGCACAACCCAGCACGGTCCAGGCAGGACCCCAGGTGCGGTCGTTCCCGGCTGGGACTTTCAAGGACCGCAGAAGCCAGACCTGCTGGCCTGTGGTGGCTGCTGGAGGCGGCTGGACAGGACCGCAGTGCGTCTGCACCCCTGTGTCCTGAGAGAGCGGCCTGGGGCGCAGGTGTCCTCTCGTGGGCAGCCCAGGGCGCAGCCCCTGGAGGAACAACTGGTGCCAGCAGACAGCGGAGGCTCCCCCTCGACGGGGCTGGTGCCGGGCAGCCCGCCCGGGACCTGGGCTCAAGGCTTCATTCGGCGCCGCCGCCACCTCACCAGGAAGGCCCGTCCAGCTGCTTCGTGGGGAGACTTCACCGGAGCACCTTCCGCTCAGACTTCTCAGGCTCCTGTCACTGACGGAGCGCCACGTCCCCACCCTCCCATCGCGGCTCTCCATGTGGGTCGCTCGTTACCCACGGCTCACGCCCGCCACCCGGGCACCCTCCCCGGGGTCCCCACGACGGAGTCAGGATGCCCACGGCCGGAGCCAAGGCCGGGCTGGTAAAAGACTCGCTGGGCCACTGGAGGGAGCCCCAAACAATTTCTGCTTTACGTTCTCAAATCCCCAGCATCGAGAGGGCGAGAAGCGAGGCTGGTTTTCTGCTGTGAGAGGAGACGGAGTCCATCACGGCCGGCGGTGTGCCAGGCGGTGGCCTCACCCCTGGGTGTTGGGCGGGCAGGGGCACAGATCAGATTTTCTTCATGAGCAGGTCACGCCCCTGTGAGTCTCTCATGGAGCCAAACACGCTTCTGAGCATCCAGCAGATGGCTTTCGGACTGGACCTGGCTTCCGTTTTGCCTCTAAAAGAAACTACGATGAACTTAGCCCAGGACTAAGAGCTTCATCCTCCCGTCCCGACCATCACTGCCCAACGTCATGGCATGACCCCGCAGAACAGATGGGGAGCGGCCTCCCAAGGCCACATGGTGCCAGCAGAGGAGCCGCAGTGTCGGAACCTCAGGCACCTCGTGGGGCTGCCCTCGGCCGGCCCCCAGGACAGGGTCGTGCATCGATGCTTTCCCACGGTACCCAGCTCGGTGTCTGCTTCACAGAAAGTGGAGGATGGCAAACCCGAGTTTAACATGAAAATACACAGTGTGACGCTCGCTGCAGCAGCACAGTATGCGTGCTGAGTCGCTCAGTCGTGTCCGACTCTGTGCGACCCTATGGACAGCAGCCCACCAGGGTCCCGGTCGTGCGGCCTGGGGAGGGGTTGGGGGAGTGACCAGACCGAAGCTCAGGGCATTCATCCAGCTTCTGGGCGGCATCTGGGTCTGAGTTCTGCAGGCAGTGGGAGTGCGGCTATCACACACCCCGCCCTCCCGAGCACAGGGACCTGGGTGCTCCCCCCAGAGCATCCTCGGGACGCGTGAGAGCCCTGGACGCCACCTCTAGGCCCTGTTCCCCCAGGCAGGTCATCAGCTGGCAGCGCCGCTTTAACCAGCTGTCAAAGAGCATGCCTCCTTTCCCATCCAGAAGGTTGCGAGACTGCTCCTTGCTTCTGTAAACTGTTCTTTTCCGTGGGCTTCGAGTTCCGGAGGGCTCCAGAGCAGACTGGCCCCACTGCAGAAGGAATTCCCACCCGAGGGCCTGACAGCTGGCACACAGGACACCCCGAGGGAGGAGTGGCCATGGACAGCTGTCGGGGGTACAGGGGGACTGGGGTGCACACAGGCCCTCCAGGGGGCGAGGAGGCACCCTGTCCTTCCACCCCACTCACCCGGGACATGGCGGGAGAGCCCAGAGGGGCTGCAGGCACGGGAAACATCCCCTATGTGCGCCTGGACAATGAAACACCCCAAGCACAGGGCCGCCAAGGTCACCACCCCCAACAGGGCCACGAGGGTCACCGCCCCCCACGAGGCTGCAAGGGTCACCGCCCCGACCCCGGGGCTGCAAGGGTCACTGCCCCAACCCACAGGCCACGAGGCTCACCTGGGCGGGTGGTCTGTCCGGCTCCAGCCCCGGGAGCACGTCGGCGGCAGCGGCCTGGGACAGGGCCTCCAGGTAGGGCAGGTAGCGCTGCAGGGCCTCGGCCAGCACGCCGCCCTCCAGGCTGAGGCTCCGCTCATCCGGCACACTCTGCTTCGAGCTCCTGCGAAGGAGAGGGAGGCGTCAGGCGGTCCTTGGGCACAGCACCGGCTCCGCCCGCGGGGCCCACGGCGGGCAGGGGGGTGGCAGGCTCCGTACAGGCATGCAGACGCCAGGCCAGGCGGCAAGGGCCAGACCCGCCTGTCACACTGCCCGTGGCGAGGCCCTGTCTGCACCCGAGCCTGGTGCCGGGACACAGGGGGACCTGGTGAGCAAACCCCGACTTATTTTCTCAACAGCTGCCCCACCACTGGGGGCAGGGACAAGCCGAACGGGGAGTCGGCCAGGACTTACTAATGCAGGGAGGACCAGCGGCAGAGGGGCTTCTGGGCGGGGAGGGGAGGCTGGTGAGCCCCGGGCCTGCCGCCCCCTGCTTTGGGCCTGTCCCCGTCAGCAGCCTCCCCTTCCCACCGGGTGCTGAGGAGCAGGCATGTGGGGTGAGTGGACGCTCACAATCACACGTCCCACCTCCCGTTAGCTGTGACCACAGGGGTCCACGGGGCACTGACTTGCTAGTCAGCTGACCCTAGGTGGGGAGATGATCCCTGACCCTCCTGGCGCCCCAGTGTGACCACAAAAGGCAGGCAGCAATCCTGGGAAGCTGCCTGGAGGAAGGGACCTTGTTCTTGTGGGTTTTCTTCCCTTCGCTTTCCCAAGAATCTGCATGGGGCCTCAGCACTGGAAACAGCACCTGCTGAACGAATGATCTTGGAAACACGTGGCAGACTCAGGTGATGCCGAGTTAGCGCAGAACCCGTGTCCCCACCACTGACCACACAGACGGCACCTCTCTGTCGTCAGGAAGGGAGTCCCTGGGACCAGACTCTGCTGTCACTGGGGGTGAGTTTAGGACAACCAACAGCTGCCTGCGTTGAATGGCAGTGACGCAGGTCATGAACTTACTCGATAAAAAAAATGTCTTGTTTCCTTTTTCTTTAATGAAAATACAATTTAAAATCATGTAAAACAGAGTACTCAGCCCCTGTCGGACTCGGACAACTTCAGACACCACCTGTGGGCGAAGGAATGGACAGGCTCCCGAGGTGACCGCACGTGGCTCACAGCGCTCTGCGGGCACTCGGCAGGTGGGTGGCGACGTGAGGCGGCTGGCGTTCTCGCAGCCACTGCGTGCGCTTGAAGCTCACACAAGTAAACGCTGGGTTTCACCTGTGCATGGTTTCGCATTAACTGCCGGAAGTGCCCTAGAAGTTGGAGGAGGCCGGCCCGGCCCCCAGCAGAGGCCGTGCTCCCAGCCCAGGCCGAGGGTGAGTGTGCGCTTGCTGGCTGCCTCGTTTCTCCCATCCTCCCCCTGCTGTTTGTGTTTGCGGAGACGTGGCTTTTCAGGAACAGCTGGATTTTCATGTTTACTTACAAATGCATCAAGTATGGTAAAAGTCGTGATACCTGCATGAAAGGGCGAGCAGAAACAGGCCTGCGGGGCTCCCGCCAGGCGGGGAGGGCGGCGGGGCATGCAGGAAGGCCGTGGACACAGCGAGGAACAGAGAATGGCCGCCTCTGCGCGCCGGGAGCTGAGAGCAGGGCCGGCCTCGCTCTGCAGCCTGTGTGCAGAGGGCACTGCCCGCCTACCTTGGTCTCCTGCGGGAGACACGCGCCAGCCCCGGAGCCCTGAGGGTCAGGGCTCTGGAGCCTGTTATCGCCGCCACCCCCTTCTCCGAGCTCCCCGGGGACCAGAGCCTGCACAGCTCAGACCCGACCGAGGGGAGCTCCCTGGGCACCTGGGCAGGATCTCCCTGGGCTCGAGGGCCCAGCACCCTGCCCCCAGGCCTGGTGTCTTCTCGGACAGCAACCCGAAGAGGAGGGAGCTGACCTGTCACCCAGGTGAGAGGACGAGGCCTGGCGCATCACAGGGTCTCGCGATGATGGCAGCTCTGGTTGTGCTGGAAACCGCAGTCACAGCCGCGCTTCCTCTATGTGAGCATCTCGTACGTGTGCCTATGTGTCTGTGTCTCTGTGTGTGCCCGAGCACGTACCTGTGTTTACGTGCGTGTCTGTGTGTTCCTAAGCATGTATGTGTATGTATCTAAGTGTGTGTGTCTGTGTGTGTCTGTGTGTTTTGCAGGTGTTGGGTAAGGCTGTGTTACTAACAACATACCCACTTTCAGTGACCAGGGAACAATGTTTTAAGTAGTTTACCCCAAACGTGACTGTTACCTACACGTGGTAACAAACATCTATTACCTACATGTGGGTCTTTCCTGTGGATTAAATACACTCTAGGAATGTTCCCTGGTGTCCGAGATGATAAAGAATCTGCCTGAAGTGCAGGAGACCTGGGTTCCATCCCTGAGTCAGAAAGATCCCCTGGAGAAAGGGATGGCTACCCACTGCAGTCTTCTTGCCTTGAAAGTCCCATGGACAGAGGGGCCTGGTGGGCTACAGTCCATGGGGTCGCAAGAGTCACACACGACCAAGCAACTGACACTTCAGCAGTGTATGGGGTGCAGGTGGGTGCAGACCTCACTGTTGATTTCCTACTTGGGGTCACGGAGAACAGGCTCCCGGCCAGTGTTTCCACATGGAAAGTCTGATTCTCAAGAACAGGTCACTGGTGTGAGGGACTTGATACCCGTATGTATTTCATACAAACTGGGACCTACAGAAAATCTTCACATTTGAGCTTAATTATCACAATTGATAAAACTGTCCTGTTATTATTTCTGAAGCCTTTTCAAGTTACATTGGCTCAGACTTACCAGGATGTGAACGATCAGGAGCCACACGGTTCTCTGCATCTCAAATCACGGCTATAGCTTACCTGACCATTTTTTAATGGATGAAATTTCATGTTCTGTGTTGTCAGAGTAATTTAACTGAAGTCAATTTACGTTTCTGGTACTTTGTCTATTTTTCTCACTAATTGCTAATCAATGCAAATAGAACCACCTCATAAACGTGCCTTTAAATTATCTTATTCATCTTCCTGGGTGTCTGTGCTGGAGGACTGTTTGCGACACTCTAACGTATGACAGTGATGGGCACGGCCGTCTTCATGCTGTGAGACATTGCAGGAATTAGCTTGCAGCCCGAATTCCGGCATGTCATTCTTATGAAGCGGATTAAAACTTTGGAAGAGTCCGTTTTCTACCTCGGAGGACCACGCGTGCTGTCTCTGCTGGTCGCTTTCCCAGTCCCTGCACCGACCTTCAGACGCCAATAACACAGGCTGCTTTACACTGTCCCCAGTTTGCTACAGGAAAAACTCCGAATTACAAATAGAACTGTTGCAAAGAGCACGCCGCAGCCTGGCTCTCACTCCCTTTGTCCACAATCCTAACCCTATCTAACCATCATTTATTTTTGGAAATGGTTATTTCTAACCGTTTTACTTTTCACGGCTCAGTCACGTCCTCTCTGGAACGAAGGGCAAGCAGGGTTCCCGGAAGCTGTGGTGAGTGACCAAGCGTCACGAGGCCCTTCACCTGCTCCTCCTTCTTTAGTCAACAGCTCGGGCTGGACGCCCACTGGACACCGTACAGGCCAGGTGCCAGGGGTGCTCTGGGAAGGACGTGGGGGACCCAAAGGTGGGATCCTCCATTAAGAGTGACTCAGACCTGTCCCTTCAGAAGCTACCTGGAGAGCCTAGAGGTGATGCCCACAGACTGAATGTAGAGTAAAAGACTCGGCCACAAACACCAAAGGTGACGGAAGCGAAGGGTCACGGCCACAGGGGGACGAAGGGCAGAGGGGTTAGGGGCCTCACGGAGGCGCCCCAGGGGCTCTGCAACTGCCACCTGACACTGTTCATAAAAGCCACCCACAAAGCAGAGCACCCAAAGGCCAGGAGTTTAGAGGATGAATTAGGCAGCAGAACCCAGAGGACACAGGAGTGGCAAAATACCGATCACAGAAACGTGGGATCCAGACAAACAGCAATAAAGGCAACAACGGCTCCGCCGAGACCAGCAGCAGGCGCAGTGGCCACTTGGGGATGCCGGAACCCCAAGTGAGGGAAGCAAAACACACTGAAAATGGAAGGACGATTCATGGAAACAAGGTTTTTGCCTGAGACATTTCAATAAATCAAAATATAAATAAAGAATTTGATTCTGCATAATTTATATTTATACATAATTATAAATTTTATGTCTAATTTAACCATCTATAAAAATGTGTACTCTTAAATAGTGGATACAAGATTTTTAAGTATCCACTGAAAATTAATAAACATGTGGTATAAACTAGGCCACAAAGAAATCCCAAATTTCTAAAAAGAAACAGCTGAACATGTCACATCCTCTGATGAAAATGCAGTAAAAGTAGACGTAATTTAAAGTCTAAAGAACATATGACCAGGACAAAATACAAGCCTCCACTTACTGCTCCCAAAGGGCATACAGCTACAGGGCCAGATAGTTGAGAACAAAGGCAAACGGGCCTGTTGCCATTACGGGAGGATGCCAAAAGCACGCTCACAGGCAAATGCATAGCCTTAAGTGATGAAAAAATAAGGACAAAACTCTCAGCTCAAGAGTTTCATTTAAAAAAAAAACCAGTAAATCTAATGATAGTAGAAAGAGGAAGATCCAGGAGATAATTCTTTTTGTAAACTGTGTTAAAGGGTAAGAACAGAAGTCAATGGCAAGGTGTAATAATCACACCTGCAATGAGCAAGTTTTAAGTGACAACACAGTACTGTGATCGCACTAAGCCAACACACTTGGGAATCCCTGTGAGAAGGATGAGAGTGCTCTGCAGAAATGTGAACGCTCCAAATTCACACAGTAAGACCTGTGAGCGTACTCCACCAATAATCTGAGAAGACAACGGAAGTGGTACGGGATTTAACCACACAGAAAGATCATTTAAAATATATACTGGGCAGCAGACAATTCAACACTAAAGAAAATTTTGCAGAAGGATTTTGAAAAGAAGGAACATTATTCCGTGAGTATTCCTGTGCATTATTCCGTGTGTATGTTTGTTTCCTGACAAACACTGAGGAAGCGCTTGGGCAGCCAGGATTCCCGTTCCGGCTGCTGGGTCACCAGCAGTCGCCCGACAGGACATGCGGCATCTCCAACAAGGGAGCTGCTTGCAAAGACACAGCGGGACCAGAGAACCGCAAGCTTACAGCAGAGAGTGGCCGGGTCTAGGGAGCGAGGGCTTGAAGAGGCAGAGCGGGGGTCCAAGTGGCCGTGGCCTTGGCAGAAAGGTGGGTGTGCTGCCAGCCCTGCCTGCCAGCCGGGGGTGAGTCTGCGCAAACCCGCCGAGCCTGAGGCCAACACCTGCTGGTTGCCAGGAAACCCGTCTCCTGGGGTGGAACACGGTGGGGTGGCTACTGGGGAGCATCCCAGCGTGCCCCCCCGCCACGAGGCTCTGCCATTAGAGCCAGATGTTGGTTTATTTGGTTCAACACCCTCGAGAAAGACATGACCCATCCAGCCCAGGAGGCTATGAGCCCAGTTCCACTGGTGACCACACCTCATTCATGCGCGGAACAGACCACAAATCTGCTTCTCCAGAACGGGGCACGTGAAGAGCTCCCAGCCTTGTGCAGAAGACTCCATACGGAGAGAAACAGCACAGGAACACAGACACACTCTACATGGACAAAGATCGTGCACAGGACATGCATATGGAAACTCCAGCCTCTTCATATATGTATTTTTAAACTTTTAATCTCACTTGTAATCTAAAAAGCCACGTTATTGTTCACAGCAAACGGGCAATTGTTTTACACGACAGCATCACCACTGGTGAAAACGTGGCCACCTGGGTGTTGCCCTTGTCTGGCTTCTCAGGCCATTCTCTCTGGAAACACTCTTTCTGTGATGGCGGCCTGGCCTTCCCCACACTCAGCGCCTGTCCAGCCAGGGGAGCTGTCCCTGCCCTGTGTCCCGCTGCTCCCGACCCCTGCACTGTGGCCTCCTGGGTGGAGTCCGAGGTTGCCTGGGACAGTGCACCCTGCTCAGGAGCCTCGTCACCCTGCGGGAAGGTGACATGGGCTGTGTGAAGCGCCCATGCATCGCTGAAAGGCCAGCGTGAAGAGTGCCAACGTGCCCGGATGAAAGCGGACAGCCTGACTGGGTTTCGAGTGTTATTTTCACAGAACAGACTCCCGAGGCAGGTTCTCATTGATGGAGCTCAACAGACCGGCAAGGATGACAAGGCAGAGCTCCGGCCCACCCTCAAGACGTGCACAGCCTGGCCAGCAGGGAGCCACCCGGTGAACATGCTCTCACGTCTGGCGCCTTTACTCTGCGGGACCTGGCGGCCTGGCTGCCCCTCTGCTGCACGGACTGAACAGGAAGGCGGAGGCCTGGCGCTTCTGCACTGGGATTACTCTGCCCGAGGCTGCGGACGGTCGGCGGCCTGCGGGAAGGAGTGCTTCCCCGCTAAGCCGAGGGGGCGGTCCCTTCCCTGCTGTCTGACCTTGAGGAGCAGCCGTCCGCCAGCTCTGGACGGCAGCCAGCTCCCACATGCCGCCCGTGGGCCACACCTCCCTTTCCTGGGCCTGGGTCCTCCCCGGGCCTGTGCCCTCCTGCATGAGTGGGCAAAGTGTCCATACCCTTTGCACGTGTGCAGACCACGAGGTGGAATCCAGCTCTCACAGGCTGCTGTGCTGGGGGCCCAACGCAGCTTCCATGGTTTAATTTGCTTTTTGTACTAAACTGAGCATACATTCTTACTGGGAAATGAGAATTCTTGACTTTCCTGCTTTTAACCAAGGCTCTGGAGATGCAGACTCTCCAAGGGTCCCGGGAAGGGAGACGGACCCTTGGGCACGTCCGTTGGTGAGACCAGCCCCTCGTGTGAGGGTCACCCTCACACCCTCCCCGGGGGCAGGACCCCGTGGTGGTGGGAGTCCCATCTGCCCCTTCCCCACATCCCAACTTCCCGGAGCATCTACACCAGAAAGATGGGGCTCTTCGCTCCAGGAAACAAGGAGAGGGCTGGCGGACATGGCCAGTGAAGAGACACGAACAGGTCCGCTTTACCTGGCGGGGCTGGACGCCTCGGAGTGGCGCGGGTAGGTCTGGGGAAGGCTGGCGAGTTCCCGGGCCATCACGCGCTGCGTGTAGTCATCCTGCCATGTGAGACCTGAAGAGAGAGTGGTGGGCACGTGTTAGCGTGGAGGCCGAGCCAGAGACCCGACTGTGGTCCCCGAGTCACTGCTGCTACTCTGGGTGTTACCCGCAATCTCACCCATCAGCCAAGGCCCCTTTCTGCGGTTTCTTACGAGCTCTTCTCCTTATCAAACCCCAGCCCTCCTCTCTAGACCAGAAACCTGGTGGGTGCTTTGCTATATGAACAACACGGGCGGGGCAGGGCCCGGCTGGACAGGAGGTACGCGCCGTGGTCAGCAGACAGACTCTGTCCACGGGGAAGACACGACCCTTCTGCCTGGGGTGGCCTGGCCACAGGAGGCGCTCCTCACCGAACAGTGAGCCAGTGGCCAGCGCTCAGCGGTGCTCCGCCTGCTCGCAGCCACCACGTCCTGGCAGTTTGCTCCTCGCAACCCTGACCTGCTTAAGAGCCACATGTTGGAAATGAAATAAGGGTTATTGTTACTATGAAAGCAATTATCATGGGGCTTAATGTACTGTATCTGGGAGCCAATTACGTTATATTTAATACTCAAATGTTATGACAAAGAGCTTTATAACAAGGGTGAAGTAGTTATGAAGGCAAAATCCATGTGCCTATGCATTAATTACATGCACTGCAGATCACATGATAATTACGCTCAGAATTACCAAATAACTCCCAAGAATAATTATTATGCAATTTGTACATTTTAGATCTTATGGTAACACTTTAGCACTTAGAACTACCCCATGCAATTATCCATAATTATCTAATCACTAAATATCATGTAATTACAGAGATATATTTTTATGCCCTGTACAAAAACACGTTACCAAAAGCCTTCGCATCAGGACGGCTGGGCTTGTTTGCCTGTGTGCGTGAGCAGGGAGCAAGAAGCCCACAGCCCGCTGAGAACACTTATTCTGGGCAGAATTAGAAGAACGTCTCGCAATAGGCTGCCTTCATGAACACACGTCAGTAATTTTCAAATGCAAACCTAACATTTTTAAAAATTTATGAACGGCAAGATTCAAACAGCTGGATCACTTCTAAGTCTCAGAAGCCCGTGGCTTTATCCCGAGCGGGAGCTGCAGGAAGTGCACCCGTGGGCAGCTCAACTTCCGCCCTGACGACTCGGGGGAGGTCGCTGCAGGGAGGCCAGCCCCACAGGCACCGCTGCCCTTGCCTCAGGATTAAATACACTTACTGTCAGCAAGCATGCTCCACGTGACAGGCACGGCAAGAAAGCACCCTGCACGAAATGTGCTCGTGCGGCTGTCACTGGCCCATTCCCAGAAGACCCATGATCACAAGCACATTTGCAACATGAGTGTAGTAGCTAGCACCTCGCACCCAGAAAACAGGCCTGGTTTTATTCCCGAGTCTGGTCTCCGTGTTAATATCCACCAGGAAACAGGAAAAGTCAAGAGCACAAAAAGAACTTTCGGTGGAAAAAAGTTCGTTTTAAAATTTATATGACAGAACTTCAATAATATTTTATCTGAAGAGTGCAGAAGCCTGAGTCATGCCAACTCTGGGGTCTGTATGGGCCGGGAGAAGAGCGCTGAACCCCTAGCCCAGACCACCCAGCTGTCCTAGAGTGGGCAGAAACGGGGCACTTGGGTAGAAAGTCAGAGGAAGGCGCAGCTCCGGGAGCTGGGCGTCCCCCGGAGAGGAGGTGAGTCCCCGGGAGAGACAGTCCCCATCTGGAAGCCTGAGACACGCAGGCCGCGCTCACCCCTGCAGCACAGCCGGTCCCTGGAAAGCACACGTGGGCGGCTGAGAGCACGGAAAGCAGATGGCCAGGGGCCAAGAAACAGGTGCTGGGCCCCCGGGGCCTCCCTGGCTTGTGATCTCAGACTTGGAGCTGAGTCACCAGCAGCCCCAGCGAAGCTGCCTCACTCCAGTGGGAGGGTCAGGAGAGGAGCCACTGAGCAGCTGCAGACAGAAGAGCTCCACTCCCACCACGCACCGCAGAGGCCCACAGGGGGCCTGGGCGTCCTCCTCCGGAGGCCAGGGACCCTGCCAGTGTCGGCAGAGGAGCTGACGGGGAGGGGTCTTTCCTCCCCACTGGGGGGTCACACCTCCGCGGGCCCTGGTGGAGACCAACCGGGGGCTCAGACGCCCACTGACCCCACTGCCCAGCAGTGAGGACAAGAGCCGTCTCTCGGGGGTCCACAGAGCTCTGGGGGGCACCCAGGCTTCTACCTCCACCGTCAGCAACAGAGCCCCCACCCCACCTCGGCAGAGCAGTGCCAGGAAAAGGCAGCTACTGCACAAGTTTAAATGAAATCTGGAGTCTCATAATATAATACCAAAATGTCCACGTTTCCACAGAAAACCACTCTTGCCAAAACCAAGGAAACCTCAAACTGAAAAAAAAACACATACTGCAGACACCAACGCTGACATGTTGGCCTTATCTGACAAAGACGCAACGCAGCCATGATGAAAAACGCTTCAGGGAACAATCACGAATATTCTAGAAAACAAATGAAAAGTGGGAATTCTCAGTAAAGAAATAAATATAAAAGGGACCAAGTGAAAATATTATAACTAAAAATACAATAACCAAAATATACAGCTCACTGGATGCACTTCATTGAAGGATGGAGGGAACAGAGAGACGAATCAGGGACCTGGAAGAGAGGACAATAAAAATCACCCAATTCCAGCAACAGAGAGAAGACAGTCTGAAAAAAAGGACAGAGCCTCTGGTTGTGGGGCTAGAATAGAAGACCTAAGGTAATGTCGTCAGAGTCCCAGAAGGAGAGAAGAAAGAAGGCAGGGCTGAAAAACTACTCAAAAAATAACAATAATAATGAAAATTTCTCAGTTTTGGCAAGAGATAAACTTGAAGCTCCAATATCTTGGCCAACTGATGCAAAGAACCAGCTCATTTGAAAAGGCCCTGATGCTGGGAAAGATTGAAGGCAGAAGGAAAAGGGGATGACAAGGGATGAGATGGGTGGATGGCATCACTGACTCAGTGGACTTGAGTTTGAGAAAATTCTGGGAGACACTGCAGGACAAGGAAGCCTGGTGTGCTGCAGTCCATGGGATCACAAAGAACTGGACACAGCTTAGTGACTGAAGAGCATAAACCAAAAGATCCCAGAAGCTGAGCACCCCAAACAGGATAAACCTAAACCGCCTCCAGACACGTGATGATTGAGCTTGAGACCTAAAGGCAAAGAAATAAAATAGTGAATGTAGCCAGAGAAATGATGCCTTAGCTACGAGGGGAGCATAATTCAAATGACAGAGGACTTCTCATCAGAAACCAGGGAGGCCACATAAAATCATGACATTTTTCAAGAGCTAAAAGAAGAAGCTGTCAGTCCAGAATCCTGACAGGCGGCCAATCCGGATGCCTGGCAAAAGTACGGTTCAGGAATGACAGGGCAACGAAGACATTCTCAGATAAGTGAAAAGGAGAGCCTACTTTACCAGCAGAGCTGCCCCAGAAGAACGGCTGAAGGAACTTCTCTAAATAAGGTGATGACAGAAGGAACCTCGGAACATCCAGGAGGAAAAAAGCATGAAAAGCAAAGATGCGAGGAAAGGCGATGAGCGTCCCTCTTCTGAGCTTTCTGAGGTCTGTGTGACAGGTGAAGCAACACGGTGTGAGGTGCTCCTCAGTGTGTGCAGAGGAAATGTCTAAGATAATCATAAAAAACAAGGGAAAGAACCACAAAGGGGGGTAGGGTTCTAAACCCCATTCGGAACGGTAAACGTACGGCGCCAGTAAACTGTGAGAGCTTTGTGTATATGAGGCAACATCTACACCAACCACTAAAAAGGTTCAGTTCAGTTCAGTCGCTCAGTCGTGTCCGACTCTCCGCGACCCCATGAATCACAGCACGCCAGGCCTCCCTGTCCATCACCAACTCCCGGAGTTCACTCAAACCCATGTCCATCGAGTCGGTGATGCCATCCAGCCATCTCATTCTCGGTCGTCCCCTTCTCCTCCCGCCCCCAACCTTTCCCAGCATCAGAGTCTTTTCCAGTGAAACAACTCGTCGCATGAGGTAGCCAAAGTATTGCAGTTTCAGCTTTAGCATCAGTCCTTCCAGTGAACACCCAGGATTGATCTCCTTTAGAATGGACTGGTTGGATCTCCTTGCAGTCCAAGGGACTCTCAAGAGTCTTCTCCAGCACCACAGTTCAAAAGCGTCAATTCTACGGCGATCAGCTTTCTTCACAGTCCAACTCTCACATCCATACATGACCACGGGAAAAACCATAGCCTTGACTAGACCGATCTTTGTTGGCAAAGTAATGTCTCTGCTTTTTAATATACTATCAAGGTTGGTCATAACTTTCCTTCCAAGGAGTAAGCGTCTTTTAATTTCATGGCTGCAATCAGCATCTGCAGTGATTTTGGAGCCCCCCAAAAATAAAGTCTGACACTGTTTCCACTGTTTCCCCATCTATTTCCTATGAAGTGATGGGACCAGATACCATGATCTTTGTTTTCTGAATGTTGAGCTTCAAGCCAACCTTTTCACTCTCCTCTTTCACTTTCATCAAGAGGCTTTTGAGTTCCTCTTCACTTTCTGCCATAAGGGTGGTGTCATCTGCATATCTGAGGTTATTGATATTTCCCCCGGCAATCTTGATTCCAGCTGGTGCTTCTTCCAGCCCAGCGTTCCTCATGATGTACTCTGCATATAAGTTAAATAAGCAGGGTGACATTATACAACCTTGACGTACTCCTTTTCCTATTTGGAACCAGTCTGTTGTTCCATGTACAGTTCTGACTGTTGCTTCCTGACCTGCATACAGGTTTCTCAAGAGGCAGGTCAGGTGGTCTGGGATTCCCATCTCTTTCAGAATTTTCCGCAGTTTATTGTGATCCACACAGTCAAAGGCTTTGGCATAGTCAATGAAGCAGAAATAGATGTTTTACTGGAACTCTCTTGCTTTCTCCATGATCCAGCGGATGTTGGCAATTTGATCTCTGGTGCCTCTGCCTTTTCTAAAACCTGCTTGAACATCTGGAAGTTCATAGTTCACATATTGCTGAAGCCTGGCTTGGAGAATTTTGAGCATGACTTTACTAGCATGTGAGATGAGTGCAATTGTGCGGTAGTTTGAGCATTCTTTGGCATTGCCTTTCTTTGGGATTGGAATGAAGACTGACCTCTTCCAGTCCTGTGGCCACTGCTGAGTTTTCCAAATCTGCTGGCATATTGAGTGCAGCACTTTCACAGCATCATCTTTCAGGATTTGAAATAGCTCAACTGGAATTCCATCACCTCCACTAGCTTTGTTCGTAGTGATGCTTTCTAAGGCCCACTTGACTTCACATTCCAAGATGTCTGGCTCTAGGTCAGTGATCACGCCATCGTGATTATCTTGATCGTGAAGATCTTTTTTGTACAGTTCTTCTGTGTATTCTTGCCACCTCTTCTTAATATCTTCTGCTTCTGTTTGGTCCATACTATTTCTGTCCTTTATCGAGCCCATCTTTGCATGAAATGTTCCCTTGATATCTCTAATTTTCTTGAAGAGATCTCTAGTGTTTCCTATTCTGTTGTTTTCCTCTATTTCTTTGCTTTGATCGCTGAGGAAGGCTTTCTTATCTCTCCTTGCTATTCTTTGGAACTCTGCATTCAGATGCTTATATCTTTCCTTTTCTCCTTTGCTTTTTGCTTCTCTGCTTTTCACAGCTATTTGTAAGGCCTCCTCAGACAGCCATTTTGCTTTTTTGCATTTCTTTTCCTTGGGGATGGTCTTGATCCCTGTCTCCTGTACAATGTCACGAACCTCCGTCCAGAGTTCATCAGGCACTCTATCAGATCTAGTCCCTTAAATCTATTTCTCACTTCCACTGTATAATCATAAGGAATTTGATTTAGGTCATATCTGAATGGTCTAGTGGTTTTCCCTACTTTCTTCAATTTAAGTCTGAATTTGGAAATAAGGGGTTCATGATCTGAGCCACAGTCAGCTCCTGGTCTTGTTTTTGCTGACTGTATAGAGCTTCTCCATCTTTGGCTGCAAAGAATATAATCAATCTGATTTCAGTGTTGACCATCTGGTGATGTCCATGTGTAGAGTCTTCTCTTGTGTTGTTGGAAGAAGGTGTTTGCTATGACCAGTGCGTTCTCTTGAAAAAACTCTATTAGCCTTTGCTCTGCTTCATTCTGTGCTCCAAGGCCAAATTTGCCAGTTACTCCAGGTGTTTCTTGACTCCCTACTTTTGCATTCCAGTCCCCTATAATGAAAAGGACATCTTTTTTGGGTGTTAGTTCTAAAAGGTCTTGTAGGTCTTCATAGAACCGTTCAACTTCGGCTTCTTCAGCATTACTGGTTGGGGCATAGGCTTGGATTACTGTGATATTGAATGGTTTGCCTTGGAAACGAACAGAGATCATTCTGTCATTTTTAAGATTGCATCTAAGTACTGCATTTCGGACTAAAAAGGTTAACAAGAGGCAAATCGGCAGATGCGTTAAAATGGCTTTGTAAAAAACTGTTAACCTAAAGTAATGTAGAAAAAAGAATACAGATAAAATAGAACAAGTAGAAAACAAAAAGGAAGTGTTTAAGTCTTAATAAATCAATAATTACATCAAATATAAACAGGTTAAGTATGCCACTGAAGATAGACACTGACTGACTGGATTAAAAACGCAAGACCCAACCACATTCTGTTTACAGGAAACTCACTCCATATTCGAGTGGAAGTAAAAGGATAAAAAACATAATCATTAACCAAAGAAAAGCAGCAACAGTTAGTGTAATGGCACATGAATTAGTCTTCAAACAAACTTACTAGGGACATAGACACAATATACCGATGAAAGGGTAAATCTGCCCAGAAGTTACAGCAATTCTAAATGTATACGCACCAAACACCAGATCCACAAACGGAGAAGCAGAAACTGACAAACGTTTCCACATTCTCATCGTCTCAATCACCCTCCTAAACATGTGCGTGTCCATCCAGCTAAGGCGGACCATGTCCTGGAGCACAAATAAAGCTCAGCAAAACGAAAAGAACCAAAATCACAATGGAGTCAAACTAGAGATCAATATCATAAACATAACAAGAAAAGTCTCCAAACACTTGCAACTTAAACAGCACTTCTAACTAAGCCACAGGTCAAAGATAATCCGAGGGGAAAATGCAGTGAACTGAGCGAACATGAAAATACAACATACCCAAATCTGTGTTTAAAGCTGCATGGTTAAAGTTGCACTGAGTGAAATTTTTAGCACGAAATACTTAGATTAAAAAGTCTGAAATCAATCATATAAACTCCCACATGAAGAAGCTAGAAAAAGGAGAGCAAAATAGACCCAAATAAGTAAAAAGAAGGAAAGAGAAGGAATCAATAAAACTGCAATTTAAAAATAGAGAAATCAGTGAAAACAAAAGCTCCTTCCCTGAAAAGATCAGTGAAATGGGCAAATCTCAAGCAAGGCTGACAACGAAAAAGGGAAAGCGGTCACGAGCAACATGGGCAGTGAGACGGGGGCAGCAGCGCAGACCCCGCAGACCTAAGGGGGCAAACAAGCCCCCACAACACCAGCAGTGAGACGGGGGCAGCAGCGCAGACCCCGCAGACCTAAGGGGGCAAACAAGCCCCCACAACACCAGCAGTGAGACGGGGATAGCAGCGCAGACCCCCGCAGACCTAAGGGGGCAAACAAGCCCCCACAACACCAGCAGTGAGATGGGGATAGCAGCGCAGACCCCCGCAGACCTCCAAGGGGGCAAACAAGCCCCCACAACACCAGCAGTGAGACGGGGGCAGCAGCGCAGACCCCGCAGACCTAAGGGGGCAAACAAGCCCCCACAACACCAGCAGTGAGACGGGGGCAGCAGCGCAGACCCCCGCAGACCTCCAAGGGGGCAAACAAGCCCCCACAACACCAGCAGTGAGATGGGGGCAGAAGCGCAGACCCCCGCAGACCTCCAAGGGGGCAAACAAGCCCCCACACACACCGCATCTGAGGTGAAACGGACCTATCCCTTGAAAACACAAACCACCACGACTGACCCAGTATGAAGCAGATCATTTGATAGCCCTATAATTGTTAGAAAAATTGAATTCTTAATTTAAAACCTCCCCAAAGAAATCTCCTGACCCAGAAGATTTCCCTGAAAAATTCTACCAAACATCTAAGGAAGAATCAATATGAATTCTACAGAATCCCTTCTGGAAAATAGAAAAGGAGGGAAAAGTTTCCATTTAACTTTATGTAGCTAATATTAGGAGAAGGCAATGGCAACCCACTCCAGTACTCTTGCCTGGAAAATCCCATGGATGGAGGAGCCTGGTGGGCTTCTGTCTATGGGGTCGCACAGAGTCGGACACGACTGACACGAATTAAAAGTAGCAGCTGCTGCTGCTGCTGCGTCACTTCAGTCGTGTCCGACTCTGTGTGACCCCATAGACAGAAGCCCACCAGGCTCCCCCGTCCCTGGGATTCTCCAGGCAAGAACACTGGAGTGGGTTGCCATTTCCTTCTCCAATGTGTGAAAGTGAAAAGTGAAAGTGAAGTCGCTCAGTCGTGTCAGACCCTTAGCGACCCCATGGACTGCAGTCTACCAGGCTCCTCCATCCATGGGATTTTCTAGGCAAGAGTACTGGAGTGGCTTGCCATTGCCTTCTCCGAAAAGTAGCAGCAGCAGCAGCTAATATTAACCTGAACCAAAACCAGACAAACACTGTACCACACACAAAACAGAAACCTGCAGACTAATATCCTTCATGAATATTGACATAAAGATCCACAAGATAATATTAACATGCAAGATCCAGCAACATATGAAAATAATTACACAGCATGGGGTTCATTACAGGGCTGCAAGACTGGTTTAATACGAAGTAAATCAATTACTTCAACACCTTTTTATGATGAACATTCATCCACTTGATACTGAACATCTATCCACACAGGTGCTACAGCCGCCATGTACCTAACGGTGAGAAACTGGAACCCTTCCTACTCGGATCAGCAATGAGGCGAGGACGTCCCCGCTCAGCACTGATCGCAGCAGAGCCAAAAGTTCTCAGCAGGTCAATGGGCAAGACAAAAAGACACTAGGCACACATGTGAAAAGGAACAAAACTCTACCTATTTCCAGACAATATAAGTTTCCACGTGGAAAACTCCAAAGAACCTACAAGATACTCCTAGAAGAACTGATACTTTCAAACTGTGGCGCTGGAGAAGACTCTCGAGAGTCCCTTGGACAGCAAGGAGATCCAACCAGTCCATCCTAAAGGAGACCAGTCCTGAATATTCACTGGAAAGAATGACTGATGTTGAAGCTGAAACTCTAATACTTAGGTCACCTGATGTGAAGAGCCGACTCGTTGGAAAAGACCCTGATGCTGGGAAAGATTGCAGGCAGGAGGAGAAGGGGCCGACAGAGGATGAGATGGTTGGATGGCATCACCAACTCGATGGCCATGAGTCTGAGCAAGCTCCGGGAGATGGTGATGGACAGGGAGGCCTGGCGTGCTGCATCCACGGGGTCGCAGAGATCGGACACGACTGAGCCACTGAACAAGAACAGACTGGAAACAGCCCAGACACTGCCCTTGAGTGAGGCAGAATCCAGCAGGTCTGTCCATACTGTGGATCAGTTAGTTCTCAGCAATAACAACAACGCCGAGAGTAACAGGGTAGAACCACGGCCACAGTCACAACATTCTGCTGAGTGAAATAAGCTAGCCCTAAACAACCACACGCTGCGCGACCTCACTCACACAACATACGCAACCTACTCGGCTCCAGCACAGCCAGGACGCCTGACCCTGGACCCCGTACAGCCAGCTAGGATCCAAGCTGCACTGTGATGACTGTATAATAAAGTTACCTGCAAACATCTGTGGAAAATAGAGACACAGAGAGACTCACTGGGATGGGGAACTGGGAGAAACTTCACAGAGAAAAGTGGTATTCGAGCCAACACTGGAACGATACACAGAATTCTAACAGATGGAGAAGGGCTCAGCAGAAATGGAAGAGCACAGCCAGGGCGGGATGCGGTCGGCAAGGAGGTAAGTCCAGCCGGGGCAGAGGAGGGGCCGGAGGGTCAGGGTGAGGCCACAGCAGGCCTGGACGCCACACCAGGATGGCTGGCAGTCTCTGCATGCAGCGCAGAGCCGTAACAGTATTCTGAGCAGGACGGTTCTGTGTGCAGGAGAGGAGTAAGACCAGGAGGGGAGGAGGGGGAAGAGTGAGACCAGGAGGGGAAGGGCGGAGGGGGGAGTCCAGGAGGGGGAGGAGGGCAGGAGCAGGGGGAGGCCCACGCCTCGGGCTGCAGGCTCTGGGCAGGGACATCACCCTTCTGGTGACCAGCTTCCTCAGGTGTAAAAGGACCATCTCACATTTGCCACAAGCGAGAGATCAGACCAAACGTGTTTCATTCACACTGGCACATGGCCACCCTGTAACTGAGGTACCCATGGAAACAGCACATGGAAGGGACCCACGTGGGGGAGTCTGACCTCTCCAAGGCGGCCTCAGCCCCAGCCCCCACATCTTGGGCGCCCACAGGAAGCTCCCAGTGGGTGCGAGTTTCCAGCACCCCGTCACGGGCTGGGCATGTGGCCGGACGGGTGCTGGCGACATCCTCCTCGGGGGTCAGATCCCCAGCCTGAGCCCCAGCAGAGAAACCTCATCCAAGAAGCCTGATCCAGCGGGTCCCTCAACACAGAACGTCACCCCCTGAAGGAGCCGCAGACTGGATCTGCTAGGGTCCGCCCGAGGCCATAGCAGCAGTGCCGGTCCTCCTGAGACCTGGACGAACCCACCTGGCTGCGGGCAGGACCTGGAGGCCGCACAAGAGGGGTGGGCACAGGGTCACGATCCTGACAGGGTCCCCATTACCATCCGCCTGGCTCCGC
This sequence comes from Moschus berezovskii, assembly GCF_049115385.1. Taxonomy (NCBI): domain Eukaryota; kingdom Metazoa; phylum Chordata; class Mammalia; order Artiodactyla; family Moschidae; genus Moschus; species Moschus berezovskii. The sequence goes on from NC_142462.1 coordinate 128,707,345, forward strand.
GAGCGCCCCCTGAGCAGGACCCCCACCCAACTCCCCCAGAGAGCCCGCCTGGGAAGCATGATCTCGGCCACATCGAGGTCCAGCGACAGAGGCAGGGAGACTTGGGACGCTGACTCCCGGAGCCCTAAGTCTGCACGAGGCTGCCTCCGTGCAGACAGTGCCGGGTCAGGACAGGGCACACACAAGTGGACATGTGGGCGCGGACAGACGGCTTTATTGATTCAGTTCAGTTCAGTTCAGTTCAGTCGCTCAGTCGTGTCCGAGTCTCCGGGACCCCATGAATCAGGGAGGCCTGGCGTGCTTTACTGATTAGACTTGTTTAAAACACACTTCCTCCTGCCTCTGGTACAAGGAGTGAGTCGCGCCCGACTCTTTGCGACCCCATGGACCACAAAATCCATGGAATTCTCCAGGCAAGAATACTGGAGTGGGTAGCCGTTCCCTTCTCCAGGGGAACTTCCCAACCCAGGGATCGAACCCAGGGCTCCCACACTGGTACATGGAGCACAACACAGATGCCCACGGAAGGTAAAGTCCGCGCTTGCGGGAAGGGTTAGGGCGCTGCGCGCAGAGACGACAGTGTGGCTGGGCTCTGGAGATGACCGTGTGTGGACCCCAGTGCGCTGGGGGTATCCGGTGACCTGGAGGCAGCTTCCTTGGGGTGAGAAGCAGGAGGTGTCGTGGGCTGCGGGCCTGTGTGCCCCAAATCCACGTGCTAAAGCCCAGGCCTGAGGGTGTTCCTGGGGCCTGGGGGCGGACCCAGGGGCGGGTCCTGGGTGCAGGTCCTGGGGCGGGGCCTGGGACTGGGCGGGGCTGGGGCCTGGGGCGGGGCTGGGGCCTGGGGCGTGCCTGGGGGCGGACCCGGGGCGGGGCCTGGAACGGGGGCGGGGCCAGGGCCGGGTGCTGGGCCTGGGGCGGGGCCGGGTGCCGGGCCTGGGGCCTCGCGGAGGCCACCTGGTGGGACAGTGTCATTTAACAGAAGAGGACCACGGCCCCTGCCAGCTAATTGGGACGGAGGGAAGGTGCCGTCTGCAAAACAAACGCGCCTCCGCGCCAGTGACGAAGCGGGGCGCCCTGACCTTGGACCTCTGGCCCCCAGACTGTGCGCAGCTTCCGCCCCATCTGGGGCTCCACTCAGAGGAATGAGGCAGATTATGTTCAGTGAGCAAGGTGAGCGTGTGGGTCCCGGGCCTGATCACACACCCAAGGATGGTGTGAGCTGCAGACGCTGGTCCGGGGCACGTGCCCCGAGGGTCACAGCCACGCCAGGACCACGACTCCGCGGTCTGGGCTCCCGGGCACCTCACAGGACACCCGCGCTCCACATGAGCCGAGGCCTCAGTCCAAGGTCCTGTCACCTGCCTGAGCCTGCCTCTCCGTTGCCGTGGCAACCCCAGCACCTTAGCCCCTGGGGCGGGTGGAGGGCAGGGTCTGCAGCTTGGACCCCAGGGCCTGCCAGCTCCAGCACGTCCGCCTCACGGCCGCGTCCACCACAAAGTCTGGGCCGCGCTGGCCCCCTGACACCAATGACCTCCCCGCCCCCACGCCTCTGGGTGGGCCAGGCGATGGGAGCAGACAGCTCTGCACGGGTGGACTGGCCTTTGTTGCCCCTCAGTTAATTGCACGCAGTTCCTGGCGCCCCGTAGGGCAGAGCTGCCCCCCACCCTCACCTCCGCACTGGTTACAGCAGCAAACGCTGTAACCATCTCAAGGGATGCAAGCCCGGTGCCCAGCCCCCACCATGGACCCTGGGCAGGCTACAGAGGACAGGAGGGGTCAGCGTGTGGTCACAGCTGAGCGCAGAAATCGAGGGATGCTGGGCAGTTGATCCAGGGAAGTGTTGGCCGGGACACAGCACAAGCTCCCTGAACAAAGTGGGTGATATGATGTGCAGACCCAAGGCGGGCCTCTGCCTGCCCCGACCCCGCCCTCCCGCCGCGCTGCCCAGAGAGGAGACAGACAAACCCACTGCCCTGATGGACACCACCCACTCAGGTAGGCCTGCCTTTCTTCCCTGAACTGAGGCTCCCTGGGGAGGGGCCCATGACATGGGATCCCTCACCTCCCCCTCACGACCCAAGAACCAGAGAGAAGGTGAGGGCATGGCTCCCCTGCACCAAGCTGTGCAGAAGTGTCCTACCCCTTATTCCAAGCCCTTCAAATACGCATGGAGCGCTAATGCCGCGAGAATTTAACATAAATTTAGGATCTTTGCTCCCATTAACGGACCTCCTCGGTCAGGCGTGTCACGTCTGGTCACCTGAACCCGGGCGCCCAGGCTGAGACAGTACCCAGAGCGGGTCTGGTCATCGGTCACCAGTGAGCTAGCTAGCTGGTCAGTTGCTAGGCTGCCCCTTCACAGGACTCTTGGAAAGGAGGGAGGGAAGAGCCGCACGCAGCGCCCGCCCCGCCCTGGTGGGTCCCATGATTCCAGGCACATGTGTTGCTTCTACAAAGAAGGCTGCGCAGACCAGGACGTCCTGAGACTGCCCCCGGACGGGCTGGCCCCCGCGCATGGCGCCCGGCCCAGTCAGCACAGCACAGCTTGCCTGCTGGTCCTGCTTCTGCCCGCGGCGGCTGGCGGGTCCGAGGCTAGGATCTGGGACGTCCCCAGATCTGAAGATGCTGGAGGCCAGTGCTGAAGATGCTTCAAAAAGAGGCAGACACTGAGGAAACAGCTCAAAGTGGGCTGGGCCAGCTCCAAACACGTCACCGCGGGGGTGCACACCCCACCCCTTCGCTGGGGAAGACTCGTCCCAATGCTGAGCACCACAGGGGGCTTCAGAGGAGCGCAGACTCGCTGCTTCCCGAGGGCACAGATGGCCCTGAACCCCACGTTAGGGAAGGAGAGGGCGTGGGTTTAGCTCTCCAAAGAGCAGAGGGGGTGACCTCAGTCATCTTTGCTCCTGGAAAACCAAGTACTTCACCTTCATTGAGCCCCAACATTTATTTCACAGACAAACATACTGTGTCTAGCAAAACAGACCCAAAAACAAGAAACAGGAATTGAGTGCCAGGGAAACCCCTGAGATGTGCGCTCGCACCAGGGAGACCTGAGGAGGACGCAAAGCCAATGCTCGGGCTGTTTCCTGCGGGTCCCTCCTCACGGCCCCCCAGCCTCTCCTTCCACGGGGCCCTGACCATTCCTGACGCCCAGTGTCAGAGCGCCCAGCACCTCACACAGGAGCCCAGGCGAGCCTGACATGACACATGTGTGCACACGCAACATGTGAAGCACGTGCATGAGCCATACATGCACACGCGTGTGCAAAGTGTGCACACATGCGTGTACAGTGCATGTGTGCACACGTGACATGTGCAACATACATGCAGGCGCAGCGTGCACAGAGTGTACAGAAACACACGGCACGTGCAACACACGCACACACAGAGAACTCGCTCAAGGCTGTGATTTCCCCACCAGAAGAACACCAAGAACGGGGCTCCAGCGGCGCATGTTTCGGAGAAACACCGGGGCCTGTCTGACCCTTCCCACCAGTGTCCTCCAGGTCACAGCACAGAAGAAGCACAGACACACGGACCTGTTTGATGGCGCTCAGCGCCCGGGGGGCCAAGCTCCTGGGGACAAAGAGGGTCCACACTCAGGGCAGCCTCCAGAGGAGCCCGACCTCAGGGAGGGACATCCTCCCCGATCAGAAGCACGTTGACCAGCAGCATGAGGGGCTGCAGACAGGCGAATTCAGCCGGCTCCACTCAGGGCAGCAGAGGGGAGCGCGCGCAGGGCCTGGCGAGCTGGCCGCTGCGTGTGGGCCTGCGTCCCTCCCCGCCCGGACGTCCAGCCCATCCTCCCAGAGGCTCTGGGCCTGCCCGGCCCCCGCCCTGGTCTCCTCCTCGGGCAGTCCTCAGAGTCACCATCTCACGTCACCCCCTGGACCCAGACGCACTGGACCAGCCGCAGCAGGGCGGTCCTGAGCAGCCCAATGGTATGGTGGTGTCTCCTGTTACCCGGGGGCCTGGCCCCTGAGCTGCTCCAGGAGGTGAGGGCAGGGTGACAGGGCAGGGGCTGCTGGGGAGCCCTGCAGAGGAGGGGGTGGGCCGCGCCCCTGGAGCCCCTGCCTCAGGCCCTGCAACCGGCCTCCAGGACCTTCTACTCACAGACGCTGATGAGCCAGCCAGCGGTCCCCAGCGCCGAGCTCTGCGAGTCCTGCGGAGCCTCCCTGCCTCCCAGAGGCCATGGCTGCCCGAGGCACGCTCTGCCCCCGACCACACACACAGGGTCACCAGGCTGCCCCCCCAACACGGTCACGTCATCTATTTCTCTAATCACGGTGAGGCTGGGGTCCCACGTCTGCAGCCGACTCGCACGCCTGCTCCTGCCGGCCTCCTGCTCACAGCCTGGGCCGTCCTCAGTCAGCTGGTTCGCGCTCTTTGCACCCACGTGGATGAGGTGTGACGAACACAGAAGTTTAGCTCTTGCCAGTCACATGTGTCTTCAGACTTTTCTTATGATATTTTTTCCATCCATTTTTTTTAAGTTCTATATAGTCAAATTTATTACTCTTTCCATTTATGGCTCCTTAAGATTTGCATCACAATTGAAAAGAGGCTCCATGATGCAAATCAAGTTCACCATGCTTTCTTCTACAGCAATTTTATCACTTTCATTTAAACTATTGATCCTTTCCAAATTTGTTTTTATTGAAAGAAATAAGAATTCAAATACTTTCCACAAAAAAATTAGAGCACAGTTTATTGAACAATTGTTTTCTTCTCGTTGATTTAAAAATCTATCTTTGTCCAATACTTTGTCTACCTGATGCGAAGAGCTGACTCACTGGAAAAGAGCCTGATGCTCGGAAAGACTGAAGGCAGGAGGAGAAGGGGACGACGGAGGATGGCATCACCAACTCCATGGACATGAGTTTGGGTAAACTGTGGGAGTTGGTGATGAGCAGGGAGGCCTGGTGTGCTGCAGTCCATGGGGTCGCAAAGGGTCAGACACGACTGAGCGCCTGAACTGAACTGACTGCTGTTTTATTTTATTTTTTTATTTTTTATTTTTTTTTATTTTATTTTTTTATTTTTTTGTAATTAATTTATTTTTTATTGGAGGCAAATTATTTTACAATATTATATTGGTTGGTTTTGCCATACATTGACATGAATTCGCCCCAGGTTTACATAAGTTCCCCCTCCTGAACCTCCCTCCCACCTCCCTCCTCCCTTTATCCTCCCTCTGGGTCATCCCCTCATGCCAGCCCCGAGCATCCTATAACATGCATTGACCCTGAACTAGTGATTCATTTCACATATGACAACATACGTGTTTCAATGACATTCTCCCAAATCATCCCACCCTCACCCTCTCCCACAGCGTCCCAAAGACTGATCTATACATCTGTGTCTCTTTTCCTGTCTCGTATACAGGGTTATCATTTGCATCTTTCTAAATTCCATATATATGCGTTAGTATGCTGTATTGGTGTTTTTCTTTCTGGCTTACTTCACTCTGTATAATAGGCTCCAGTTTCATCCACCTCATTAGAACTGATTCAAATGTATTCTTTTTAATGGCTGAATAATACTCCATTGTGTATATGTACCAAAGCTTTCTTATCCATTCGTCTGCAGATGGACATCTAGGTTGCTTCCATGTCCTGGCTATTATAAACAGTGCTGCAATGAACATTGGAGTACATGTGTCTCTTTCAATTCTGGTTTCCTCGGTGTGTATGCCCAGGAGTGCGATTGCTGGATCATATGGCTGTTCTATTTCCATTTTTTTGAGGAATCTCCACACTGTTCTCCATAGTGGCTGTACTAGTTTGCATTCCCACCAACAGTGTAAGAGGGTTCCTTTCTCTCCACATCCTCTCCAGCATTTATTGCATGTAGACTTTTGGATAGCAGCCATTCTGACAGGTGTGAAATGGTACCTCATTGTGGTTTTGATTTGCATCTCTCTGATTATGAGGGATGTTGAGCATTTTTTCATGTGTTTGTTAGCCATCTGTATGTCTTCTTTGGAGAAATGTCTGTTTAGTTCTTTGGCCCATTTTTTGATTGGGTCATTTATTTTTCTGGAATTGAGCTGCAGGAGCTGCTTGTATATTTTGGAGATTAATCCTTTATCAGTTGCTTCATTTGCTATTATTTTCTCCCATTCTGAAGGCTGTCTTTTCACCTTGCTTATAGTTTCCTTTGCTGTGCAGAAGCTTTTGATTTTAATTAGGTCCCATTTGTTTATTTTTGCTTTTATTTCCAATATTCTGGGAGGTGGGTCATGGAGGATCCTGCTGTGATTTATGTAGGAGAGTGTTTTGCCTATCTTCTCCTCTAGGAGTTTTATAGTTTCTGGTCTTACATTTAGCTCTCTAATCCATTTTGAGTTTATTTTGGTGTATGACTGCTGTTTTAAAAACCTATCTTCATCAGACTCAAACTCCATACATATTTTAGTTTATTTCTGGACTTCCCTCTGTTTCTCTAAGAAGTTACTTTGGAATAGTTCACATAGCACTGAAACTGTCCATTTCTTGAAGATCTGAAGTAATTTACCTGTGAAACCAACCAGTCTGGCACTTGGTGGAGGGGGGTGGGGCTGGTTGTGTAACTGGTTGGTCTCCCACTACCAAGGATCTGTTTAGGTAGCCCCCATCTTCTGTGATCAGATTTAATAACATTTTTATTTTGCTCAGATGTTAAATGTACGCTTCTACAAAGCACTCACTCTTTGTTCTAATCATCTATCTTTTTGCATCTAATTCTGTATATCTGTGTTCTCTCTCTTCTTTCCTAATTAGCCAGCATTTACTATCTTGTTCTTCTTTTTTCCCAAAGAACTGGCTCTTAATGTTATTCATCATTTTTTACTGGCTTTCCAGATTTAACCCATTAATTTCTGCTTTTTATTCTTCATCTTTATTCACTTCTTATCTTTCCTGAGCGTGTCTCCTTTTTCTAACTTCTTAACAAATGCCGCACTCATTTTCCCAGCCTTTCTGCCTCAGGCATCGTGAGGACACTCATGCACAGCTGACCCGGGCCATCACTTACTACTCCCATCAAGGCTAGAAGAACTGACCACGCACCTAGGGGTCAGAGGTGACCAGTTCTGACCACTGGAGAAGACGGGAGTCCACCCAGGGAGGGTGTGCTGGGCTGGGGTGGAAATTAGTTCCTTGGCTGTGAAAAGAAGGAGCCACTCAAGGAAAATTCCTGTCTCTTTTCTCCCGTTCATCGCAGATGTGATGGCTGGACGGCAGGAGGCACTCGGGGCCGTTAGGTAAGAAGGATACGGTGAGAAGGGGGAGAGAGGGGAGCTGACATGCAGAGAGCCCTGGAGGAGTTCTGAACAAGGGGTCTGGGTCGGAACCAATATCACGGCCCAGTTAACAGACGTTTACGCCCAGCCTCCTTGTGATCGGAGACCAGAACTTCCTGCACTGCAGCCTACCACTGTATTTCCTCCCACGTGCCTGGAAGCGCTCCTGCCTGCAAAGCAACACGGGCGGTGAGCGCTGCCGCAGACACACCCCAGCAGTGCTGAGCATCGTGCATTTTCATTATGGCTACTTTCCACTCACTCTTTCCCATCCAGGCCATTTATGTGGAAGCTTTTACTTTCCAGGTGGAGCACTAACCCTACTTCAAGAAACCAGCCACTTGTTGAGAGATCCCCACATATAACTCGCCTTCAAGTAGGTTTATCAAGAACTGGCCCTGATTCTTTCTCAATTGATGCTCCTTGTGCGACTTTGCCAGATGCCCCACCCAGCGTCTTCTCCAGTCTCTCTGCTTTAGTGCCTGGTCCCAAACCCACCTGAGCCCAGACTTCCACAAACGCCACCCGCCTCCCTCCCCCATGTTGTGGCCCAGCCCCCCTGCGGCCCCTCCTCTGCACGCAGACGGTGGAGGATCCTCGCCGGGAGGAGTGTGGTGCACCCCTGCAACCTCTGCCAGGGAGCAGACACAGCTGTGCAGGAGCGTCTGCACGTGTGTGTATTTGTGTGCATGTGTGTCTGCACGTGTGTTTGTGTGCACGTATGTGTGTCTGCACGTGTATGGTGTGCACACGTGCATGTGTGTCTGCATATGTATTTGTGTGCACGTGTGTACATGTCTGTATATGTGTGCACCTCGGTGTATTTGTGTGCACGTGTGTGCATGTGTGTATATGCGTGTGTGTCTCCATGTGTTTATGTGCATGCATGTGCATGTGTCTGCACGTGTGTATTTGTGTGCACACGTGTGTATGTGTGTGCATGTGTGTATGTGTGTCTGCGCATGTGTGTATTTGTATGTGTGTGCACATGTGTGTGTCTGCGTGTGTATGCCTGTGTATATGTGTGCACATGTGTGCATGTGTGTGTGTCTGCATGTGTGTATGTGTACATGTGTGTGCATGTCTGTCTGCATGTATTTGTGTGCATGTGTGTCTGCACGTGTGTATTCGTGTGCACATGTGGATGTGTCTGCATGTGTGTGTATTTATGTGCATGCGTGTGCATGTGTGTCTGCATGTGTATTTGTGTGCACGTGTGTACATGTCTGTATATGTGTGCGCCTCGGTGTATTTGTGTGCACGTGTGTGCATGTGTGTATATGCGTGTGTGCCTCCATGTGTTTGTGTGCATGCGTGTGCATGTGTCTGCACGTGTGTATTTGTGTGCACACGTGTGTATGTGTGTCTGCACATGTGTGTATTTGTATGTGTGTGCACGTGTGTGTGTCTGCGTGTGTGTGCCTCTGTGTGCACATGTGTGCATGTGTGTATGTGTGTGTGTGTACACGTGTGTGCATGTCTGCATGTATCTGTGTACACATGTGTATATGTGTGTGCCTGTGTGTATTTGTTTGCATGCGTGTGCATGTGTGTGTATGTGTTTGTGCCTCCGTGTGTTTGTGTGCACTTTTGTCTGCGCATGCACATGTGAGCATGTGTGCACAGTTGTGCTGTGTGTGTATGTGTGTGTGCACGAGCAGGTGGAAACAGAACACCCAAGCCTGATGGACAAGAAGCCTGTCTGTCCATCCATGAGGCTTGGAGGCACACATGTGTGCATCCACCAGACATTCTAAACCCAACAAAGTCGAGCAAATACCAAGGGGCCAGGATGTTGCTTTCCACTGTCCACCATATCACTGCCTGCAAGACTGCCTCCTCAGCACTGCTCAAATTTTATTAAATAATTCCACAGGGAAATAAGATTTTATACAGAAAACTTTGCTTTATAAATATTTTGTCAGTGATGCATGGTGATGCAAGCACTCATACATTGTGGTAGAGAAACCGTGCGTCCAACCGGGTATGACTTCTCCTGAGCACCAGAGGGACCAGCGTCTGGATGGACAGAGCCCAGAAGGGCTGCAGCTCCAGAGGGTGTGCTCCCACAGGCTCCGGACACCATGCTGTGACTGGCATCCTATGGCCCAGAAGCAGGCTCACCCATGGGCACAAAGCAGCTGCTGCCGTGCTGCTGGCAGGCCTGTCGACAGCAAGGCTTCCGACCGGCCATCCCTGCGCTCCTCCACAGGGGAGGAGGAGCAGTGTGGGAAGTCCATGGGCCAGGACACTCAGGCAGGGGACACGGAGGCAGGAACACAGCTCTGCCCATGTGAGCCGAGACCGCAGCTCCTCCAGGTCAGCTTGGCGGTCCAGCGCCCTTGGGGTGAATGGGAGTAAGTCCACTGAGTCACCTCTTTCCAGCAGGAACCTGGGCATCTGAGCAGGGAGCCACCAGTCAAGCTAGACAGCTCATGCTTCTGTCAGCTGCAGAGGGGGTGGCCGAGAGGGACAGGGGGGCCCTGCCTGGAGGACACAGCGCAAGGGGCCAAGTGGCCCAGAGGACAGGAGGCGAGCCCCGGGCTGGTGAGCAAGCTGCAGACAAAGGCTGGCTGCAGGGTCCCCATGCAGGGCCCAAGGGAGCCCCGCGAATAGGGAGAGGTCACCCAGCAAAGAGGAGCAGTGTGTAGAATGAGAGACACTTCCCACATCGCAGTGAGTCCCTGTGGAGGCCCAGGCACATTTGAGTGCTGGGCCAAGCCCAAGGACGAGGGGTGGAAGGCGGAGAGGCCGGGGCCCCGCAGCCTGGCCAAGTGGAGCCTGAGGTGGGACAGACAGAGTGGCGGAACGGGCTGGACTCAGGCTGTTCCCCGGAAGCCCAGCGCCAGCGCTCCCACAGACGAGGAGACAGGAAACGTTTCAGATCTGGCCTCCAGGCTGTGTCCTCTGCCTTTTGAATATTCTGTGGGTTTTTCCACTATTTCAGGGAAAGCCAATTCCACACACAGCACTCAGGACTTTTGGAGGACACACCACCTCAAACCCAAACCCACCACAGTTCACCCCCGACCCCAGGAGCCCCAGGCTCGCTGCTCCCAGGCATGCGGCACTGAGGGCCCAACATCTCAGAGCTCGGGACCTGCAGGCTGACGCGGCAGAGGCACTGTCCCCTCAGGCCTGGAAGCTGGAGTGACCACCCTGGGGCCTCGGGGCTCTCACCTCCCCACCCTGCTCTCCTGACTACAGACACACGCATATGTGTGCACACACCCCTGGGCACACGCCCCTGAGCACACACACCCCTGAGCACACACGCCCCTGAGCACACACACCCCTGAGCACACACCCCTGTGCACACGCCCCTGAGCACACACACCCATGAGCACACACGCCCCTGTGCACACACACCCCTGAGCACACACGCCCCTGAGCACACACATCTGTGCACACACACCCCTGTGCACACACGCCCCTGAGCACAAACATCTGTGCACACACACCCCTGTGCACACACGCCCCTGAGCACACACGCCCCTGTGCACACACACCCCGAGCACACACACCCCTGTGCACACACACCCCTGTGCACACACGCCCCTGAGCACACACAACCCTGTGCACACACGCCCCTGAGCACACACACCCCTGTGCACACACGCCCCTGAGCACACACAACCCTGTGCAAACACGCCCCTGTGCACACACACCCCTGTGCACACACACCCCTGAGCACACACACCCCTTTGCACACACACCCCTGTGCACACACACCTGTGCACACACACCCCTGAGCACACACGCCCCTGTGCACACACACCCCTGTGCACACACCCCTGTGCACACATGCCCCTGTGCACACACGCCCCTGTGCACACACCCCTGAGCACACACGCCCCTGAGCGCACACACCCCTGTGCACACACACCCCTGAGCACACAGACCCCTGTGCACACACACCTGAGCACACACACCCCTGTGCACACACACCCCTGTGCACACAATCCTGTGCACACACCCCTGTGCACACAGGGGTAAACACACGTGCACACACAGGTGGACACAGGCACAGCACATGTGGCTCCCCTTCCCTGACTGGGACCCTGCCATACAGCTGGGAGCCTCTCCTGCACCAGGTGCGGTCACACTGATTCCACAAATGCTCAGAAACATGTGAGTACAGCTGACCCAATAGAGGACTCTATCCCAACTCTGACTCCCTGCCATCGCTGCCCCATCAATAACGTGTCACCATGTACAGGCACAGTCATCTTCTCAGAGGGCACGACCTCCCACGTGGGGAATAAAATCACCCAACTCAGCAGAGGAAGTGAAATGCACATCGCATTTGATGTGCATTTTGATGGAGATGAATAGACACGGTGCAGAAGCCAGATGTGCAGTTACTGAGCGAGCTGCTAACACTCCTGTGTGAAGTCGCGTCACACTCCAGGCATGCCTGCTTTCTGGGTTCTTACTGCACATGGCGCATGCAGAGTCCACGCCTGGCGCTGGACGCTCATGATCCCCAGGACACCAGGCCCTCCCTGGGCCCGCTCAGGACAGGAAGGCTGCCCAGCGCGTCCTGGGCAGACTCTGGCAGGCAAGGGCAGCAGGAGGGGACTTCAGGGGCAACAGTCCGGACCAGAGGCCGCCTTTGGATGGAGACTTGACATGGTTCCAAATCCCGTTGGGACAATGGAACAGAGGGGTGGTGGGAAAGGCCTCTCCCCAGGCCTGCCCACACCAGCGCTCCAACCCCTTCTTCGACTGCAGACTGCCGATTTCTGAAGGCGGCCTGTGTCATGTGTTTTCCTGGGAGGAAGCCCTTGAATGGTGCCCAGCACCCGCTGTACAGCCTGACCTCCACCTGACCAGGGCCCCGTCCACTCGGGACACTTCTCTCAGAGCGCTGGGGGGCTGGCGGGTCCCCCAGCTGCTTCCATCCTGCTTCTCCCTGTGTGGACAGCCCCGTCCCCCACCCTCTCACCGCGGGCAGATGGGAGGCTGCCTCCGCTTCAGCCCTCCTGGCAAACCTCGGGCTCTCTGCCTGGCACGCCCCTGGCCCAAGGCCACTCCTCCCAGTGGGGCACCCCTCTCCTCTGGGAGCGCTGCCTCTGACAGCAGGGGCCGCTCTGTGGCGGCTCCTCAGAAGCTGGCAGGCAATGGTCTCGGCCGTGACCCAGGGGCCCTGGTTCCAGGCCCCACGGGCTGTTCTGCAGGGGATCCCCGAGCAGCCCCAGGGCCGGCATGGAGCACTGTCTTCCGGCCTTGGCTGAAGCTTCCCATCCCCGAAGTGGCCTGGGGTCCTGCCAGGCGCAGGGGTGGGGGGTCACACGGGCACACGTGGCCCTGGATGGGTGGCACAGGCAGCCTCGGGCAGGCGCTCCCACACGGCCAGGAGCTCTGGCGGTCAGGGGAATGGACAGTGGGTGGTGGTTCAGACACGTCTCCAGGAGGCACGCAGCCAGTGCGTCCCGGACCTTGGGCACCTTCCTGGCTCAGCGGCATTTGGCAACAGGGAGCCGGGTGTGTGTGGGGGGACCAGAGGTGGCACCTGACTGTGCACAGTCAAGGCTCTGAGGGGGGCCTCACAGGTTCGGCCAGGGACAGAGCACTCACCATCAGAGTGGAAGTGACGCTCTATCTGTGAAGGCCGAATTCACAGCTTAAGGGCTCTAAGAGTCATCGAACATGTTGACATTCAAAGGCGGGGCTAGAGACGTCAGATTTTAGAAGTTCTCATTCATCGGCCACGCCAAAGGTAAGAAAACAGGCCCCAACTGGCACCAGGAGCGGTGGCCGCAAGCCCCTGTGAGCCAGGAGTGGGCCGCCCCGCCTCCACCTACCGCCCACGCCCCGCGGCCTCCCGCCCCCTGCAGCCGAGGGTGGAAGCGCGCAGCAAGGCTTCCTCACTCGCTCCCGCGCCTCCTTCCACCGGTTTCCCCGGACGTGCCCCATGCGCCGCAGCCTCTGCCCGACTTGCTCGGGAAGCCCCTGCACTGACGAGCTTCCGAAAGGCTGGCGCCTCGCCAGGAGCCACGGGGACCAGGGAGGGCGGGCTGGCCTCTGGCCGGGTGGACGGCAGAGCTCGGACCCGCTGCGGCAGAGGCGCGCGGAGGCAGGACGTCAGCCCAGCCAGACACCCGGGAGGGCGCGCTGCCCCACGTCTTCAGGCGGGCGGGCGAGTGTGTGCACAGAGGCCTCTGAGCCACAGAGCTCCAGGTGCCAGGAGCACCCCACCCTCATGCAGAGGCTCTGCGAGGAGGTCCGGGGTCCGCTACATACTCGTGCAGGACTGCAGCCTGCAGGATGCAGTGTTGTTCTCTGCTCATCACTTTGGGCCCTGTCACAACTCAGACTGAGGGCTGCACCCCCAGCCCCGGAGGAGCATGCTGGCCCAGAGACCTGCGCCAGGCCCCTCTCCCAGCCTCGGCCCCGCTGGGCGCAGGTCTGCACGGATCCAAACCCGTGATGCTTTATCGTCACTCGGCCTTCTCCTGCCTGTCCTCTATATCACAGTATGCCACTGTTTTAACTTCTTATGTGATGGGGTGCTATTATTAATTTTATTTCAGGGTAGTAAAGGGGGCATGGTTGAAGCTCGAACCCCACCATTTGAGCCACACGAGACCCGCCGTGACTTCCGGCAGCGGCGGTGGACTTGGACTTGAGGGGATCCAGGGAGGGGGGCTTGTGGGTTTGGCAAAGGAAGTTGAATGACCAGAGGAAGATGGGGTGGGGGCCTGGACATGCTGGGATGGCGGGGATGCCGGCATCTGCGTGCAGGGCAGCGGCCCCGAGCCCCGGGCACCGCTGCTCCCGTGAACACGGTGGCCGTCCAGGAGAGGAGGGGTCACCCTGGCCCTGGATTTGCTTGGGAGAAAGAAATGTGTGTAACCATGGGTGCCCTTCATCTCTGGTCTCTGGAGGCTGATCCCACCCATCTCAACAGAAAATAAACCCGGGCGGGCAGGAACCACACTCACGTTTCAACCTCCGCCCAGGACACAGGCGTCGTCTCAGTTAAAATGATCAGTTTGAAAGGTTTCCAGAGGAACCCAAGTCATTTCATTTCTGAAGACTTTACTCAGAATGTTTATCTGCCACATGACAAAGGAGGGGCAGAGTTCACTGGGAACAGGCTCTCCTCTCGGTCGACAGAGGTGGCCCCCTGCCTGCCATCCACGTGCAGACCTCCTCAAGGGGGCTGACTTAGTGAGACTGGAGCCTCCTTCCCTCACTGGCCCAGCTCTCCCCACACCACTGAGCAGGGGGTTAGGTTCCGGAAGTGAAGGCAGAAGACGGCAAGGAGACCTGGCCCCTTGGGCTGCCTGGCTCCAGTCTGCCATCCAGAGGGCCAGCGGCCTCCCTGGCCTGAATCCTGGGACCCAGCGAGCAGGTGCTCCAAGGGCCAGCTTGGCTCTGGGGCTCCTCAGCAGACCAAGCTCCACAAGTGACTCTGTACAAACCAAGAGGGGGGCTCCATGGGGTATCCTGTGTTCAGTTCAGTTTAGTTCAGTCGCTCAGTCGTGTCCGACTCTTTGCGACCCTATGGACTGCAGCCCGCCAGGCCTCCCTGTCCATAACCAACTCCCGGAGCTTGCTCATACTCATGTCCACAGAGTCGGTGATGCCATCCAACCATCTCATCCTCTGTCGTCCCCTTCTCCTCCCACCTTCAATGTTTCCCAGCATCAGGGTCTTTTCAAATGAGTCAGCTCTTCTCATCAGGTGGCCAAAGTATTGGAGTTTCAACTTCAACATCAGTCCTTCCAATGAGTATTCAAGACTGATTTCCATTAGGACAGACTGGTTGGATCTCCTTGCAGCCCAAGGGACTCTCAAGAGTCTTCTCCAACACCACAGTTCAAAAGCATCAATTCTTCAGTGTTCAGCTTTCTTTATAGTCCAACTCTCACATCCATACATGACCACTGGAAAAACCATAGCCTTGACTAGACGGACCTTTGTTGTCCTGTGTTAGCCAGGGTCACCCTTTGTTCCTACTTTCTCTCCCAGACCATGGTTACTGGACTCCCCCAAATACCCAAGCTGGCAAATTTACCGAACAAAGTGCCTAGAAGAAAAGGCCCAACAATGCAACTCAGAGGCACCCCTGGAAAAAAGCATCACCCGAAAATGCGCTAAATTAGGACTTAATTGCTAGAAATCACTTTTAATTACTAAAAATTACCACAAATTACTTGTTGAATAGACACATTCTTTCACCACCATTAATAATTTAAAATAGCTAATTGCATGTAATTGGGAGTAATTTTTGTTCTTCGGTGAGAGGCAAGGTGCTATGTTCTGCTGCCTGGCCAGGCTGGGCCTCCATCGAGGCACCGTGGGCAGTGCCCCTGGGCTGGGTCTCCCAGGAGAGAAGGCAGCTGGCAGGGCCAGGTGGCCACCGCCTCGCCCCGATGAGGGTGCTGTCTGTCTAGAGAAACGTGTGGGATTCTGAGCTCCCGGCGGCCAGCCTGCTCCTCTAGCCTCACCATGGATGCTTCCAGCAGGACAGGGCTCCTTCCCAGATGCACCTGCTCATGGGTGAAGCAGCAGGAACCAGCTGCCTCCCACAGGCTGCCTCTCCCCGGAAGAGAGGGGTTCAAGGTCAAGGCTCACCACTGAATCAGTCTCTGTGATTGAGGAGATCACCACCTCCTGCTCTGACTAAACCCAAGCTGGCGGGACCACCCTATGCACATGAAGCCAGGGGGGCTGGTGGAGTTCCAGCCCAAGGGACAGGCGGCTCTGATGTGTCTGTGCAGACGCGGCCTCTGCGTTCTTCCACTCCTGATCCACAGCCCTGGGTCCGTGGGCCCTGGGTCCACAGGCCCTGGGTCCATGGCCCTGGATACATGGGCCCTGGGTTCACAGTCCTGGATCCACGGCCCTGGGTCCATGTGCCCTGGGTCCACGGGCCCTGGGTTCACAGTCCTGGGTCCATGTGCCCTGGGTCCACGGGCCCTGGGTTCACAGTCCTGGGTCCATGTGCCCTGAGTCCACGGGCCCTGGGTTCACAGTCCTGGGTCCATGTGCCCTGGGTCCACGGGCCCTGGGTTCACAGTCCTGGGTCCATGTGCCCTGAGTCCACAGGCCCTGGGTTCACAGTCCTGGGTCCACGGGCCCTGGGTCCACAGGCCCTGGGTCCCCGGCCCTGGATACACAGGCCCTGGGTTCACAGTCCTGGATCCTCGGGCCCTGGGTTCACAGTCCTGGATCCACGGCCCTGGGTCCATGTGCCCTGGGTTCACAGTCCTGGGTCCATGTGCCCTGGATACACAGGCCCTGACGGGCCCTGGTTTGCAGCCTTCCCAGCCAGCAGCCTGAGCAGAAACTGAAGCTCAGAGAAGCCGTGCTTTCTCCTCAATGTGCCAAATGGCAGCTGAAGACGCCCTTCCCACCCAGGGAAACCCTGTGCGAGACAGGAAGGGTCCCGTGGGCCCACAGGGCTCCAGCCTTCTGCTTGGGGAGGCAGGGGGTGGGCACGGGGGTGCCCCCAGCTTCCACGCTTCACCTGCAAATTCTAGACACTCTTATGACCCCAAAGACTCCAGCCTCCACCACAAACCATTGTCATGTATTTAATTGGCTCTCTCTGGGGGATGTTTTTGAAACTAGCTCTTTGAAGACCTTTCGTTGTGGTGCTGAGATAAAGCTCCAAAGAGCAGGGTTTATTGAGAGAGGAGAGAGCAGATCAAACGAGAAGCAGAGGATGAAAGAGGGGCGGATGACAAAAGCGGGCGCGTGGGGACGCGGCACGGGCCAGACGCGGCCCCGGGCTCCCCAGCCCCGGCCTCAGAGCCGCTTCATTAACTCAACAAGAGGACGGTGCAGACCTCGTTCCTTCAAGGGCCGTATTACCAATTTTAAAATTTTCCCAAACGTGGAACAATGGGAGTGTTTTCTGCAAAGAGAGTTTAAGAAATGAAGAGCCAAGCCTAAGAGGAGGGGCAGGAAGCAGGAGGCAGCGGCAGGAGGAGCCCCAGAGGCACTGGCTGCGCGGGGTCCCGACGCTGGAGTGGCACGCAGCTCCCACCTGAGGGCACGTGCTCCAGCTCGCTGTCCTTCCCCAGAGAACGGGGTCACCAGCCGACCCTGAGGCTGGCAGGGACTATCACCCTGAAGCGCCATCCTGCCAACAGAGACGGGAGCCCGAGCCCCCTGACACGCGGGTGGCGTAGGGGGAGCCGGCCTGGAGCCAGGCGCTGACCCAGGGGCTGGCTCTCCTCCCCACATGCCCCCTGAAGGTCATGGGAACCTGCCCGGGAATCCAAGCCCTTCGGAGCCACTGCCCCCATCCATGCTCCCGGCAAACACAGCACTCAGTGCAGGCTGGTGAGTCAGTAACAGATAAACCAGGAGAAATCCTGATGGTTCTCCTGAGGTTCGAGGGTCTCAGGTGCCTGACCCCATACAGCGCGTCTCGGCTAACGGGACGCAAGGCCTGGCCACTGCCTCCCAGCCGCCACCTCCCAGGCTCCGTGGCCTCCACGGTGAGCAGACGCTGCCTTCTGCGAGCAGGCCCTGGCCTCAGCCGAGTGAGGGCCCCAGAGCCTGCCCTGAAAGGTTTTTGTGCAGTCAGGTCACGCCTGTTGACAGAGAGCCTGTGGTTCATGATCCAGCTGCCCCCACACAGCTCCTTCTTGCAGCAGCGAATCAGACCTCACTAGGCACCTGCCTGGTAAAGCTTCGGACACCTTTCTGCTGTTTCTGCACAGACTCCTACCCGCGCAAGCCGCACATAATCCTAAAAACAACACCGGAGTCACCTGCCTTTTCCTGTTGTCTTGGGAAAGTGACTGATCAAAAGCAGAGGGGAAAAGCACGTTTTACTTCTGAAACCTAAGGTGAGGCAGCTGACCTGGAACACAGTGTGCCTCTTCAGAGCGAACACGGCGCAGTGATGACCCGGCAGAGCACAGGGGCGGCAGAGCCGTGCTGCGTGGTCCCAGCCCAGCCGGGGCGGGGCTCCGCTGCCCCTGCAGGGCCACTCCCCTGCCCTGTGTTCCTCCGAGGACTCGCACCCACTCCCCGCTGTGGGTCGTCATGATTCTCTGTGGCGGGTCCGGCCGTGTTACTCTGCACAATTGACCATCCGTCTGACCGTCCGAACGCTTTTGAGGGTTCTAGACAGAGTCGTGGGACAGAACTGGACACATTTGCAGGTCTGGGGGACAATGGAGATTTCATTCCTGCGAGTGTTTACTTTCGCTTTGTTCTGTCTTGTTTTTCCTTCTAAGGTCTGCCCCCAACGCTCCCACGTGCAGTCCAGTCACTCAGGCGTGTCCGCCTCTGCGACCCTATGGACTGCAGCACGCCGGGCCTCCTGTCCATCACCCACTCCCGGAGCCTGCTCAGACTCATGGCCATGGAGTCGGTGATGCCACCCAACCATCTCATCCTCTGTCGTCCCCTTCTCCTCCTGACCTCAGTCTTTCCCAGCATCAGGGTCTTGTGCAATGAGTCGGCTCTTCACATCAGGTGGCCAAAGTATTGGAGCTTCAGCTTCAGCATCAGTCCTTCCAATGAACACCCAGGACTGATCTCACTTTGCTTTGGTGAATAAACTAGATTTTGGTTGGTTTCTAGTGTTTTACAAAAGGGGTTTCTCCACCTCTTTTTGTCTTGAAACTTGGGATTTGATGGAGTGAGTAAGAGAAAGTCCTGTGTCAAAAACGCAGCCCGGAACCACCATGACGGGCGCTGCCAGCACCTCTGCGGCTGGGCTTACTGCTGCTGGCCTGTAAGGATCCTTCAGAGGCTGAACCCAGCGTTAGAAGAAAGTCTCTGCCTGCACCTATGTTCCTGCGCTTTGTAATTCAGTTCCTGTGTTCAAATAAAAGTGACTTCATATAGCTTTGCCGTCCACTCACATGGCCGGCTAACAGCCCCAGAACCCTACGAGACCAGAGTTTAGCTGGTGCAGAGAGAGATGAGAGGCAGAGGCGGAGGCGGAGGGCAAGTGAGAGGTCCAGAAATCAGTTCGCAGTGATCTGCCCACGCAAGTCTAGAGGCTTCCATTTGATAAGGCAAGTAACACACAAGCCTGTAATGTAAATTATTTCAAAGAATAAAAGCCTGATTGTCCCCATGACCCATATTGCTTTTAGTGAGGCTTAAGACAAAATTACACTCCACACAGCCCATAAATGGGTCACCGCTTTCAGAAATGCGGGGTTTTCAGCACCATCTGGGATGCGTCCAGGTTTCCGGGGGTCTCCACTTCCGCCTCTGCTGTGACATCCAGTTCTCTTGAGGGTGAAGACTCTGTTGTAACGGACAGAAAGACCCCACTCTAGGGTGTTCAAAGGTAGATGGCCACTTGCCTGCCTGCCTGTTCATCACTTCCATTAACGCTCAGCCACACCCTGAACCAAGCCTTCACTCAGCTTGTTAAATTTTAGTGCAGATGAAGTATGCCTGACCTCCTACGACAAAACTAAAAGCAAAAACCTCTAACTTGCCTCAGAAGAAAATGCAAGCTTTTAAAGTGTTCAAAGTTAAGAAATCTAGCTTTAATCATAAGAACAGTATACAGTTTGTCAATATTTCTTGAACCTATTGGGATACCTAGGCATCTCCTAAGAGTCAAAAATTTGTCTCTCAAATACGTGTATTAATAAATAAGAATGACTTTGGTTTGCCCCCAGAGTGGTGACACTTCTGGGAGACTTTTGTCTGCATTTCTGGGTCTTTCATGTGAACTCAAGCTTCGCCCAGGGGTCACCTCGGGTGACAGGGCGCCCTTTCCACCATGAGAATACATCATGCGATCCTGGCCATCCGCCCCAGAGAGACACACTGCGGCCTCAGAAATGCGTCTGCGTCACCTCCGATGGTTGCAGGGACCCCCCGGGCCCGTGGCAGGACAGGACGGGGGTGAGCCAGAGTAGAGAGCCTGGTGAGGACGGGTGGTGAAGATCCAGGGGGAGACCCCAGGGCACACGTCCGCGGGGCGCCCTCTGGCTGAGACCTGAGGTGGGGTGTCCACGACCTGCCTTGTCGGCACCTTCCTGTATTTCCATGGTAACCGGCTTGTTCGCAGACACCTGGTGCCACTTACAAGTCACACTGTCGACTCTCAGTCACAGGACCAAGGTGGTCGGAGGGTGAGTCTGTGCTGATGACCCTGAGCCCCCTCGGGCCCTCCCCTCACGGTCGCTGTCCATCTTTCTGCGGCATCTGATGGGGTAGAACCTAGGTCTGTGGCCCCTGTGCCCCTGCCTGGTGGGTGCACCTCCCCCACAGACGTGCTGCTGAGTCCCCCAGAGGCCAGGCTGGGGGCCTGGCGAGGGTCACACAGACGGCAACACCCTGGGAGTCCTCAAATGTCACAGAAAACTCGCGCTCCCCACCCCACAGACACAGGGCCTCCTGGTTACTCTGCTCCTTCAGGGGAAACGCTGAGAACGCAAAGTGCAAAGCAAACTGACTCTCAGAACTGTCCCCCAGAGGAGCAGGGGCTCGATGTGCACCGCCTCTGGAATCACGGCTCTGAGGGAGGAGGAAGTTCTAGAAAACAGTCGTGTTTTCTGTTCTAACCACAGGGCTGCTCTCCCTTCTTTTCAGGCCGGTAACATTTAGCTGTGAGCTCTCTGGTGTTCACATGTCTGCCCTGGGGTCAGGCTCTGAAATGTTCCAAGGGCGTGTCACTCAAAGGGAACCTGCAGAGAATGCTGTGAGAAGTCCCGTCTGCAACGTCAGTGAGGTCACCAAGGTGTTCGGCTGGGACACTGTCTTTCCTTTTGGTTCAGCAACCCCCGGCCCAGGACACAATGAGCTCCTTTGACCATTCTTTCTACTTCTTCAGAGACAGAGAGGTGTTTGTCTTGGAAGGGTCTTCACTGAATTCAGGCTCTCGTTGCAAAGCCCACCAATAAGGAGGGGTTCTTTCGGGCCAATAAGGAAATGTTACAAGTGAATACGGACCTAGAAAAATATAAGGTTCAGGGCTTTCTTGCCAAACAGCAGATGATGGCCCCTGCTTAGTTTCACAAAGACTTCAGCAGAGTCCAGGCTTCCACGTGCCCCGGGGCTGGGCTGGAACGACCTGCAGTGGCCTCGCCTCACCTCTGGGAGCCAGTCCCAGGTTTGGGGGGTCATTACAACAGGGCAGTTTGGGGACCGCACGCATTTCCCCCTGTGAGTGCAGACTGCACTCACGGAATCCTCAAAAACAACTTTCTGAAAATGTAGGTTCGTGATTTTTTACAATTATAAGCTTCTTCAAAAGTGAACTTTTTGAGTCACTTTTATTGGTTTACAGCTTTTTAAATCGCTCTTTCACACTCCTCAAAACACCTCTTCATAGTTTCCTCTTGCGATTTTTAAACTCAGCTCACCCTTCCCCCCAATAACTGCGTATGTCTGCCCTTTAGTTACTCCTGCTGGTCAAACAGAGGGCTGTTTCAGGTGTTTCTTCAAAGAACCAGGCTTCCTGTTTGTCTGTTTCCTTGCTGCTTGCCTTTCCGTCTATCTCTCATTTTCTGCTCTTTTCTTCTTCATGGCCCCCCCTTCTAATGTCTTTTGCTTGGTCTTTTGGCCTTTTTCTCTCTTATGAGATGTTTCGGGGGTCACCAAGGAGTAAAGTAACCTACGGAAGAGCCCGAGCACATCACTGACTTGTGGGAGAAATGAAACGTTGCTGAGGTGACCCTCTCTTCCCCTCCCCCAGAGCTGAGGCTGTCCGGCTCCCAAACTCCACGGCCCCCACGCCCCGTGACTGCCTGTGTGTGCAGGCTCCCCTAAGCAGCACAAGGAGCTGCTGCTCCTGACTCAAACACTCCCGCTCTGCGCCTCAGCGTCTCCCCAGCCCCGAGACAAGACACGTGGGCTCCAGTGCCTCCCGGCGGCTGTGGTGCTGAAGTCCTCTCTGGCTGAGGGCTGTTGAGGGCACTCCTGTTTGACTGCTGTTAGGACGGACGTGGCACTGACAGTTAGGGACAGGCTTTTCCCAGAGCCCAGAACACAGCCAGGAACACTTGTGCAAGGAGAGCTTCAGGGAGGACTTGCACACAATCACTGCATTTTGTCATTGCCAAAACAGTGTCGAAACGGTTTTATCAACGGCGTCTAAGAATTTCCAATTTGCCCCAGATTCTGGCCCACACTTGAGGCTGTCGGTCTTTCGCTTTGCCAGTCTGAACAGTTAATGAAATAGTGTCCTGTGATTTCAGCCTCAGCTCCTGGGCTCTCTGGTGAGCCTGAGCAGCCTCTGTTTCCTCCTGGCCGGCGCTGTTCCTCGGGGCTGGGCGCCGACGTTCGAGCGGCTTGTGTCACGGGGTCGCCATCCGCCCACACCCTTCTCCACGCCCCCCAAATGCTCACTGTCTGGACGCCCTGCTCCGCCTCGGTTTGTACCTCAGCGTCTTTTCTGGGGCCTGTGTCACTCCTGAAATAAATGCTTTAGCGGCCCTCTGGCTTGTTAGTGGGGAGCTCAGTTTCCATTTGTCTTTTCTCCCTTTGTCTTCGTTACAGCTTCAGGGGACATACAATTCCCGGCGACAGTCAGCTCTCGAGTCCGGAAGGACCCCCCGCTGTTCCCGCCGCCCTTGCTGCTGATGTTTGGGCGCAGCCTGAATGTCACCCTTCCCCACGCGGTTTGTCTCTTCTCTTGGACCTTGGTCTCCTGCTGGCTCACTACAATGTCTCCAACCTCGACTCTCCAGTTTGGAACATCCTGCTGGGAACCCGTGACTTCCAGCAACACAGAGCCTGGCTCCTCCTTGCCCTTCCGGGGTCTCTGCCGCCATTCCCCCCTCCCCCGCACCCTCCACCGCTTCCAGAACTCACACGTGAGGCCACCTGGACCGGCCATCCTTCCCCAGCCCCAAACGTTTCCACCCCTGTGGCTCTGGACGCCGACTTGGGATCACATCTCCAGACCCACGGTGCACCTCGACAACCCCTCTTTATGGGCATCTGACCGGCTGTCTGATCCATCCACAGTTTCTAGCTCCCAGGCCCACGTTTTCTGTCTCCATAAGTTCTGGTAATTTTGTTTTAGCCTCTCATTCCATTTCCATTCTGCTGCATTTTTTTAAATCATTGCTTGCATTTTCCGTACTTATTTCAAACACTGAATAGGCATTCTCTTTCAGCATACTCCATGATTTCTGTTCTATCTGATTCTTTTATCTGCTGCTTCTTCTGGCTCATCCTTTCAGGTTATTTCTTCCTGTGATCTTTACTTTTTGATCATTTAAATCAGGATTTCCAGCTCACCCCTGATCCAAAGTCAGGAAGGTGTGGCCTCCACTTGCCTCTGAGACCTCAGCAGTTGGAAAACTGCCCAATAAACACAGTCCTCTGAGAAGGAGCACACAAACACATGTCCAGAAATGCCAACCTTCAGAGGCTTTCTTCAGGAATTGCCTTCATAATTATGTGTAAATAGTCCATATTCTTTATTGTATAATGCTGTTTCTCACCGAAAGGCTTCCTGATTGTTTTACTTAATTCCAAGGCACATTTGGATGTCTTTAAATCACCATATATTTTCCCACATATAAACTGTTCTGCCTTCAATGAACATTTAAGGAGGCAGATTGATCTCTGGTCACATTTTTCAAGAGCAGCCTCCACAGTGCCATTAGCAGAGGTAGCTCAGCTGGGAATAAGCGTTCGATAGCCTCTGAGGAACCGCCCTGGAGTGGATCATTCTCCAGCATTCAATGCCTGGATCAGTCCGAGGGCATCACTGGTTTTGAAACCAAAGTGGGAGACTCACTAATAGAGGAAACCAATGCTCACCACCATCTCCAGAAGAAGACAGACTAAAACACGGGATTGTTCTGCTCTGTCCTGACTCATTTAATAGAAAGTTAACTTTTCAAGAGAACTCACATTAATCTAGAGTGAACCATGTAATCTAAGGGTAACTGATAGACCACTGGCTAATTTTTGAAATGCTTCCCTGACCTTTGTGTGATGTCAAGCCATGCACAATGGCTCTGGGCCAAGCTCTCAGCCATGCTGGAGAGCGTCAGGGTCAGGAACAAATGTGTCAGGGGCAGGGCCCCCATCACCTACACGTGGGGGCCTTCTCCAATGGCTGCCCACTCCTGCTGGCCACGTGTGTAAAAACTCACAAAGCCGGGGACTTCTCTCCAGCGCAGCGGGCCTGTGCCCACTCCCATCCTCCAGGCAGTGGCCTGGACCCCAAACTTAGTCTCCTCCCCACATACTTGACCTTCCTGCTTCAGACCAGGGTGCTCTTATTGGCAAGGGGCCAAGCCCTGAAAAGAAGGCACTTCTGATCCCACGGCCACGCCCACCAGTGCTGCCCACCGCACACCCTCAGCACTGCATCCTGCCCCCCTAACCTACCAGTGCCCTCACACTGCCAGCACTCAGCCCCAGCAGTGTCCCCACCCCCACCCACCCACATGGAGCACCCGGTGAGCCCACCAGGGGATGCACATCCTCTCCCACCCTCACGGCCTCCCCGTCTCAGGCCCCTCCTCCAGTTAGAACCACCTCGAATCCTGCAGAGGCCTTTCCCAGAGTCAGGCTCCGGGGCTCATGGGGTCAGGTGGACGGCACAAGCCCACATTCCTCCAGGAAGTACATCTTCCCAGCGTCAGAGTCAAGGGATCTACATTCTAAGTGAAACCTGCAACACTTTCACAGCAAGCAACTGATGTCCCTCTGAGCCACAGACGCTGCCTCTGAAATTAGGAGGTGGGTCCAGGCAGAAGCAAGCGTTCCTAGAGACGGACGCTCAATGACGGTCTGGTGGGGTTACATCTACCTCTGCTTCATTGACTATGCCAAAGCCTTTGACTGTGTGGATCACAATAAACTGTGGAGAATTCTGAAAGAGATAGGAATACCAGACCACCTGACCTGCCTCTTGAGAAACCTGTATGCAGGTCAGGAGTCAACAGTTAGAACTGTACATGGAACAGACTGGTTCCAAAAAGGAAAAGGAGAATGTCAAGGCTGTATATTGTCACCCTGCTTATTTAACTTATATGCAGAGTACATCATGAGAAAAGCGGGGCTGGAAGAAGCACAAGCTGGAATCATGATTGCCGGGAGAAGTATCAATAACCTCAGATATGCAGATGACACCACCCTTATGGCAGAAAGTGAAGAGGAACTCAAAAGCCTCTTGAGGAAAGTGAAAGAGGAGAGTGAAAAGGTTGGCTTGAAGCTCAACATTCAGAAAACAAAGATCATAGCATCTGGTCCCATCACTTCATGGGAAATAGATGGGGAAACAGTGGAAACAGTGTCAGACTTTATTTTTTTGGGCTCCAAAATCACTGCAGATGCTGATTGCAGCCATGAAATTAAAAGACGCTTTCTCCTTGGAAGGAAAGTTATGACCAACCTAGATAGTATATTTAAAATCAGAGACATTACTTTGCCAACAAAGGTCCATCTAGGCAAGGCTATGGTTTTTCCAGTAGTCATGTATGGATGTGCGAGTTGGACTGTGAAGAAAGCTGAGTGCCAAAAAATTGATGCTTTTGAACTATGGTGTTGGAGAAGCCTCTTGAGAGTCCCTTGGACTGCAAGGAGATCCAACCAGTCCATCCCAAAGAAGATCAGTCCTGGGTGTTCATTGGAAGGGCTGATGCTGAAACTCCAGTACTTTGGCCACCTGATGCTAAGAGCTGACTCACTGGGAAAGACTCTGATGCTGGGAGGGATTGGGGGTGGGAGGAGAAGGGGACGACAGAGAATGAGATGGCTGGATGGCATCACCGACTCAACGGACATGGGTTTGGGTGAACTCCGGGAGTTGGTGGTGGACAGGGAGGCCTGGCGTGCTGGGATTCATAGGGTCGCAAGGAGTCGGACACGACTGGGCGACTGAACGGAACTGACCCCATTTGTGTGCCCTTCTTGGCCCACTCACACTGTGGACTTGGAGAAACCCCCAACTCAGAACCCAGTGGGCTCCCAGAGAGCAGCTCTCTACTGACCATAACCGCTTCCCCCGTGTAAAGCAAGCAGCGGTGTTCTGAGAAACACAGACCACCCAGGGGTCCATCTCTGATGCCCGCTACTTCCCCGATTCCTGCCGTTGATGCTGAGTGCGGACCTGAGGAGCGGCCTGTGGGGCTCACAGTTCCCCGCCCTTGCGCCCGCAGGGAGCCCAGGGCGAGGCTGGTGGGATGTAGGCGAGTCAGGAAGGGACACAGAGCAGCGCCTCCAGCATCTAGCTTTCCGAGCGTGCACGCACGTCTGAGCCGTAAATTGGAGTTGGGTAATTGTGGTGATTTTGCCTGTGAATTATATGCTCTTATGTTTGCACTCATTCGCTCAATCGTGTCCAACTCTTTGCATCCCGACGGCCTGTAACTCGCCAGCCTCCTCTGTCCACGGGACTCCTCAGGCAAGAATACTGGAGTGAGTTGCCATCCCTCCTCTACGGGGTCTTCGGGCTCAGGGTCAAACCTGTGTCTCCTGCACTGCAGGCAGATTCTCAACCAGCGTGCCACCCACTTGCATGTAAAACCAGAATTGCACAATATGAAGATGAATGATAAAAGTCTATGCTAATAATTTTTCTTGACTCAGAATGACGCTGAACAGCAAGTGTTAAGACCAGAGCAGATGGAGGGACACTGTGAAGGGGAGACAAGACGCCTCCGTTGATGCGCGGCCCCTCCCGCCTCCGTTCCTGCGGGACCCCTCCTCCGCGTTCCCCGGCTCCGGACCTTGGGACGCGCAAGCCGAGCATGCGCAGACTCCCCTTCTTGCCCTAGTGCTAGGCCTCCGGAGCTGGCGCCGGCCGAGCATGCGCAGACTCCCCTTCTTGCCCTCGGCGCCGGGCCGTCGGAGGCGCAGACTGAGCATGCGCAAACTCCCCTGCCCTACCTTCCCCGGCGCGGGGCCTTCGGAGGCGCAAGCCGAGCATGCGCAGATTCCCCTGCTTGCCCTAGCGCTAGGCCTTCGGACCTGGCACCGGCCGAGCACGCGCAGACTCCCCTGCTCTTCCCCGGCGCCGGGCCTGCGGAGGCGCAGGCTGAGCATGCGCAGACGTTAGCTTTGCCCAGCGGTGCTTTCGGGCTGGGTGTTGAGATGCTCTGCGCGGAGACGCCCCGCACCCCTGCCTTCCTTTAAGGATCAGCTTGTGCTAGTTTGCGCCCAGTTGTAAAAAGCTGAACAAATGTATTCATTCAGAATTACAAGCAGCTAACCAAAGTTCCCAATTCTGGTTTTTCGTTTTAGCTCCTGAGACACTTAGCAGAACGCTCTAGATTCATTAGCGGGCCCACGAAATGGTCACGCCATCCAGCAGCCTTGAGCTGAGGACGGTCAGTGTTGCCCAGGCCGCCCCGCTCACGCCCGCGTGGAAGGGCACTTCCTGAGTGTTTAGAGAATAGCACCGCCTGACTTCATCCAAGGAGCATCCCCGTGAGATGCTATTACTACATTTCATCCAAGATAAGAAATCGTCGATTTTAAGACAGTCCATTATTTCAGTCTAAGAAAAGCCAAAATGCTGCAACTTAAACGACGGTGCGCTACTGATACAAGATGCACGCTGGTTTCAGGGGTGTTAACGTGTGAACACAAAGTGCATCTGAGAAAGGAGGGATCACCTTGTGGTGGCTGCGGTGCTCATGCTGCAGAGGAACCCCCGCCCCCCCAAACAAACAAACAAACAAAACCACGGCTCTGACACTGGCGGCCCGCAGCTCTCAGCCTCGACCTCGGGAACTGCCCCTCCCCACCGCCCCACCCCGCACCTCCTCCTGGGCAGAGCATGTCCGGTCCAGATGCCCCTTGGGGCACAGAGGCCCAGCCCCGCGCCCTCACGGGGTCGCCTCCAGACCTGGAGCTCTTGCAGGGCACGCCCTTCTCTTTTCCCTCTGCCCAGTCTGGCTCCTGCCACCAGCACAGGTGTGATGCCCCGAGCATGCCCAGTGACCCGTCCTCGGTACACTCCATCTCAGCCTCGGGTCCAGGGTGCCAGAGCAAAGGGGTGCGGGGCTGCCCCTGTTTCACAGGCAGAGAAACCGGGGAAGCTCGCGCGCTGTCAGGACGTGTGCGCCGAGCCAACAGGGCCCACTGGGGACGCAGCTGGAGCGGACGCTAGCTCCTGACTCCAGACCCACACTCTTTTCTCTACGGCTGTTCTTAAAGTGCGACCTGAGGGCTTCCGTGGGTCCCTGGGGCTCTAATTTGGGAAACAGGTCAAAATTATTTTCATAAAGTACTAAGGCTCTACTTTGCTCTTCATTGTATTTTCAATCACACTGGAGTTTTCCAGGGCTGTGTGGGCGGAGACTGCCTGGCACGCTAGTGCAGGAACAGGAGTACCCCGCTGTTTCCTCTGAAGACTAACCACAAGGAAATACGCAGAAACGCCCAACGAAGCACCGCACCGCTTCAGTGCTTTGGAAGACAGAGCTACTGTGGTTATTATGTATCAAGTTTATTATGACTATTTTAATTTTTAAATGGGCTGAAATGTAGCTTTTTAATTTTTCTCAGTTTTTAAATTTCTAAGACAGTAAATGTGGATAGCATTAACCCACAAAAAACAGACGCTCTTTAGGGTCTTCAGTAATTTTCAATAGCATGAAGGTGTCCTGAGGTCAGAATTCTGAGAATTCTTGTTCTACACTCTGCTGTGGGGAGTTCTAGCCCCAGCAGTGCTCCAGCCACATGGTGCTGGGAACGTCCTTCAGTCACTTTGCTCCTGTTTGTTTTCTTTTTAAAACTTCTAAATAAAAAGATATATTCTTCTTACAGCAAAAGAAAGCTTGTGCTGAATACTAAAGTTGTAACTATCTAAAAATTATACTGTACTATACCAAGTATTGCTATTCTCCATTATTCTATGAAAATTATAGCAAAATATACCATATTAATGTAGCTTATAGGAGTAAAATGCCATTAAATGTGCAACTTGAAAATCTTACAACATTCAGATAAAAAAATGTAAGACATGAGTAGGGAAAAAGTGATTTGTATGATTGTATTTAAATAAGTTCTAGGTAATACAGAGACTGTTTAGTCCCATTTTATATGAAAAAAAAAAGAGATCTTAAGACATCAGAATCACCAGGGGAATTTTTAAGAGCTGCTGAAGGCAGGCCTGTTATGAAAGTATTTATGTTAGGCTCTTTGGGGTAAGGCCCAGACATCCTCTCTTTTGAGGCCTCCATGCGATGAGTGGACTCACTGGAAAAGAGTCTGATGCTGGGAGGGATTGGGGGTGGGAGGAGACGGGGACGACAGAGAATGAGATGGTTGGATGGCATCACCGACTCGATGGACATGAGTTTGAGTGAACTCCGGGAGTTGGTGATGGACAGGGAGGCCTGGCGTGCTGTGATTCATGGGGTCGCAGAGAGTCGGACACAACTGAGCTACTGAACTGAACTGAGTTATGCTGTGTGAGGCCAGGGCTGCTCTGCAGACAGAATGGCTCGATTCCTGCATGCAGAGTGATGCGGTGGGTATTCCCATCAAGGAAAGGGCCATGGATTAAACAGGCATTCGTCCCATGTTGGGAAACTGAGAGAGGACACATATTCTCTCATCTACATGGGGCGGGGGGATAGAAATCATTCAGTGATCAATTGATTCTGGGAAGATGGATGTGGCCACGGCAGCAATGTTTTAGATAATCCCCAATTGCCACATAAAAGTATAGATAGGGACTAGGTAGTGATCAAAATCCAGGAGCATATTTAAATCAAATCTAAGTGAAGTCATCTCCAAGGACAGGTAACCCCAAGACGATGTCCAGAAAAAGGACTGGAGATGAGAAACCTCAAGAAGCCAGCTCGGCATAGTAAAAATGGCAGTCTTTCATAAAACAGTGAGGAAACCATCAAAGATGGTCAGAATCGGCCTTTGCAAAACTCTGGAAATCAAAGGCTGGCAGGAATCGGTAGGGGGTGCAGCATTTACTTAAGAAATACGGCTGATTCTCAGTACAAGTTGTCAACTGACTGGCTTTGTAACCTGCCCTGTTCCCACCACACTCTCCAGCTCCGCCGTAGCCTGGAACTGAAAAGCCACAGCCACAGCAGAAATGGAAGGCTGGCGGCCATGTGACAGGGCAGGATGGGCTGGAGCTCCTTCTCAGCCGCGCTGCCAGGAGACTGTCACTGCTTGACCTGCCTGTGGTTCCCTAGATGACCCGACGTGTCTTTATTAAGTCTGACTCATAGCTCACCGTGTGTGAAAGCCTCATCCCCAGGGCAGCTGTTGAAAACACTTAGAGGTGTACTGAGCTGCTCAGCAGCTGAGGGCGGGGGTAACAGTTGGGGCAAACAACGGACTAAGCAGAAGCTGCAAAGGAGAAACTCAGCAACGAGACACCCACAGGGGTTTGTGGAGCTCGCCGTCGTCCTGGGACTCACTATGGCCACAAGCACATGCCGGACGGGGCATGTGCTCAGAAAGACACGAGAAGCTCACCTCTGCACGACCTTCAGGCTCTGAGCCAGCAGGAAGTAAGGCAGAGCTCTCCACTACCTGGCTGAGTAATGAGGGCCTGCCCAGCACATACAGAACTGCAAGGCCTAGAGCCTTTGTTTCAGGTGTTCAAGGGAACTGGTCCCATTATTTCTGACCACTAAGCTAGCTGGATGGAGACTTCAGTGGCCACACATGACATAGAGTACAGGTTTTACAGCATTAGTTTACCAGAGTCATTAAACAAATGGTAACAATGACAAACCTTGAGTGCAGGAAAAATCTGATTGCAAGAGTTGCCAGGCTGTATTATTTAAAATATCCAATTTTCAATGAAAATTTTGGGGACATGCAAAGAAATAAGAAAGTACACTTCACACATAGAGGGGGGAAACAATAATAGAAACCATCCCTAAGGAACTGGATGCTGAGCTTACTAGACAGAGAGCTTAAAGGAGTTATTTTAAATATGTTCAAAAAACCAAAAGATGCCATGTCTGAAGAATTCCTGAAAAGAATGAGTCATCAAATAGAAAATATCAATAAAGAGATGAAAATAATATTAAAAAACAGTTAAAGTTTATAAAAAATGAAATGAAAAGTTCTCCAGAAGAGCTCAACAGTGGATCAGAGCAGGCAGAGTGAGAATCAGTCCTGAGAATGGCCACTGGGGGACTGATGCTGAGGCTGAAGCTCCAACACTGTGGCCCCCTGATGTGAAGAGCTGACTCACTGGAAAAGACCCTGATGCTGGGAAAGACTGAAGGCAGGAGGAGAAGGGGCCGACAGAGGAGGAGATGGGTGGAGGCATCACAGACTCGATGGACATGAGTTTGGGTAAACCCCAGGAGTTGGCGATGGACAGGGAGGCCTGGAGTGCTGCAGTCCACGGGGTCACAGAGTCGGACACGACTGAGCGACTGAACTGAACTGAACTGAACTGCAGATAGTCAGTTGAGATTATCCAGCGTGAGGACCAGAAAGAAAAAAAGAACGATGAAAACTGAACATAGCTGGAGAGGCATCATCAAATACATACACATAACAGAAGTCTCAGATGGGGGGGGGCGGGCAGAAAGAATACCTAGACAAATAATGACCCAAACTCCCCAAATGTGATAAAAACTATACACCCAGCCATCCATAAGCTTGAGAAATTCCAAGTAGGACAGATTCAAAGAGAGCCTCATCAGTATCAAACTGAAAACAGCCTAAGTGAGAATCCTGGAAGCACAAGAGAGAAGCAATTCATCCCATACAATGGGTCCTCAATAATGTTAGCAACTACTTTTCATCAGAAACTGTGGAGACCACAGGCAGTGAGATGACATATTCAAAATCCTGAAAGAAAGACTGTCAGTCAAGAGCTCTATGCCCAGCAAAACTATCTTTCAAAATTAAACAAAAGCAGAGAGTCCACTGCTTGTAGATGTTAAGTAAAATAAATATTACAGGCAGTGCTTCAGATGAAAACAAAAGGAAACTAGACAATAAATCTTCCAAAGGAAGAAGTCAGGGTCACAGTGAAAGGCGGCCATGTGAGCAGTGTAAATAACAGGATATACATACTTTGTGTGTCTAACTTTTTTGCTCCCAAATTAAAGCAACTACACAAGGCAATAATTATGAACCTGCTTTGAAAGATAGATATTGACTAAAAGTATACTTTGTGTGACAACAGCAGCACAAAGGAGGGAAAGCGGGAGGAACCAATATGTGAATGAAGCTGCTGTGTGCCACCGCAACCACGCTGGCACGAATGTAAGCGAGAGGCTATAAACTGAGGTGCTAATCGTAATCCCCAGGGCAGGCACGATAAAACGCGCAAAATAATTAACATAACGACAAGGAATTTTAAATGATACACTACAAAATACCTACTAAAAAATGAAGACAGTAATGGATATAAAAACCGAAGAAAAAATGGTAGAAAACAAAGAGCAAAACAGAAGACGTTGCTGTTCACTCACTCGCTTGTGTCTGACTCTCTGCGACCCCACGGACTGCAGCACACCGGGCTTCCCTGTCCTTCACCATCTCCCGGAGCTTGCTCAAACCCATGTCTATCGAGTCGGTGATGCCATCCAACCATCTCATCCTCTGTCGTCCCCTTCTCCTCCCGACTTCAATCTTTCCCAGCATCACGATCTTTTCCAATGAGTCAGCTCTTCACATCAGGTGGCCAAAGTATTGGAGCTTCAGCTTCAGCATCAGGCCTTCCAAAGAATATTTAGGACTGATTTCCTTTAGGATGGACTGGTTTGATCTCCTTGCACTCCAAGGGACTCTCAAGAGTCTTCTCAAACACGACAGTTCAAAAGCATAAATTCTTTGATGCTCAGCCTTCTTTATGGTCCAACTCTCACATCCATACATGACTACTGCAAAACCCAAAGCTTTGGCTAGATAGACCTTTGTCAGCAAAGTAACATCTCTGCGTCTTAGTATGCTGTCTAGGTTGGTCATAGCTTTTCTTCAAGCAGCAAGAGTCTTTTAAATTCATGGCTGCAGTCACCGTCTGCAGTGACTTTGGAGCCCAAGAAGATAAAGTCTGGCACGGTTTCCATTGTTTCCTCGTTTATTTACCATGAAGTGATGGGACCGGATGCCGTGATCTTCGCTTTTTGAATACTGAGCTTTAAGCCAGCTTTTTCACTCTCACCTTTCACTTTCATCAAGAGGCTCTTTAGCTCCTCTTCACTTTCTGCCACAAGGGTGGTGTCATCTGCATATCTGAAGCTATTGATATTTCTCCTGGCAATCTTGATTTCAGCTTGTGCTTCATCTAACTTGTCATTTCACATGATGTACTGTGCATATAAGTTAGATAGGCAGGCTGACAATATAGAGACTTGAAGTACTCCTTTCCTAGTTTGGAACCATTTTGTTGCTCCATGTCCAGCTCTAACTGTTGCTTCTTGACTAGCATACAGATTTCTGAGGAGGCAGGTCAGGTGGTCTAGTATTCCCATCTCTCTAAGAATTTTCCATGGTTTGTTGTGATCCACATAGTCAAAGGCTTTAGCGTAGTCAATGAAGCAGAAGTAGATGTTTTTCTGGAATTCTCTTGCTTTTTCTATGATCAAGTGAATGTTGGCCATTTGATCTCTAGTTCCTCTGCCTTTTTGAATCCAGCTTGAATATCCGTGAGTTCTTGGTTCACATACTGTTGAAGCCTAGCCCGGGGAACTTTGAGCATTACTTTGCTAGCATGTGAAATGAGTGCAGTTGTGTGATATTTTGAACATTCTTTGACATTGACCTTCTTTGGAACTAGAGACAGAAGACATATATCCTACCTAATCAGTAGCTGCATTAATGTAAATGGGCTAATATTCCAAGTAGAAGTCACAGCTTCTTAGAATAGATTTAAAAAGCATGATTCAAAAATATACTATGGGAAACATATTTTATCTCTAAAGACAAAAACAGCTGAAATTAAAAGGATTTTTAAAAGAAATGTCATTAAATGGTAACCAAAAAAAAAAGAACAGCAATGTGTACCTGACATTAGATGCAATCACCTTTAAGACAACAGCTGTTACTAGAGACCAGTGGGCAATCTACTGAGAACGTGCAACAGTTATGAATATATATGCACCTAAAAATGAAGCTTCTATATACAAAGAGAACCGTCAGAATTGAAGGGAAGAGTAGACAATGATAGTTGGAGATTTCAATACTGTACTTTCAATAATGGACAGAGAAACTAAAGAAAAGATGAACAAGAAAACAGAGGACTTGGACAAGATTGCAACTCAACTGGACCTAGCAGACGTTACAGAACATGCCACACAACAGAGCAGATGACACTTTCTTTACAAATGCCCAGAAGATTCTCACAGACAGACAGACTTTTAGGCCATAAAACAAGTATAAAGCTACTATATATGACCCAGAAATCCCACTCCAGGTGTACCCAAAAGAATTGAAGTCATACGTTGTCACAAAGACACACTGAGGATTCACAACAATATTATTCATCATTGCCAAAAGTGGGACAATCAAAAGTCTGCCAAGTGACAAATCAGCCTGTTCAGTCCAGTTGCTCAGCTGTGTCTGGCTCTTTGCGAAGGCATTGACTGCAGCATTCCAGGCTTCCCTGTCCATCACCAGTTCCCAAATCTTGCTCAAACTCATGTCCATTGAGTCGGTGATGCCATCCAACCCTCTCATCATCCGTCACCCCCTTCTCCTCCTGCCTTCAGTCTTTCCCATCATCAGGGTCTTTTCCAAGGAGTCGGCTCTTCACATAAAGTGGCCAAAGTGTTGGGGTTTCAGCTTCAGCATCAGTGCGTCCAATAATGAATATTCAGGACTGATTTCCTTTAGGATGGACTGGTTGGATCTCCTTGCAGGGAGATCTCAAGAGACTCTCAAGGGACTCTCAAGAGTCTTCTCCAGCACCACCATTCAAAAGCATCAATTCTGCAGTGCTCAGCTTTCTTTATGGTCCAACTCTCACATCCATACATGACTACTGGAAAAAGCATAGCTTTGTCTAGACAGACCTTTGTTGGCAAAGTAATGTCTCTACTTTTTAATATGCTATCTAGGTTGGTCATAGCTTTTCTTCTAAGGAGCAAGTGTCTTTTAATTTCAAGGCTGTAATCACCATCTGCAGTGGTTTTAGAGCCCAAGAAAATAAAGTCTGTCACTGTTTCCATTGTTTTCCCATCTATTTGCCATGAAGTGATGGGACGGGATGCCATGATCTTAGTTTTCTGAATGCTGAGTTTTAAGCCAACTTTTTCACTCTCCTCTTTCACTTTCATCAAAAGGCTCTTTAGTTCTTCTTTGTTTCTGCCATAAGGGTGGTGTCATCTGCATATCTGAGGTTATTGATATTTCTCCAGGTAATCTTGATTCCAGCTTGCGCTTCATCCAGCCCAGCATTTCACATGATCTACTCTGCGTATAAATTAAATAAGCAAGGTGACAATATACAGCCTTGATGTACTTCTTTCTCAGGTTGGAACCAGTCCATTGTTCCATCTCTGGTTCTAACTGTTGATTCTTGACCTGCATACAGATTTCTGAGGAGGCAGGTAACGTGGTCTAGTATTCCCGTCTCTATAAGAATTTTCCATGGTTTGTTGTGATCCACACAGTCAAAGGCTTTGGCATAGTCAATAAAGCAGAAGCAGATGTTTTTCTGGAATTCTCTTGCTTTTTCTATGATCCAAAGGATGTTTTGGCAAATTGATCTTTGGTTCCTCTGCCTTTTCTAAATCCAACTTGAACATCTGGAAGTTCATGGTTCACATATTGCTGAAGCCTGGCTTGGACAATTTTGAGCATTACTTTGCTAGCGTGTGAGATGAGTGCAACTGTGCAGTAGTTTGAACCTTCTTTGGCATTGCCTTTCTTTGGGATTGGAATGAAAACTGACCTTTTCCAGTCCTGTGGCCAAAGCTGAGTTTTCCAGATTTGCTGACATATTGAATGTAGCACTTTAACAGCTGATGAATGGATAAACAAAATACAGTATATCCAGGCAACAGAATATTATTCAGCCTTAAAAGTGAGCACAGAACTGATACATGCCACAGAATGAACACAGCTTGAAAACATGATGCCAAGGGGAAGAAGCCAGACACAGAACAGCCATGTTTGTATGAACTCATCTGTTTGAAATATCCAAAATAGTCAAATCCATTAAGAGAGAAACTAAATCAGGGTAGCCAGGAGTACCAATGCAGGGAGATAGAGGGTTGAGTTGTCATTGAGGTTTAGTTTCTGATATTGGACCATGGTGACGAGCATCTGAACACATTGAAAACTACTAAATTCTGCACCTCCAAAGGGTTCATTTGTGGCATGTCAATTGTGTCAGGATAATAAAAAGAAGTAACCTGCCACCTGCCACAAAAAAATTTAAAAAAAACACACAGAAGGGAGAGCTCCAGAGTTAGAAAAGCTTTAGGAATCCAGCCTCTTTCTAAATGTTTAGGGAAACAAAGTTCACATTTTTAAAAGAGCGAAAAAGAGACTACAGGCATCGAATCCCATAACAAGTTAACAAGTTGCCAAGAGGCAAGAAACAAAAGAAGAAACAGCAGTGTCACTGCCACCAACGGGAAAGCAGGCCACACCAGAGCGACGGTGAGCAGCCACACAGCTCCTGTGGGCTCGGGATTCAACGAGGGTCTGGGGAGACTGCAGCTCGGACTCGCTGAGACAGCGGTCACCCAGGTCGCTAGATAGAACCGTGAGCACAAGTGGGATGCCAAGTGCGCGAGCTCAGAGGGCGAGAAAAAGGCAAGGTGGGACTGTTCTCAGCACCAGCAGCTGGGAGCTGCCAGGCAGCGGTCAAAGTTCAGCCCGGCTGACCGGCGGGAGCCACCCGCGCAGGACGGGCACTGCGGCCACACTCTCGACTGGCCACCTCTGCCGCCCATGCTGGTTTTCTGCGTTCTGCTCCGTTTCATTAGGGGAGTTCTTCTCATTCTCTTTTAAGGAAACGTGACATTGTGTTAGATTTTTAATTTTTGCGTCTTTGTTTCTTGCTTTTGACGTACAGCTCAATTTATCAGGAGATTCTTGCCAGGAAGTAAATCCAAAGTTGTTTTTATGACAGCAAATTACGTGCCAACAAGTGACATTTACATGCTGAATTTTAATGAAGTGTCAGAAGTGAAATGCATTTTTTAAAAATTTAATACATGAGAGAACAGTGTATCCACTCACGAAACAATGTTGCCAGCAGGAGACAAGAATAGTAAATAAACGTGAACATCTTCTGCTCTTTCATGTGTGTATTTATGTTACACAATTAAGCCCCATTTTCCCTTCTTCAAAAGGAAGGCTCCTAACAGCCCTGCCAGCTGCCGCCTTCTCTGGGACCAGGCCTGTGTTTCTGGGCGTGGCTGTGAAGAAGCAGGGTGGGGGAGACACACCCCCCACTCTGCCCGATGCCGCGGTGCGCACCTGATGGCAGGAAGGTTGCATCCTTAGGTTTTCCACGCGAGAGGGTGAAAACAGGATACCACCGATCCCCAACAAAGAGGGGGAGGCCTTTCCCAAGAACCAGCATTGCGCAGTACAAGAACTGCAGGTCTGACCTGCAGGAGCTGAGCCTCACACCCAAGGGCGATGGAAGTCTGGACAGGGGTCTATCCCAAGGCCTGGGGCCGCCACCTGCAGCGGGCTGGCCCAGGAGGGGAGAGGCAGGGAGGGTGCAGAGAGCTACAGCGTGAGAGGGCAGACGGATCCAGAGAGAAACACAAGATCATTTCCAGAAAGTGCTAGAATATGCAGTTTAGGAGACCACAAGTATCCCCACGATGCTGCTTTTCAACCAAGCCTATAAAATTTTATTTCACATCTACACCTCCTGGCTCACAGGGGAAGTCCCTCAGTGCCTTGGAGACACAGTTCAGTTCAGTTCAGTTGCTCAGTTGTGTCCGACTCTCTGCGACCCCATGAATCACAGCACGCCAGGCCTCCCTGTCCATCACCAACTCCCGGAGTTCACTCAAACCCATGTCCATAGAGTCGGTGATGCCATCCAGCCATCTCATTCTCCGTCGTCCCCTTCTCCTCCCACCCCCAACCTTTCCCAGCATCAGAGTCTTTTCCAATGAGTCAACTCGTCGCATGAGGTGGCAAAAGTATTGGAGTTTCAGCTTTAGCATCAGTCCTTCCAATGAACACCCAGGATTGATCTCCTTTAGAATGGACTGGTTGGATCTCCTTGCAGTCCAAGGGACTCTCAAGAGTCTTCTCCAGCACCACAGTTCAAAAGCATCAATTCTACGGTGATCAGCTTTCTTCACAGTCCAACTCTCACATCCATACATGACCACGGGAAAAACCATAGCCTTGACTAGACGGACCTTTGTTGGCAAAGTAATGTCTCTGCTTTTTAATATGCTATCTAGGCTGGTCATAACTTTCCTTCCAAGGAGTAAGCGTCTTTTAATTTCATGGCTGCAGTCAGCATCTGCAGTGATTTTGGAGCCCAAAAAAATAAAGTCTGACACTGTTTCCACTGTTTCTCCATCTATTTCCCATGAAGTGATGGGACCAGATGCCATGATCTTTGTTTTCTGAATGTTGAGCTTCAAGCCAACCTTTTCACTCTCCTCTTTCACTTTCATCAAGAGGCTTTTGAGTTCCTCTTCACTTTCTGCCATAAGGGTGGTGTCATCTGCATATCTGAGGTTATTGATATTTCTCCCGGCAATCTTGATTCCAGCTGGTGCTTCTTCCAGCCCAGCGTTCCTCATGATGTACTCTGCATATAAGTTAAATAAGCAGGGTGACAATATACAACCTTGACGTTCTCCTTTTCCTATTTGGAACCAGTCTGTTGTTCCATGTCCAGTTCTGACTGTTGCTTCCTGACCTGCATACGGGTTTCTCAAGAGGCAGGTCAGGTGGTCTGGTATTCCCATCTCTTTCAGAATTTTCCGCAGTTTATTGTGATCCACACAGTCAAAGGCTTTGGCATAGTCAATGAAGCAGAAATAGATGTTTTTCTGGAACTCTCTTGCTTTCTCCATGATCCAGCGGATGTTGGCAATTTGATCTCTGGTGCCTCTGCCTTTTCTAAAACCTGCTTGAACATCTGGAAGTTCACGGTTCACATATTGCTGAAGCCTGGCTTGCAGAATTTTGAGCATGACTTTACTAGTATGTGAGATGAGTGCAACTGTGCGGTAGTTTGAGCATTCTTTGGCATTGCCTTTCTTTGGGATTGGAATGAAGACTGACCTCTTCCAGTCCTGTGGCCACTGCTGAGTTTTCCAAATCTGCTGGCATATTGAGTGCAGCACTTTCACAGCATCATCTTTCAGGATTTGAAATAGCTCAACTGGAAATCCATCACCTCCATTAGCTTTGTTCACAGTGATGCTTTCTAAGGCCCACTTGACTTCACATTCCAAGATGTCTGGCTCTAGGTCAGTGATCATGTTATCATGACTATCTTGGTCATGAAGATCTTTTTTGTACAGTTATTCTGTGTATTCTTGCCATCTCTTCTTAATATCTTCTGCTTCTCTTAGGTCCATACCATTTCTGTCCTTTATTGAGCCCATCTTTGCATGAAATGTTCCCTTGGAATCTCTAATTTTCTTGAAGAGATCTCTTGTTTTTCCTATTCTGTTGTTTTCCTCTATTTCTTTGCTTTGATCGCTGAGGAAGGCTTTCTTATCTCTCCTTGCTATTCTTTGGAACTCTGCATTCAGATGCTTATATTTTTCCTTTTCCCCTCTGCTTTTCGCTTCTCTTCTTTTCACAGCTATTTGTAAGGCCTCCTCAGACAGCCATTTTGCTTTTTTGCATTTCTTTTCCATGGGGATGGTCTTGGTCCCTGTCTCCTGTACAATGTCACGAACCTCCATCCAGAGTTCATCAGGCACTCTATCTATCAGATCTAGTCCCTTAAATCTATTTCTCACTTCCACTGTATAATCATAAGGGATTTGATTTAGGTCATATCTGAATGGTCAAGTGGTTTTCCCTACTTTCTTCCATTTAAGTCTGAATTTGGCAATAAGGATTCATGATCTGACCCACAGTCAGCTCCTGGTCTTGTTTTTGCTAACTGTATACAGCTTCTCCATCTTTGGCTGCAAAGAATATAATCAATCTGATTTCGGTGTTGACCATCTGGTGATGTCCATGTGTAGAGTCTTCTCTTGTGTTGTTGGAAGAGGGTGTTTGCTATGACCAGTGCATTCTCTTGGCAAAACTCTATTAGCCTTTGCCCTGTTCATTCCGTGCTTCAAGGCCAAATTTGCCTGTTACTCCAGGTGTTTCTTGACTTCCTACTTTTGCATTCCAGTCCCCTATAATGAAAAGGACATCTTTTTTGGGTGCTAGTTCTGAAAGGTCTTGTAGGTCTTCATAGAACCGTTCAACTTCGGCTTCTTCAGCGTTACTGGTTGAGGCATAGGCCTGGATTACTGTAATATTGAATGGTCTGCCTTGGAAACGAACAGAAATCATTCTGTCGTTTTTAAGATTGCATCCAAGTACTGCATTTCGGACTCTTTTGTTGACCATGATGGCTACTCCATTTCTTCTAAGGGATTCACAGGGAAATGCAATTTGCCACCAGGTACAGCAGCTGGGCCCATCCAAGCACTCCAGCACGCCCTCTGGTGGCCCAGCAGCAGAAGCCAAAATGCTGTCCCCACCAGGACCCCAAGCCCAGCAGAGCTGCTCCGGCTTCTGTGGGAGGCGCCCACGCGGCTCCCGAGACGCTGAGTGCAGCCTGTTTGGGACTGGCCGGTGGGGGCTGACTTAAAACAGGTGCTCTCTGCTTTATTTAAAACACATAACCAACAGGGCCTACTGTAAGGCACAGGGAGCTCTGCTCAACATTAAGCGTCAGTCTGGATGCAAGGAGGATTTCACGAGAATGGATCATGCATATGTCTGGCTGAGTCCCTTCGCTGTTTACCTGAAATTGTTACGACATTGGTAATCGGCTACACCTCAACACAAAATTGTTGTTCAGTTGCTCAGTCGTGTCTGACTCTTTGTGATCCCAGTGACTGCAGCAAGCCAGGCTTCCCTGTCCTTCATTATCTCCCAAAGTTCACTCAAACTCATGTCCATTGAGCTGGTGATGCCATCCAGCCATCTCATTCTCTGTCGTCCCCTTCTCCTCCTGCCCCAATCCCTCCCAGCATCAGAGTCTTTTCCAGTGAGTCAACTCTTCGCATGAGGTGGCCAAAGTATTGGAGCTTCAGCTTCAACATCAGTCCTTCCAATTAACACCCAGGACTGATCTGCTTTAGAATGGACTGGTTGGATCTCCTTGCAGTCCAAGGGACTCTCAAGAGTCTTCTCCAGCACCACAGTTCAAAAGCATCAATTCTTCGGCGATCAGCTTTCTTCACAGTCCAACTCTCACATCCATACATCACCACGGGAAAATCCATCACTTTGACTAGATGGACCTTTGTTGGCAAAGTGATGTCTCTACTTTTTAGTGTGCCATCTAGGTTGGTCATAGCTTTTCTCCCAAGGAGTAAACGTCTTTTAATTTCATGGCTGCAATCACCATCTGCAGTGATTTTGGAGCCCAAGAAAATAGAAAGTTTAAAAAAATAGGTGTGTTCTGGGGGAGAGGGAAGAGTTCCACAGAAGGAATGGGTGTCCAAGGAGGGCTGAGTTGGGTTCTGGGAAGGACGTGGGTTCTGTTCCAGGTCCTGAGGGTACATCCTGCCCGTCCCGTCGCTAGTGGTCACAGGGAGCCTCGAGACAGGCCCTTGGGGTACGGCCACCCTCATCTGTCAGTGAGTCGACCTGCATCATCACCATCACCACCACGATGGAAGGGAGGAGCTGGAGCACCCTGCGTCCCGTGAGAGGCGGCCGCACTTCTGGCGTCAGGGCTGCTGCACCGAGTGACCGACTTAGCAGAAACTTCGCAGTGACTCCCAGTAGGAAAAACAGGTGGGCATGAACCGGTCGATCCACGCGTGCTAAGTCACCTCAGCCATGTCCGACTCTTTGTAACCCCATGGACTGTGGCCCCCCAGGCTCCTCTGTCTATGGAATTTTCCAGGCAAGAATACTGCAGTGGGTTGGCATGCTCTCCTGCAGGGGATCTTCCTGACCCAGGGATTGAACCTGTGTCTCCTACACTGGCAGGTGGGGATCCCCTGCAGGAAGGATAGGCTCCCCACGCCAGTATTCCTGGGCTTCCCTGGTGATGGTAAAGAATCTGCCTGCAGTGCGGAGACCTGGGTTGGGAAGATCCCCTGGAGAAAGGAACAGATCCACTCCAGCATTCCTGCCTGGAGAATTCCATGGACAGAGGAGCCCGGCAGGTTAGTCCCTCGGGTCACAATCAGACCCAGCTGGGTGACCGTCACGCACTCCTCACCCTAGCGCCGCCTGGGAGGCCTGTGAACTGGGTAAGAGCTCCATCAATTGGAAACAGAGTATCAAATAAATAACAGCCCACATGTGGAAACACTTAATTTATAAACAGGTGTAAAATATTCTACTTGCGGTCATCGTTTGACCTTCACAACGGCCCTGTTTGATGTCCACATTCACCCGATGAAGAAACTGCACCTCTTTAAGAGCTTCGGTAACTCCCCCACCGGCCCCACCCTCACCGGCCACACCTGCTGCTTGGAGACAGTCAATTACAAAACTAAACGTGCTCATACTGTAAGATCTGGTATTTACCCAAAAGAGTTGAAAACTCCTGTCCGCACAAACCCTGCACATGGATGTTTATAACAGCTCTATTCACCACTGCCAGTGTTTGGGAGCAATCAAGACGTCTTTCAGTGGGTCAACTGAAAAACTGGTCCATTCAGACAACTGACTGTCATTCAGTGCTAAAAGCAAGTGAGCTATCAAGCCAGCAAAAGTCACGGAAGGAACTTCAAAGCACAGCCCTCGGTGGAAGGAGCCAGTCTGACCAGGTCACACACAGCTTGTTCCCAGCGATGTGACCTTCTGGAAACAGCAGTGGGAAGGGGAGTGGCTGCCAGGATGTGGGGGGCGGGGGGATGACCAGGTGCGCACAGGGCTCTTAGGGCAGCGAGCTTTCCCCACCCAGACCCGGAACGGCGCTGCGTGAATCCCGCGTCTGTCAAACCCACAGAACATGCAGGACAGACTTAACCTTGAGTGAGCTGTGGGTTGTCACTGATCATAGCACAGCAATACCAACGCTCAGTGCCAATCAGAGAACCTTTTGGGGGGCAGCTATGCAAGCTCTACTTGTTCTGCTCAACCTTTCTGTAAATCTAACTCTGCTCTCAACAAAGACATCCACGCATTTAAACATGTACTTCCCTGTCTGTTTTGCCTCCTCCATGAAGCACCCTCCATGTGTCTCAAATTCCCTCCGGAAGGGACCCAGAGTGTGAGCCCGCAATCAGACTGCGATGGGAAGGGTGCTGGACGTGGGTGTGGACACATCCTGACCCAGCTGAGACATGGAGCCCTGCAGGGAAGGGCACCTGTCCTCTCCTGAGGCACCGTGACCCCCCAGGTGGTGGTCCTGAGGCCCGCAGGCCCTCCAGGGACACAGCGTCTCGCCCTCATCTGGATGGTCGCAGCGGGCCCAGACGGTGAGGCCTGGCTGTGAGAGCAGAGCACGCGGGAGAACCGTGAGCTGGTCACTCTGCAGCAGCAGGAATACCCGTGGGCATGAAGCCGGGGCGTGAGACAAGGGGGACCAACGGAACTGGGCCAGGCTGGGCCTGCCGACCTCGCCCAGAACGCGGCCCTCAGCTGGCCCCAGTGCTCTCCACCGCTGGTCACACAGACGGACACAGGGCCTCCACGAAGTGCAGTGGACGTGCCACAGCCTGCTCGTCCCAGGACAGGCTCACAGGAGACCTGCCGGGCTCTGGGGGGCCCGGGGGCATGAGCAATAAGGCTGTGGGCCCAGCCTCCTGAGAGCTCAGGAGAGGCCCTGCCCATCAGGAATGCCCTGGGCGCCGTGTGCCTCCATCCAGGACCGCAAGGTGCACCACTGGGGGAGGCATGGCCCAGGGGGGCACTCAGCACTGAGGGGAAGGCACGTGGCCACCACAGAGCGCTGACCATGAGGGAGGGACTGCTGAGACCTGGGGCTTCGTAGCCGCTGCAGCATTCCAAAAGTGGATCAGACGGCCTTCCGCCAGCACCCAGGGCCTGCCCGGCAGGAAAGCCCTGCATCCACCGAGGCAGCAGAACAGTCACGGCCCCTCCTGCACTTTCCAGACGGAGGAATTCCACCTCACAGATCAGAGCCCGGGAATGGTGGGGCAGAGGTGGGGGCCCTGGAATGGTAGGGCAGCATGGGTGATGGGGGCCCTGGAGGAAAGGCCCTGATACACAACCCAGTGCTCATCCTTCCGTCTGCCCCCAGGCCCTCCTGAAGGCCCTGAGGCCTCTGACCAGGAAAGGACATCAGCAGACTCTCCAGTGACCACTGGACCGGCCCTCAGCTGATATTAACACCAGAAGACCCTGAACTTCACAACATCCACCGGACACCCTGGGGCTTACAGGCCAGTGATCAAAGCTGTCCTGGGCTTGCTCCCTGGTCTGGAATGCATGCACTCGGTAGCTGCCAGGACACCCCCTATTCCCTGACCTGTGGGGTGAGGGTCATCCAGGTGGAAGGGCACCCAAATTGCCCCACTCAGCACCACCC
Organism: Moschus berezovskii; assembly: GCF_049115385.1. Classification (NCBI taxonomy): domain Eukaryota; kingdom Metazoa; phylum Chordata; class Mammalia; order Artiodactyla; family Moschidae; genus Moschus; species Moschus berezovskii. The sequence continues at coordinate 128,752,119 of NC_142462.1, forward strand.
GCCATGACTCCCACTGACAAGCTTGCAGACCAAAGGCAGCAACCAATCCAAAGGGATTGGCAGGGGCTGGGGCCCCCACCATGGAGGGCTGATGGCCCCCCAACACACACGCTGTCTGCAGACAGCGGGCCCTGGAGGTCAGTGGCTAGAGCTCCAGGACGGGACCCACCTGGGGCCCGGTTGCTGCCACCTGGAGGTTTCTCTGCTCAGAGGAGTGTTGACCAGAGGTGATCCGCGCTCCCTCTGCCAGGCCAGTGACTGCCTCCTGCTAGCACTCCAGCCCCCGGCATCCTCTGGGGCTAAGGGGCTTTCATCACCTTTCCTCCCTCGAGACTCATGCAGGGGATGTGGGGCCACCGAGAACGCGGCGCTGGAGGCAGCCATGGGCCCACATCCTCAGGTAAGGAGCCTGTGCCGAGGGTGAGCAGCAGACAGCACGCCGTGGAGCCTGGGCGGCCGTGGCAGCTGAACCTACAGTGCAGACCCTTGGGGTCTGGGCGTGAATGCACGACACCTTTTGGAGAAGACTCCCCTCCTCTGTAGGAGCTGCTCTCGGCCTGATCCTGGGCCTCAGCCAAGACCACGTGCGCCTGACCACTGGCCCCGAGGAGCCAGGCGGCTGGGCTGGGACACTGGGGCTGGGGTTTCAGCAGTGCAGTCATCTTCTGGGGCACGTGGCCAGCCCTCCACCCTCACTGACCCAGAGCACCAGCCACAGCTGCTGGGATGGCCTCAAGCCCTGGAGGGACCCAGGCTGCCTGCTCCCTGCCCACCACTGGCTGACTGACCCGCTCTTTTTCTAACACCTCAGCACCCAGGAGGACGCGGATGGGCCGGGCCCGCCCACCTGTGCGGGAGAGCTTCTGCAGGGTGGCCGTCAGGTGCTGTAGAACTCCCGGCGACACTTCATAGCGGAGCACGTCCATGGCCGGAAACTCCTGACACCGTCCGAACACTCCATCTGCGAGAAGGGAGGCAGAGAAGAGAGACGGTGAGGTGGGAGACGGACAGACGGGCGACAGCCCTGGCCGAGCCCAAGGCACAGCTCGAGCAGCTTCCAGGATCAGAAGCCCTTGGAAAGGAATGAGTGTGTTAGCCGCTCAGTCATGTCTGACTCTTTGCAACCCCATGGACTGTAGCCCACCAGGATCCTCTGTCCATGGGACTTTCCAGGCAAGAACACTGCAGTGGGTTGCCATTCCCTTCTCCAAGGGATCTTCCCGACCCAGGAATCAAACCCAGGTCTCCTGCATTGCAGGCAGATTCTTTACCATCTGAGCCACCAAGGAAGCCTAATGGAAAGGAATGGTTTTAAACAAAAAGCAGCTCATCTTGAAAACCACAAACGCAAAGGTGAGTCCAGCGTGGCGTGGCTTCTAGGCTGCCTTCCAGCTCGCCATCCCACCCCCACCCCCCACCTTTCTGTCCTTTTGAGCCTGAGACTGTCACACTTGTGATGTGACGCTTTGCTTCTGACTGTCCGGTGACCGTAAAGTGGACAGCACTCAGGGCTGGTTTCCAGGGGAAAGACAGGCCCCCTGGGGCAGAAGCACTGGTTTGCAGGGGGTGCTGGCAGTGGGGCCACCAGGCCAGTGAGGCTGCTTCCGGGGGCCTCCTGAGAACACAGAGAGGAAGGCCTGGGAAGAGTGAGCTATCAGTGGGGCCCCATTTACCCCACTCGGTCCCGTTCGTCTGAAATGACAGACTCTTCTCCTCAACCTCCTTCCAAACTGCACCTTCTAATTAATTTAGGCCCGAATTAGCCCTTATTCGGGAATTATTCACTTGAGACAAGCTTCCTGTGGGGGTTCAAACATTCAAATCACTGCCTTGGGTACAAAAGGCTAATTCAGGGCCCAGGGCCTCACACAGGGTGCATCTGCGCCAGCTGCGGGCGAAGGCGCCTCCGTTGTTCACAGAGTCTCACTGCAGGATGCAGCAGAGAAGAGCCTTTCACAAGCAGCCGTTCAATTATCAGGAACACGCTGCCGGGCCCGGCTGGCGGGTGATTGCTGGTCGGGTGCTACGTGTGCTTACGCCGAGATGCCCCAGAGCAGCGGCACAAAGTCATCTGAAGTATCGCAAGCATCTCCTGGATTTCTGGGGCCTCTGCAAAGCCCGGAGGATCCAGGCGGCAACCTGCCCAGCTGCCCGACTGGCCGTGGAGCTCAACGTTCTGCCTCCCTCTTGGACCAGGCCACTTCCCCTCCTCTGAGCGCTGCTAAAATCAACCCGCCTGCCACCAGTGACCAGGGCCCTGCTGTCCCTGAGGGAGGGTCTCACCCCCACTGTCACCCAGCAGGATGGACAGTCTGCGCGTCTGGAACCCAGACGGTACGTTTCGTGTCCTCAGCTTCCGTTTCCTGCAAAGAACTCCACTCAGTCCCTGGGGGTGGCGGTGCGGAGGAGAAACGTGAGAACACACTCTTCAGAACACACAGAACTTCCATTTCACTCTCTGAACCCAAATACCCTGAAAGCAGGGACCTGAAGCAGCATTAGAATGCACCGGCCCCACACCTTCCAGACGAGAAAGCCGAGTGTTGGCCTGCAGCGTGGGGAGGGGTCAGCAGGTCAGCCACAAGCGGCTAAGGCCCCCGGTTCCCCAGGCCTCCAGGACCTACCTGAGGCCCACAGGAAATACCCCACCATCAGGCTGGCACGGAGGGAAATGCGCAGAGACATCTCCTATGTGTTTTGAAACACCCCCTTGTAAGTCACTTCTGGTCTGCAGTATAATGGAATCATTCTTTAAATTTGGTTTGCGGCGGATAGTGTTGTAAATATATTCTAAGAAAAACATGAATTAGATTTTCTTGAAACCTTTATTTTAAATTTTTATATATATAACATAATACTGTTTGTGCTTTTAGAATTGGTTTTATCTAAAAACTGAATTGCGTGAAAGCTACTGTGGGTTCTCTGCCCCTAGACTACAGCCATGCTGATGAGGCAGAGACACGGTCCCCTGTGGATCGTTTTAATTAATGAACTTTATTTTTCAGAGCAGTGCTGGGTTCACAACAAAATTGTACACAGCTTTCCCATCAACCTCCTGCCCTCATGCAGGCACAGCCTCCCCCGCTATCAGCCTTCCTATCAAACGGAACTTTTGCTACGACCGATGACCCCCCACAACACGTCACCATGTTCAGAGCCACAGGGTATGTGAAGGTTCAGTCTCAGCACTGTCCAGGCCTCGGGCTTGCACACAGGTGGAGTGGCATGTGCCCACACAGCTCCACACAGGGTGGCCCTGCTGCCCGGCACGTCCTCTCTGCCCCACTATTCACCCCCCTCGCCTCCCTCGTCCCGGGAACTGATGACTCTCCACTGTCTCCGTAAGTCTGCCTTTTCCAGAGCATCATATGGCTGGAACCACACAATGCTGGGTCTTTTCAGGTTGGTTTCTCTCACTAATATTCATGTGCATTTCCTCCACGTCTTTTCAAGGATTGACAGCTCATTTCTCATTAGCACTGAATAATATTCCATTATCTGGATGGACCACCGCTTATTCCCTCATTCACCGACCAAAGGACCCCTTGGTTGTTTCCAAATTTGGGTGGTTATGAGTGAAGCTTCCTGAAGCGTCCGTGTAAGCTGCCTGAAGCATCCGTGTGCAGGTTTATGTGTGGACGCGCCATCAGTCCCTTTGGGTAAAAGCCAAGGAGCACATTGCTGACTACATGGTATGAGCACGTTTAGTTCTGTAATCAGTCACCAAACCTTCGCCCAAAGTAGCTGTGCCGTTCTGCACCTCCGTCAGCAGCCACGCGCGTCCCCGGTGCTCCGCATCCTGGCCGCAGCCACTGTTGTCCGCGTCTGGCTTTGGGCTATTCTACAAGGTGCGCAGTGCTGCGTCACTGCTGTCATATCCAGTGCATTCTTCAATGATGTAATCCATCTTTATTACCATATTTAAAGGTATGCGTGTGTGTATGTGTATTGTATGTCTGCATGTGTGTTTAAGTGTATGTGTATACACGTGTGTGCAGGTGTGTGTATCTGAATTTGTGCACGTGTGTACACATTGTGTGTGTATGTCTACCTACATGTATGTTTGTGCATATTGTACGAGTCCGTGTATCATGTGTGTCATCAATATAAACATCAATAATATCAATAACCTCAGATACGCAGATGACACCACCCTCATGGCAGAAAGTGAAGAGGAACTAAAGAGCCTCTTGATGAAGGTGAAAGAGGAGAGTGAAAAAGCTGACTTAAAAGTCAACATTCAGAAAACTAAGATCACGGCATCCGGCCCCATCACTTCATGGCAAATAGTTGGAGAAACAATGGAAACAGTGTCAGACTAATTTCTTGGGCTCCAAAATCATTGCAGATGGTGACTGCAGCCATGAAATTAAAAGACACTTGCTCCTTGGAAGTAAAGCTATGACCAACCTAGACAGCACATTAAAAAACAGAGACATTACTCTGCCAACAAAGGTCCGTCTAGTCAAGGCTATGGTTTTTCCAGTGGTCATGTATAGATGTGAGAGTTGGACTATAAAGAAAGCTGAGCACCGAAGAATTGATGCTTTTGAACTGTGGTGTTGAAGACTCTTGAGAGTCCCTTGGACTGCAAGGAGATTCAACCAGTCCATTCTAAAGGAGATCAGTCCTGGGTGTTCATTGGAAGGACTGATGCTGAAGCTGAAGCTCCAATACTTTGGCCATCTGATATGAAGAAGCAACTCATTAGAAAAGACTCTGATGCTGGGAGGGATTGGGGGCGGGAGGAGAAGGGGACGACAGAGGATGAGATGGCTAGATGGCATCACCAACTCGATGGACATGGGTTTGAGTGAACTCCGGGAGTTGGTGATGGACAGGGAGGCCTGGCGTGCTGTGATTCATGGGGTCGCAGAGAGTCGGACACGACTGAGTGACTGAACTGAACTGATCATGTGTGTCTTTTTAAACAGTTCATGGGGTTCTCACGGAAAGAATTCTGGAGTGGTTTGCCATTCCCTCCTCCAGTGGATCACATTTTGTCAGAACTCTTCACTGTGGCCTGTTCATCTTGGGTGGCCCTGCATGGTATGACAAGTGTATTTATTGTCACCCTGTTTATTTAACTTATATGTAGAGCAGATCATGCAAAATGCTGGCCTGGATGAATTATAAGGTGGAATCAAGATTGCCAGGAGAAATGTCAACAACCTCAGATACACAAATGATAACACTTTAATGGCAGAAAGTGAAGAGGAACTAAGGAGCCTCTTGATAAGTGTCAAAGAGGACAGTGAGAAAGCCAGCTTAAAAGTCAATATTAAAAAAGTAAGATCATGGCATCTGGTCCCATCACTTCATGGCAAATAGATGGGTAAACAGTGGAAACAGTGACAGATTTCCTCTTCTTGGCTTTGAAATCACTACAAATGGTGACTGCAGCCAGGAAATTAGAGATTATAGCTTCTTGGAAGGAAAGCTATGACAAACCTAGACAGTGCAATAAAAAGCAAAGGCGTCACTTTTCTGACAAAGGTCCGTCTAGTTGGGGCTATGCTTTTTTCAGTAGTCATGTGTTTGGATGTCAGAGTTGGACCATAAAGAAGGCAGAGCACTGAAGAACTGATGCTTTTGAACTGTGGTGCTGGAGAAGACTCTTGAGAGTCCCTTGGACTGCAAGGAGATCCAACCAGTCCATCCTAAAGGAGATCAGTCCTGAATATTCACTGGAGGGACTGATGTTGAAGCTGAAGCTCCAATACTGTGGCCACCTGATGCGAAGAGCTGATTCATTGGAAAAGACCCTGGTGCTGGGAAAGACTGTGGGCAGAAGAAGGGGCAGCAGAGGATAAGACGGATGGCATCACAAAGGGAGACGGTGAGGGATGGGGAGCCTGGCGCGCTGCAGCCCAGAGGGTCACAGGGTCAGAGCTGGTGACTGAACAACAAGACAATGCGTGTGCACGTGTGTCCACGTGGATGTGTGTGTGTGCAGACACACAGCCTCCTATGGTTCTTCATCTGCCAAACTCAGCAACAGAGCAAGGAAGCTGCTTTTCCAACCGCTGCACTCACCCCGCGCACTCCTCAACAAAGAGCTTCAGCGCTCTCTCTGCCACCTCGGCGGGCGGGCAGGCTGCACTCTGCTCAGCTCACCCGAGCACGTCTGGCCCGCGTCCACGGCGAGTCAGTGAGGCCCCTCCTGCTCTCACAGAGGACTCATGTCCATTCACGCTGCCCTGCGCTGCCCCGACCCCAGGACACAGCCCTGCCCTGACGCCCCGCTGGACAAACAGGCAGAAGAGCCATGGGACAGGCGCTCGGGGCAAACGGACAACATAGGCTCTGCTCTCAGGGCCTCTGGACTCGGGGGCACCACGCCCATGAGAAGCACCCACCTCTAACTGGATGTGGGCGACGGGGCACGGGCCTCCAGGACAGCAGAGGGGCATCAACTCCTCCACCCACGGGAGGTGGGGGACCCAGGGGGTGGCGCCTAAAAAACGGGGTGGCCGCATGGGGCTGTCAGGGTCATGCAGCCTGGGCAGCGGGAAGGACGGTCCCCGGGGCCGAGAGGGCAGAGCTCCGAGGCCAGAGTGAGCGGCAGGTCAGGCAGACACAAGGGCGAGGCTGGAGTCTGGGCGGGGAGCTGGCCGTCCTCCAGGAGGGCAGGAGGCCCTGAGCTGGGGCCACTCCATGCCAGGAGCCGCAGGGCCGAAGGGAGCTGCCCGTGGTGGGTGGGGGGCTCGGCAAGGGTGGGGCAGTGCAGACCGAAGAGCTGGACAGACCCACTGCCTCTTCAGAAGTGAGCCCGCTTCTACAGGGCAGGAGGCCTGCGGCCCAGAGAGGCTCTGGGGTCCAGGACCTGTTCTGGGAGGAGGCATCGCGGAGCACAGAACGCGGGCACTGCCCACGGGCCTCCAGAGAGGCAAGGTCTGATAGTCCCCCAGACCTCCCTGCAGAGTGACCACAGCAACCATAGGACTGAAGACCCCAAAGCTTGATGGGCTCAGCGGAATTCTGAGGCCGCGCCCACAGCCCCCTTTATCTGCAGAGCAGAAGACCGGGGACCAGGAGCGGGCGGGTCTGAAGACAGGACCGGGAGGGACGCTGAGGACCCAGGGATGAGACAGCTGCCTCCTAGGTGACCAAGCACGCTGCCGGCAGTTCTGAGGGGCCGGGGCTCGTGTGGAGAGCCTGTCTAGCACGTGTCTAGAATGGGAGGCTCATCTTTTCCCCTGGAAAGGGAAAATATCGATAATTTTTTGCTGGATTTTTGCCTGGACCTGCAGCCCCCCCCACCAGGTGGCACAACTGTGTCTGCCCCCCGCCCCCGCCATGTCCTGAGCCCCACTAAAGGGTGAGGAGACGGCGGCAGGAGCCAGGCCTCCGTCCCAGCGCTTCCGCCAGCCTGCTGTGCAGCCCCGATGCGTGGCCTCCCTTCTCTGTGCGCCAGTTCCTGAAACACAGCTGCCAAATCAGACCTTTCCTAAGGTCTCTTCAGCTTGAGGGCTCTGGGCCCAAGTGCAAACCCCAGGGCACGGGTGAGCCTCCAGCTGTTCTGAGAGCAGGACCTGCCCCGCCTCACCCCTTCTGAGCAGCAGCTCGCCCCGCCAGAACCCCCTCATCCTGCACCGGGCCTTTCGTCCCACAGAGAGCTGAAGGCGGCACAGTGGGGCCCGTGCGGGCTGCCCTCCAGCCACTGGCAGGCCGCCTGCTTCCCTCTGCTCCTCGGCGAAGACGTCACATTCTAGCTCAGATGCACCAGGCTCCCACAGCTCCGTGCTGCTCCCTTCACTGCTGTCGTTAGAGGAAAGCAGAACACAGTCAAACACCGCCACAGTAAACTCCCATCTGAAAGGCGACCAGAGTTCCAGTTCCGGCAGGCCGGCCGCAGAGGAAGCAGAGTCAGAAGCCAGACTCTGGACTGCACCAGCCGCACACAGAAGGAGATGCAAACGGAGCTCCCCTCGTATCTGCGCAGCCGGGTATCATAGTGAAAATGCTAAAGTATAGCTTCTAGTGGCCAAATTGCCTTTGCCTTTTCTACGTGAAGTCCGATGGAACGACCGGGACAGAATGTTCCCGTGGACCAGCGGGAACATGTGGTGGTCATTCAGCCTTGCAGCGCCACCAGGGGCCTGGCCTGGAGGAGCCCAGAGCCTGTGCGGCTTCCACCTCTCGGTCCTCAGGGGTCTGGGGTTTGGATTTTGTTTGTTTCTGAAAATAACAGAAGAGAACCAAATGATGTGAACCTCTCCCAGTTCTAAAATTCCACGATCTTGTATGAATGACCAGCAGACAAAAGGCAAGATTCAAGGGCAGGGGAGAGTGGAGTGGACACAGGCCCACGGGCAGGGAGGCAGCTTCCCGACGCCGCGGACGGCAGGTCTCATCCACATGAAAGGCGTTTACTGGAAGAAAGACCATGAAGAAACGGGAACCAAACCACCGACGGCACCCGATCGGCAAGTCTCACTGCCAGCTCTTGGGGTCCCGATGGGGCTGACTCTGCCCCTGGGCCAGCCCACCCTGCTGCTGTCTCTGCCTGGCCTTACTGACACGCTGGCCAGGCTGCGGGGATTTCAGTGGTGCTTTCCCTGCTTCCTTAGAGGCCTCCCCTGCAGGTCCCAGGAAGCCAGGCTCCTCCTGGCAGGGGCACCTGCCCAAGGCTGGCTCAAGGGCATGCGGCAAGCTTCCTTTGGGAGCTCAGACTCCGCCCAAGTCTCTGGGGCTGTCGGGTTTGTGGCTGTCTGCCGTGGTCCACAGAGAAGCAGCGGGGAAGGAAGGCGGTTTATCGCCGCAGCTGATCTTCCCATCAGCAGCCCTCCGCTCCAGCCCGTTGCCAGGTAACCGAGCAGCTCCTCTTATCAGCCCGGACAGTTCCGTTGACTATTCCAACGAGAATAGAAAGGCCTGGCACAGCGGGCCCAGCGCTGAAGGAGAACGGCGCGTCATGTGGGATCCCCGGAGCAGCAGCTGTCAGCCTCATCTTATCGGGACACTGACAGTCACTCAGAAACAGCCGTCCATCACCTGCCCTGCACCCACTCCTGTTCCACCTCCCAGGGAGGGGGCAGGAGAGGGGAGGGGGAGGGGAGGGGCAGGGACTCGTCCACAACCAGGCTTGTGGTCAGGGTCCCTCAGCTGGAGGGGGTAGGAAGGGGTGGGGAGGGGGAGGGGAGGGGCGGAGGAGGGCAGGGGCTGGGCGGGGCGCAGACTCGGCCACACCAGCCTTAGCGACGGGCCCCAGCCCTCCTCCCTTCTCCCCTCCCAGTCCTTCCCTCTCCCATCCCCTCCTCCCTCGCCCCTCCCGGACCCTCCACTCTCAGGGTGAGTGCAGCTCCTCAGGATGGAGGGTCCCACCCGCGGAGTCACCCACAGCTGTGCCTTCGCACCCAGGTGGACCAGCTGAGCGCCGGGCAACAGCTCACATGCTGGTGATGGCCGCTCCGCCGCCCTCTGCTTTGGCTCCCCAGCGCTTGTGCTCAGTGGGCGGCAGTGTGGGAGGCCCCACCCCTACTCACTCATGTCCGCCCAGCAGTCCAGGGCCTCCACCCCGAGCCTAGTCTGGGCCCCCGGGTCGCTCTCCCAGGACCCCCCTCCTGCCACCGCGGGTGCCCAGTGAGTCCTACACTTGGAACCATCCTTACCCGTCTGTCCCCCTGCAGTACGGAAGGTGCCTCCCGCTCACCAGAATGCTTGGCCCGTGGAAGTTACTTAAGAAAAACGCACCAAAGTCTAAGCACGGCCTTAAGGAGATATTTGTGCCTCCACTGGCACAGCAGCCAGGAGGCCACTCAGGGGTCCACTGATGGCTGGACACGTAAACAAAACGTCCACCCACGATCCAGCCTGAGAAAGGAAGGACACCCCGACCCCTGCTACAACACAAAAGAGCCCTGAGGCCGTCAGGCTGACTGACACGAGCCACACGCAGAGGGACGGGCACTGCGCGACTCCTCTTCCGCCAGCACCTTGCTGAGGCTCAGTCGCACCTGGCTCTCTGTGACCCCTCGGCCTGCAGCACGCCAGGCGCCTCTGCCCTCCGCTACTTCCCAGAGTTTGCACAGACTTGTCCCCCGTCTCCTGAATCTCCTGCATTGGCGGGCAGGTTCTTTACCACTGTGCCATCTGAGAAGCACCCACAATGATCAAACCCACACAAGCGGAACGTAGTTCTGTGGTTCCCAGCGGCTGGGGTGGGGGTCTCTGTGATGAGGAGAGAGGCTCTGTTTGGGAAGGTGAAGTGTCCTGGAGACAACAGTGGAGACGGCTGCACAAGAGTGCAAACGTGCTGAGAGCCACAGAACCGTGCACCCAGGTTAAAATAAATGTAAGTTTCAAGTGCGTGTGTTATTTACGTGCATGGATTTTTGCTATGTTAATGATACTGTACTGTGCATCTCATTTTTGTCACTAAACATTCTGCTTTCTTTTTTAATCTTTTGGCCACGCTGCATGGCACACAGGACCATAGTTCCCCAACCAGAGAACTGAACACGTGCCCCCCCACAACGGAAGCACTGGAGATGCAGTCTTAACCACTGGACTAAGAGGGGACCCTGGTAAACTTTATGTGTATTTCACAGTGACTCTGAAAGAGCGATAAATACTTGACCAAAGAATGAGGGACGGCGGACAGAGAAGCTCTCCACGTGGAGACGGGTGATGCGGACAGGCCTGCAGACTCACCAGGCTGTGAATTCCAGATGGCAAGAAGTGATGGCTGGACAGCTGCCTGGAGGTAAGGAAGCAGCCTCGCTGACCCAAGCCAGAACCTATGACCCAGAGCTGTCCGTGTGTGGGTCGGAACTTGTCAACTAAACCCAAGACCTCATACAGACACGAAAACAGTGCAGGAGCCCAGGACTCAACTAGAAGCTGTCTTGGTTTTAATTTGGACAAAATCAGCTTCTGGGGGGCGCGGGGGGGGGTGTGTTTTTTAAATTGTAGAGTTTGAAAAACAACTTCATTTGGTTTCCTGTTGGCAAAGAGACTTCCAGTGAGGCTGACTGCAGGTCTGGCCCCTGCCAGCCCCTGGACGGACCTGATGGAGAGCCAGCCAGACGCAGGGGCCTCATCCCAACGAAGTCAATAGCAGTCACTGACCTCACACGGCCTTCATGGTTTCCATCAGGACCAGTTTCAGCAACTCTCTACAATGTCTTCTCAAGAGTAAAAGATAATAATCCCGTAAACCAACACGCATGGTCCTTAAAGACTGCACTGCCGCCACAGCCACTGAAAACCGAGCTCACAGAGGAGCTGACAAACATTAATAGGCAGGGGTGCACACATGGTATGGCAAATGGAAGGATAATGAAAGTAATTTATCTGAAAATTAAAATATGATTAAGAATGGCAGTCCCTGCAAGAGCCCAGGTGCCTGAGGAGGGGGTGTGCAGCCCAGGCTCATTAGCTCAGGTCTGCAGGAAACCACTGTCCTCTCTGACAGCTTGAATACCAAGGCCCTGCACTCACAGACAGCTGGGGTACATGCAGAAGCAGGGCCTCGCTAACAGAGTCCCCCGACGAGGGCCTAGGCCCCAGCGTCCACTGCACCCAGGATGCCCTGGGCACCACTGACCAAGTCTTCACCGAGACTCTGGGCTTAATTTTCGGCCTCTGAGACCATGGGGGACGCACAGCAGGTTCTTGAGATGGAGCCGCGGGGTCTGAGCACAGGCGCTGCAGCCAGCCGGAGCCGGCCAGGGGAGTCGACCAGCCGACCTTCCAGGTGGGGCCCATGGTGGGTGTGGACGTGAAGGACTTGTGTCCTCAGCAGCCCCACGGGTGAGCCCACATGGGCCTTGGGAAGGCGGGGCCCAGGCCTGCCCTGCCCACGGCCAGTCACCCGGGGCTCTGGGTGGGCTCGGGCCTCCAGGGTGTCTTGACAGCCGTGCACGGTGTGCCGGGGGCGGAGGTGCAGAGCGCTCCCGGCTGGTCTGCGCGGCCTCCCGCCCGTCCCCCTGCGTCAGCCTCACTTCTCTCTGAATGCCGGCCTTGCTCCCGGCTCCCCTCGCCCACGGCTGGTCTCTCTCCTCGCTCTCTGGTGTCGTCACCCTTCCTGTTTGCCATCTGATCCTGACCCTTTCTCTGATGCAACCGAGACCCGGCCCCAGAGTGTAGAGCAGAGGACGCCTCCACCCGCCGTCACCAAGCGTCAGAGCACCGTGCGGCCGGGCAGCGGAGCCAGACGGCCAGAGGAGGGCTGGCACAGACAGCACACGCACAACAGACTCACACACACAGACTCACACACACATACACACACACACATATACACACACAGACTCACACACACAGACATATACACACTCACACACACACACATATACATACTCACATACACACACACACTCACACATATACAAATATACACATGCACACACACACACACAGACAGCACACGCACAACAGACTCACACACACAGACTCACACACACATACACACTCACACATATACACACACAGACTCACACACACACACTCACATATACACACACACATACACACTCACGCATATACAAATATACACATGCACACACACACAAGAGACTCACACACACACACTCACACACAGTCACATACACACATATACACACAGACAGCACACACACAACAGATTCACACACAGAGACTCACACACACACACTCACATATACACACACACATACACACTCACATATACAAATATACACATGCACACACACACAAGAGACTCACACACACACACTCACACACAGTCACATACACACATATACACACAGACAGCACACACACAACAGATTCACACACAGAGACTCACACACACACACTCACATATACACACACACATACACACTCACATATACAAATATACACATGCACACACACACAAGAGACTCACACACACACACTCACACACAGTCACATACACACATATACACACAGACAGCACACACACAACAGACTCACACACACATACACACACACAGACTCACACACACTCACACATACACACACACACACTCACATATATACAAATGCACACACACACTCACATATACACACACTCACACACACACACTCACACATATACAAATATACACATGCGCACACACACACACAACAGACTCACACACACTCACATACACACACACAGACAGCACACACACAACAGATTCACACACAGAGACTCACACACACACACTCACATATACACACACACATACACACTCACATATACAAATATACACATGCACACACACACAAGAGACTCACACACACACACTCACACACAGTCACATACACACATATACACACAGACAGCACACACACAACAGACTCACACACACATACACACACACAGACTCACACACACTCACACATACACACACACACACTCACATATATACAAATGCACACACACACTCACATATACACACACTCACACACACACACTCACACATATACAAATATACACATGCGCACACACACACACAACAGACTCACACACACTCACATACACACACACAGACAGCACACACACAACAGATTCACACACACAGACTCACACACACACACTCACATATACACACACACATACACACTCACATATACAAATATACACATGCACACACACACTCACTCACACACAACAGACTCACACAGACAGACTCACACACACAGACTCACACACACATACTCACATACACACACACACACTCACACACTCACATATACACACACACATATACACTCACGCATATACAAATATACACATGCACACACACACTCACACACACACAACAGACTCACACAGACAGACTCACACACACTCACATACACACACACACACAGACAGCACACACACAACAGACTCACACACACATACTCACATACACACACACACACTCACACACACTCACATATACACACACACATACACACTCACGCATATACAAATATACACATGCACACACACACTCACACACACGAGACTCACACACACAGACTCACACACACACACATATACACACACGGACTCACGCACACACACTCACACACACACACTCACATATACACACACTCACACACACACTCATATACACACACACATACACATACACACTCACACATATACAAATATACACATGCACACACACACAACAGACTCACACACACTCACATACACACACACAGGCAGCACACACACAACAGACTCACACACACAGACTCACACATACACACATACACACTCACACATATACAAATGCACACACACACACACAGACAGCACACGCACAACAGACTCACACACACACATATACACACACAGACTCACACACACACTCACATATACACACACACTCACACATATACAAATACACACATGCACACACACACATACAAGACTCACACACACACATATACACACACATGCACACACACACAGACAGCACACACACAACAGACTCACACACACATAGACACACACTCACACATATACAAATACACACATGCACACACACACTCACACACACAGAAACTCTTTTCTTGAGCTGTAATGAAGGAGGCACAAACGGCAGCTGAGCGAGGCTGTGCCCAAAGGGCTGGCGAAGGCTCTGAGGGCTGACAGCGGCTGCCGGCCTGTGGGGAGTGTAACAGGTTTGTCCATTTCAAAACTAAATAATCTCGGAAGCATGTGAGTGGGCCACACCCGTTTTGAATTACAATTTTGTCAGTTATAAACTATTGGAGGCACTCTCTAAGGCACCTGGCGTCCGCAGAGAGCTGACCTTGCCCAACACCTGCAGGCATGTGCTGTCTTGGGGGCCCCTGCTGACTCCAGGGCAGCGCGGCCATAACCAGGCTCCGCAGTTAACCCATGAGTGGGTCAGCAATACAAGCCCAGCTTCTCCCCTGCTTGTCACCAGGTCGTGGCAAAAGCAACAGGGTAAGGACTGGTACTTCTGATCAATTCTTCTAAACTCTTGAAGTCTCCAAGAACAAGCTATTACATTTAAATTACCACATATGACTGTATGAGATATTTAGGGGCTCAGTGGGTAGAGAATATTCAATTAGTTAAGAAAAAATCCTTCTAATTCTATAGAAAAATACTACCCATTTGCAAAATGTGAGGTGTTGTTTTTGCATGCCTGCCCTAATTTTCTACAGAAAGTGTTTGTATTTTTAAAACTGTTCACAGAAATGAAAGGGATAAATCTCCATAGCTGGGTCGACACAGTTTTTTGTGCGTGAAAAAGCCGTGGACTCTCTTCCTTCCTCCGACCACAAGCGGTGTGGTATTTATTCTCCAGGGTAGAGGTGCAGACTGAAGTGTGCAGTCTGGGGGGGCACCAGAAGCCTGTGCCCATCCAGGGCCCTGGCGTGTGCCCTGGCGTGTGCCCTGGCGTGTACCATACATGCACACAAACACAAGCATGACAGGAAGCAGCAGGACACACGTGAACCACCGCGCGTGCACGCTCTCCCGGCAGGTCGGCAGTAATGAGAGGGCGCCACGGCAACCTGAACAGGAGCAGCCCCTCCAGCATTGCCTGTGCAGCACCAGAGCCAGAGCAGCGACTTGGCAACTGGCACTCAACGCTGTTTGAAGGACGGGAGGCCACGCGGTTCCAGGCGGGGGCTCAAGGAGTGCTCCTGCTAAAGCAGTCATCACTCCCAGCTGAGCAGGCGGCCGGCTCCGAGGTTTTTCCCTTTACCTCTGGTCGCCAGAGATCCGAACCAGCTGCCACATAACTAATTTCTGCCTCCAGGGTTTGCGGATGGAAGCAATCCTTGACTACCCGAGGATGCGCAGGAGAGGAGCGTGGCACCACCCCTCTCCCAGCGCCCTGTGGCTCCTGCTGCAGCGCTGCAGACCCGCCCAGGCTGCAAAGACTGGCTCCTCCGCTCGGACCTGAACTGGCCCACGCACTGACTCCGCTCGGAAAGGCAAGTCCACCCAGAAGGTGGGGATGAGCCCGTGCAGAGGCCGCGGGGAGCCTCAGGTCTGGTTTCTCTGCCCCAGGGTCCATGTGAGAGTGATGATCTTAGGACAAAAACACGCGGGACAAAGGTGAAGACAGAGGGTGTGAGTAGTGAGCGCTGTTTTACACCGAGGGCCAGGCCCCCAGTGCCCGGCCAGCAGCCAGGGCAGGAGTAGGGTGCCCCCGCCCCACAAGGCCATGAAAGAAACAGGCCAGGGTGGGTATTCGTGGCGGGGGGCGCTGCCCAACCGCAAGGACGCCACTCTCCCCCAGGATCCAAGACGCCTGTGTGTCCTGCTCCAGGCAGGATCAGCCTGAATACATGCTTCCTCGTCATGAGGATAAAGAACAGCTACAGTCGACATCAGACACCAGAACAGAGCGTGAGGGCGAAGAAATGGTTCTGTGACGTGAAAGGTAAACCCGCCTAGGTGGTGTGAGAAGCGTGCCTTTAACAATTACTATCAGAATCCCATGTGCATTCTAAAAAGCTTCTGATTTTTATTCCCAGTAAAAGTTAGGGAAACGGCAACAACAGAAAAGGAGCTAACAGGACAACGGGCCAGACGTCAAGAGAGCTGCGTGACAGGCTCACAGGAAACAGGAGGCTTGTTGGAAACGAGGGAACAAGTGATGAAGGAGTCTGGGCCACAGACTCAGAGGACAGAGCCATCCCCACGGAGAGCCCAGGCGGCCGCAGGGAAGCCAGACTGGGAAACATGAAAAGCTTGGTTAACGTGCAAACCACGGAGCTGGGCGCTGTGGTGGAGGAGACGACAGACAAGACGGGGAATGAGAGCCAGTGTCAGGACAAACCCTCAGAAAAGGAGCGGGCAGGAGGAAGAGGAGAGGAAGCAGGGCCAAGGCCTGGACCAGGAAGCTCCCAGGACCAAGGCTCCAGTCTGAAGAGGGAAGAGTTTCCCGAACACCACATTAAAGTCCTCACATGTAACTTCTCTGAATTACGAAGAATCACGTGAACTATTAAAATAAAGAGTCTTGGTAAAGCAGTCCATTGTAACACAAAAGTTACAACTATACACTACATACAACTATGCTTAAAAAATGAAAACCTGAGCAAATCATTATGTTCTTGGGAAACAAATACCAGATTTGACTCAGAACGCAGTTGAAAAATTCCTGAATAAACATATAAGCATGGAAGAAATTTTTTTAAGTTAAAAATATAAAAGGAATTACCATTTAGGAAATGTCATGGGAAAAAATGTACAGCTGGATTCAGAAAAGGCAGAGGAACCAGAGATCAAATTGCCAACATCCGTTGGATCACACAAAAAAGCAAGGGAATTCCAGAAATACATCTACTTCTGATTCCTACACCCTGGTGGCTCAGATGGTAAAGAATCCACCTGCAATGCAGGAGAACTGGGTTCAATCCCTGGGTCAGGAAGATCCCCTGGAAGAGGGAATGGCTACCCAGTCCAGTATTCTTGCCTGGAGAATTCCATGGACAGAGGAGCCTGGTGGGCTGCAGTCCATGGAGTCACAGAGAGTCAGACACGACTTAGCGAGTAACACTCGCAAAAGCGTTTGGCTGTGTGGGTCAAAATGAACTGTGGAAAATTCTTCAAGATACGGAAATACTGCACCTGTCTCTGAGAAACCTGTGTGCAGGTCCAGAAGCAGCAGTTAGAACCAGACATGGAACAACTGTCTGGTTCAAAACTGGGAAAGGAGTACGTCAAGGCTGCTTGTTTATTTAACTTCTACGCAGAGTACATCATGAGGAACGCTGGGCTGGGTGAATCACAAGCTGGAATCAAGATTGCTGGGAAAAATATCAACAACCTCAGATATGCAGATGATACCACCCTTATGGCAGAAAGTGAAGAGGAACTAAAGAGCCTCTTGATGAAGGTAAAAGAGGACAGTGGAAAAGCGGCTTAAAACAACATTCAAAAAACTAAGATCATGGCATCGGGTCCCATCACTTCATGGCAGATAGATGGGGAAACAGTGGAAACAGTGTCAGACTTTATTTTCTTGGCTCCAAAGTCACTGTGGACGGTGACTGCAGCCATGAAATTAAAAGGCGCTTGCTCCTTGGAAGAAAAGCTATGATACAGCAGCCATGTAAATAACATCACTCCTACCAACAAAACAGAAACCTGAGCACCCTGGGGTTTAAAAACAAGCATCTCAGGAAGCCCACCCCCAGTCCTCCAGAGCTGCCGGAACGACACAGGGAGCCTGGGCCCAGCAAGCTCTAGTTCTTCCTAATTACACAGACTTACAGACACTGACCATCCTGCAGGAGATCCAAGAGGCGACTTTAAACCTGTCAGAGTGTCAGAAATGCAATCTGAAGTTCGAAGGTCAAGGTAACACTCTAAACAGTCATCAGCACAGAAGGAAGAAAAGGTGCTTACGCGGAGGGAAGACAGAATCGGCAGTCAGGAGACAGAGCCTGGGCCCGGGGACGGGGCAGCGAGGGGCCCGGGCGGCAGGCCAGGCCGAGGTGGGCACAGCGCTCACCCAGCCCGGGTCCCCTCTGCCGGCAGCGTGCAGGGGCACTGACAAGCGAGCGTGGGCAGCAACGCTTCTTCCGTGCTTTGACGCAGGAGAGACGCTACGACCCAGAAGGTCTGAGCACACAGAAGGAGCCGTCCTGGCCAGAAGGCCTCGTCTGAAAAGCCTCCCTGCTTCGCACTGTGCCTTTTCATTGAGGACTTTGAACACTTTGGGAGAAAAGAACGTTTTAAATTGAGAACGTCTGTGCTCTTACAGGGAGAAGGCAATGGCAAAACCCACTCCAGTACTCTTGCCTGGACAATCCCATGGACGGAGGAGCCTGGTGGGCTGCAGTCCATGGGGCTACTAGGAGTCAGACACGACTGAGCAACTTCACTTTCACTTTTCACTTTCACGCAATGGAGAAGGAAATGGCAACCCACTCCAGTGTTCTTGCCTGGAGAATCCCAGGGACGGCGGAGCCTGGTGGACTGCCATCTATGGGGTTGTACAGAGTCGGACACGACTGAAGCGCCTTAGCAGCAGCAGCAGTGCTCTTACAGATAAGAAAGAGACCACAGCAGCGTGCTCTGAAGACCCCCTCTCAGGACCCTGCGTCCCCAGCACTGACCAGCCTCAGATGTCCTGCATGGTGACCGCAGGAGCCGCCTGCCTCGCCTCCTGCCCTCCTCATCCACCCTCGCTGGACACGCCTGTGTCCACTGACAGCCTGGAGGGTGGCGTGGGAGGCAGAGGCGGAAGACCACTAGGTTCTGCACCATCACGCCTTCCACAGCGAGCAGCCCGCGGCTTCGGAGGGCCCGAGGCCACCGGGGACCAGGAAGGGCCTCCCGGCTGCACACACTGGAGACAGCACTGGAAGGGACCCAGCTGCAGGGGCCACAGGCAGCAGAGACCACTGCTCTGGAAGCAGCATCACCAGTGCTGCCTCAAGGCTGCCCCCTCGCCGCAGTCTGCGGGGTGGAAGGGCTCCGGCACGCAGAGGTTTCTGCCCCGAGACCGAGGAGCACACCCATAGACTCTGGGTCTCGGAGATCACCCCTGAGGGGCCGTCAGCCCCCGAGGGCTCCTGGGCAAAGATAACAACCTTCACCTCGTCCAAAATCACTGCAAACTCTGTAGGTTTAAAATACATTTCATTTAAGGAAAAATGATGATATTCATCTCTGGAACGTGCCTGCATGCCCAAGGCACCAAAGGCACAGCCCTGAAGCAACGGTCCTCAGGGGACAAGCCGTGCAGGCCCGAGCAGAGCTCACGGGAAAGTCCAACCAGACTCTGCCGCCTGCATGGGTAAACCTCCTCCGAGCTTTCTGTCCCCAATCCCAGTGCCCTGGGCACGCTGATAAAGAGCAGATGACTCATCCCTTCTAGCAACATGGACAAGAACCTGAACTCCCTCCTCGGAGGCCTCCACTCTTTGAGTCCTGTGTAACAAAAGTTGCTTTGATATGAGGTCCTGGGAGCAGCTCAGGAGACCAGAACTCCAGCCAATTCTGTTTCATCCGTTATAATTAAAGCAACAGGCCCAGGGAAATTTTCTTAATTACAGTCATGAAAATTTGCTCTGATGGAAGTTCAGCTTTGAAGGGATTTAAAAGTTAACACAAAACTACCAAAGTAGCATTGACTTCTGTTTTTATTTCTGGTGGCATTACAACCAACAAGAGCTTTTTGGCAGTGATCAAGTTCAAAGACCCAAATTCACCCGGGCAAACACACAGTGACAATTGCGTTAGCTGACAGTCAGGTAACTAAGACCATAACGTCATTTTTCTAGTGATTAGAATGCCAATCACTTCCTCTTTAAATCCCAAGTTCTGCAAACATTCTTTTTAACTCAGGCCATGCTGGCCAAACCGAGAGTGTCCCCGCCGTGCTGGGGAGATGCCGAGCCCCCAGCTCCCCAGGAGGCTCTCACCCTGTCCCCGCTTCCTCGTCCTTGTACCCAAGGCAGGCAGGCGCAGGGTTACATCTCTGAAGGAAACTTGAGGCCGTTCTCCTGAAAACCCGAATAACTTGTTCCTGTCAAAGCCTGTTCCCAAAGTCAAGTGTGCTTTGAGCAGTCCAGATCGTGAGCCTGTGCCCCCAGGCTGGATGGCGGCTCTGCCTGCACTTGCCAGGCGGGGCAGCGGGTCCTGCTCCAAGGGGTCTGGGCCTGCATGGCTCTCTGTTCCCAGGGCAGCCCCTCCTTCTAGCTCATACTTTCCCATCTGGTGGGACGACCATCCAGGGGGCCCCTCAGAAACCATCAGGGTCCACTGCCCAGAGTCCACTCAGATGTGTCCTTGAGATGCAATCCAGCCTGGGCCCTGGAACAAACGCTCACTCAGGCTCAGGACTTACCGTCACGCCCAGGGGAGGTGGTGCCCATCCAGCCCAAGGGCTGAGCCTCACGTGGCGGGAACTACCAGCAGCTGCTGGCATGTCTCCACAGTAGGATGTGCTTCAGGGGGATTCAGTTCAGTTCAGATCAATTCAGTCACTCAGTCGTGTCCGACTCTTTGCGACCCCATGAATCACAGCACGCCAGGCCTCCCTGTCCATCACCAACTCCCAGAGTTCACTCAAACTCATGCCATCCAGCCATCTCATTCTCTGTCGTCCCCTTCTCCTCCTGCCCCCAATCCCTCCCAGCATCAGACTCTTTTCCAGTGAATCAACTCATCGCATGAGGTGGCCAAAGTATTGGAGTTTCAGCTTCAGCATCAGTCCTTCCAATGAACACCCAGGACTGATCTCCTTTAGAATGGACTGGTTGGATCTCCTTGCAGTCCAAGGGACTCTCAAGAGTCTTCTCCAACACCACAGTTCAAAAGCATCAATTCTTCAGTGATCAGCTTTCTTCACAGTCCAACTCTCACATCCATACATGACCACGGGAAAAACCATATCCTTGACTAGACAGACCTTGGTTGGCAAAGTAACGTCTCTGCTTTTTAATACGCTATCTAGGTTACCTCATGCAAACGCTAGAGCTGGAGGCCGGCCTGGAGACCAGATGCTCGCAACGTGCTGTTCTGGGCCCCCTAACCTACAGTTCTTACTTCCCCCCAGCTGGCTAACACTTTACTATGGTTTTATGAGCATGTTTTATTTTCCCCCAACAATATCTAGTAATAAACTGATCACACAAATCCAATAATGGGTTCTTCCCAATAAATCCGGGTCTCCCAGGATGGTCGCCTCCACCCTGGCCCTGCCCTCCTCCCAGGTGGCTGTGTCGACGGCGCGCAACAAGAAAGCGGCTCCCACGTGTTTGTCATACTCTCCCAAACCAAGCAGGTGAGGGTCGTGTCCATCGGTGAGCAATCTGCACCTAACGCACACAAGCAAGTCCACGCCTTCATTCCCGTCATGAAGCACAGCCTGAGGCTCCCCCAAAGCCCAGTCCCCCGACACGCGACACAGACTAGATGTCCTAGGACTTAACCCACGTCTGACACTCACACTGGAGTTAGGGCAGACCCCCAGTCACGGCTCTGTCCCACGAGGCTGCCGGGCTTCAGATGCCAGCCCCAGTCCTGGCTACAAACCGGGCTCCCCACAACCCCCTCTGACCCCCACCCCACCACAGGGCTGGTAACTTGCCCACATGGCCCATGGATTCAGGAACACTCTGCTCACAGACATTAGTAGTTTATCATAAAGGACCGGGGGAGGGGGAGGGGCAGAGCGCCACGCCTTCGGGGCGCCCAGCTCCCAGCCCTGCTTCTGCTGGAGGCTCAAAGCTCTCCGAAGTGCCGTCCTTTATGTGGTTTATGGAGGTTCCATCACAAAGGCGTGACTTTGATCAACTCACCGGCCATTGGCCCTGCTCAGAGGCGCAGCCTCTCTCCCTCTGGAGGCCCCAGCAGGGGCGGGGGGTGCTAAGTCCCAGCCCTCAATCCGCGCCAGGTCTTTCTGGGGAGCAGCCCCACCCTGCCCCCATCCCAGGCCCCAGACACCAGTCCCCGCATCAGCGCACAAGAGCTCTTACTCGTCCCTTGGAGACTCCAGGGTTTCAGAAGCCACGAGCTGGGGACCAGGGCAAAGACAGACACCCTGCAGCCCAGGGTCCACACTGGGCCTCACCCTCTCCTTCATTCTGGTTCTGACAAACCACGATGCTGCGCGTCCGCACAGATGCAGGCGCAGGACGGCAGTGCCGGCAGGGCTGTGGGCGTGGGGACTCCCATGGCCCTCGATGTGCCAGGGGCCTGACACTGCTCTGAAAAGCAGTCTGCTAACTCAGAAGAGGAGACTAACGCTTGCTTTGGTAAGAGCAGACTACAGCTCACAAGATCCTGCCAAACTCAGCGTCGTTCCAACCCCCGGCGCTGGGCTTGGCGGTGGGCCCCCAGGGAGAGGTGCCCCAGGGGACGCAGAACCTGAGGGCAGGGTCTCAATCCAACATGAGAAGAAACGGCTGACGGTGACGCCGCCTGCACGTGGGCCAGAAACCGCAGGAACACAAGGTGAATGCGGGCAACGCCGGCAAGGACCGGCTGACACACCCCCGGCCTGGCCCACGTTCAGTTAGTGACTCCTAACGAGCAAAACCCAACACACGACTGTTCGTGAAGTTGTCTCTAAAATCAGTGCACACACGAGGAACTCGTGCGTGATACACGGCTGCACTCATTGACCGCGAGAAGTAAAACCTGAGCCCTTGGCTAAGGAACTCTGTTTCTTGGGGTTGAAGCTCCTCGGTACAAGTCCGTCAGGAGAGAGGCTTGGGGCACCTGCCCCAGGTCTCTCACTGAGCAGGGAAGGGCGGCCCCCAGCCCCACCAGATACGGGAGCGAACGTGAACAAACGCAGCGCTGCTTCTGAACCGGTGAGCAAACACTGCGCTCGCTGAGAGAGCCCACAGGAGCCGGCCCCGTGACACGGACGCGGGGAAGACACTGCAAATGAAGAGGAGCTGTCTTCACAAACCCGGCTCCGGCCCTGGCTGCGGAGCAGGGCCCCGGCCTCCCCGCGGGCCGGAGGGCGACGGTCTGCCCCTCCGTTACACACCTCCCAGCCCCCGAGACAGAGACGGCCGGGGGGAAACCCATCCCTCCCACTTCCCTGCCTCCTCACCACGTCCTCTTCATTTTCACACGGGGGGCCACTGGGGAGAAAACAGGTACAAATCAGGGGTCTTCAGGAAAGGTTTGAAGTTTGCCCAGATACAGCCCAAACAGGAGGGCCTGGGCCGGGCTTTGGTCAAAGCAGCGCAGCCTGGAGACCAGCCTGCCTCCCGCAGGTGTGGAGCCGGCTTGCCCTTCCATGGGCCAGGAAACGACGCTACATCTTTACACTATGGTCCCTCCCCAAGACCAGATGGAGCCTAAGAGGGTCGTAACTCTAATCATTCAAGTCTCAGCCACTTCCATTCAGACCCATTGTCATCCCGGCCCTGTCCCCCACCTGCCAGATGCGCTGAAAAGTGTGCAGACACAGGTCCACCTGGACACCAGCGCGTCACTCACCCCGAGTCCCTCCCCATTTCTCTAACGGGCCCCACAGCTCAGCTCAGCCCGCTGAGCGCTCGCAGCTCTGGAGAAGCAGGAACGTGTCCTCCCTGAGAAGCTATGTGGGGGCAGGGAACAAGGAAAAGTCAAATCAAACTAATCTGCTTTATGGAAAATGGACTTGCCTGCAAAAAAAAAGTGCAAAGTGGAACCAACAGCTGGACGGGCTGGAGGGTGAAAGCAGGGAAGAACTCCTCCCTGTGGAGAGGGCTGGGGACCCCGGAAGGCTGGGCCTTCCTCGCTGTCCCTGAGAAGCATGACTCAGATGAACTGAGATGCAGTGCTCGGGGCTGCAGCCCGGCCGCCCCGTCTGAGGCAGCACGTCCTCGGGAGCGGCCTGCCCTCCGCCAGGTGCAGCCAGCGGCCTCTGCGACTGCAGACGCGCCCTGCTTCCCTCCACGGGATGGCCTGTCCCCCCTCGCCACTCCCCATCTGCTGTGTTCCAGACACCCTCATGGAGCACAGCACCAAGACCAACAGGGAAACCACCTGTGCAGCGTCCGAACACAAGGCAGGGGAGACTGAAACAGCGGAGGAAGGCAGCTGGAGAGCCACGGCGTCACCTCGCTGCCTACTTCACACGCTTCCCGGCCTCCGCGCTCGCGGTGCAGACCACTCCCCGCAAGCATGAGGTGCGTGGGGTGAAACGTCCCAATAGCAGACTAGCTGCCACTCCCGCATTAGGAGGCTTTGAGCGCAGTTCCATTCTGTTCCGTCACTCAGTCATGTCCGACTCTTTGCGACCCCGTGGGCTGTAGCCTACCAGGCTTCTCCGTCCATGGGATTCTCCAGGCAAGAACACTGGAGTGGGTTACCGTTTCCTTCTCCAGGGGATCTTCCCAACCCAGGGATCGAACCCGGGCCTCCCGCATTGGAGGCAGATGCTTTAACCTCTGAGCCAGCTCAGGTGCGACGCCGCCACTTACAAGCTGAAACAAACACTTCTTATTGCAAAGGCCCCAACCCACAGCTGCTGCTCCTCGAAGAACAGAGGCACCACCCAGGCGTCAACTCCTGCTCCTGAAAAGCCCCTGGGTGGGGTGCCGCTGCTGCAGGAAAGCCGGTTCTGCCTCCGTGTCGGAGCTGTCGCGCTGGCTTGCCTTTCGTAGCTACCATTACTACAATCACAGAACGGCCTGCCTCGGAGGATCCTGCCCCCGGCCTGGCTGTTAAACTGAAGCACCCCCGTTCAGAACGCTGCCCGCCTGCAGATGACGCGAAAGAAGAATTAACACAGCCCCTGCCCGCGCCTTGCCAGCCGACCAGATGCTTGCAAGATCAGTGGTGCTTTCACTCTGTTTCCTCACCTCCCCCACCTCTGATCCATGAGAACCTGGCATCCAGGCCCCAGTAGGACGGTCATGTTGAGACGTCAGTCTGCCGTCTTCTCTGTCGGCCAGCGTGTGCTTGTTGCCTTAACCCTCATCTCTCGGGGTCACTGGCCTGCTGTGTGCAGAACAGACCCGCAGGGACGGGGTGACACTGGTGCCCCAGGGCCTGCGGCTTCTGAAGACACCCCTCTCCTGGCTGTTCCTCAACCTCTCCTGGAAGCCAGGTCCTGCTCCCATCTCTGAGCCAAAGGCCCTCCTCTGGGACGCTGGCTGTTGGGGCCCCATCAGGGGGTGGCCCAGCTCTGGGAAGGGCCCCCAACTGAGCAGGACAACCCTGCTCTTCCTGTAACTGAAATCACCAAACTAGGGGACAAATTGGCTCACCATCTGACAAGAAACCTGTAACCCCCAGGACATGGGCCTTCTGATATGCACGCTTGGTGCCAATGCTCCTGAGGCCCTCCACGAGGCCAGAGAGTTCCTGGGGTGCCACAGGTGGACGAGAGGTGTGGGGTGGAAAGGAGGCCTCTCCGTGGGGGTGCGCTGCCCCGGGCTCGGCCAGAAGCCCCAGCGGTCAGTGAGGGCGAGGAGTTGCAGCCCAGGCAAAGCCAGCCTCGTGAACAGGGACATCTTCAGACAGTGCTCTCCTGCCACCCTGGACGCACAGACAGCAAACCCCTCTTGGGCAGTTACGAGGGTTTTAGTGGATGGACATTCCCAGGGCCATGTGGGTGTGGGATGGCATCTTGGGGACAGTGCCCCACCAGGGGGTTGGTGAGGGGCCAGGGAGGGGACACACCCCAGGGAAGGTGGTTGGTGTGGAGAGGCTTCTGACCAAGGGCGGCAGCCTGGCTGGTGCGCCCACGGGGGACAGAACTGGAGGACAGACCCTGGGGGCTATGTGGGGGCACCCTGAGGGCACCACCAAGGGCGCTGGACCCGGGAGGCTGAGACAAGAAGGACCCAAGGCCCCTCCTGGGAAAAGCAGATGAAAAGTGGGCAAATGAACGAGTCTGTCTGCACATCAGCCCGGCGGGCAGGAGGAGGCAGAAGTGGCCCCCCGTGTCCAGCCCCCTGGATGCCACTCCTGATATGAGGAGGGCCTCAAGTACATTTGAAGAACCTACATAGGTCAACCTAAAATAAGAAAGGAAGGAGTCGAACCCTCACTGCTGACCAGGTCAGGGACCCATGGCGCAGCCTCTGTGGGCTGGGGCTGCCCAAGTGCCCACCAGCAGCCCAGGTGCAGGCGCCCTGCGGGCAAGCCAGTTCAGGCACCGGACGCCACCACGCGGCAATGACGCGGAAACAGAGGGTTCCTGCAGGACGGAAGCTGAGCCCCCGAGCCCCGACCAACCCCGCCCTGCCCGCCCACTGCCTCCAGCAGGAACCCACATGCTGGCCTCCACACCCATCTCCCACCAAGTTTCCAGGCCTCGTCTCGGGCCCAGATGGCTCCCATGCAGCCCCTGCGTGCAACTGGGAAGGAACTCCTTTGTTGGGGGGGAGGTGATCAGGGCACAGCGGGCAGCCTGTCCACCTTTCTGACCGTCCCTTGTCCCCTGACGTGGGGCAGACGCCCCTGCCCTCCAGGAGGGAGGGGTCACCAGACAGCGTCCACCGTACTGCCTCCCTCTCTCCACCCCAGGACCCCCTGAAAAGATGGGCCCCGGTACCCAGAGGAGCCGTGGCCCGACTCTGATTCTGCCCAGAAAGCAGCGAGGGGCAGGCGGGCGCCGGGCCGGGGTGCAGCAAAGGCTGCGCCCCAGGCTGACCGCAGCCACGCCCTCCTCCCTCGCCGGGTCTAATTTCAGTCCGAACACCCGACTTCGAAAACCCTGCAGGCACTCGAGACACCTCACTGGCTACAAATTGAGAACGGCGCACGCGCCCCAACGCCCTCCTGGGAGACCGCGGGGCAGCCTGGCTTCTCGGACACGCTCCCCGGGGCGCCCGGAGCACGGCGCGGCGGGAAACAGCGAAACCGGGGCTGAAGCGTCTCTCCAGAGAACACGAGGGCCCTATGTCTGCGGCCTGCTGGGGTAAACGCCACTCTGGATTTCTTACTTTGGTGAATTGGCACCTTAGAATTGAAATTCTTCAAATGTAATTTTCATCAGATAAACTTTCTTGTTTTTCAAAGCAATTTCTCATGGCTTACTGGGTGAGCCTTCCAAACGGTGTAATTACTCTAATGGTGTTCATTATAACCTAATTACCTAACACTGAAAAAGGTGGAATTATGAAGTGTGATTGCAACGCGCAGCAATGAAGTTCCTCATGACGGAATATCATTTACCGGCTTCTCGGAAAAGGCATGAGGTTCCTTCCACGGCCTGCCTGCTCCCCCGCCCACCACACAACACCGTCAGACACCACTGTGCCCTGCCCAGGGCCTGGGTGGTAAAGTGAGGGAGTCCCAGGGACACAGGATTCAGAAGAGAAAGGCAGGAGCAGGGAGAGAAGACCTGGAGCAATCATCCAGGATTCCAGAATCTTCCCGGTGCAGGGGGCAGCAGGGCCCAGCAGGCAGAGGCGCTGGTGTGCGGGGTGATGGGGCGGTCTCTCCCCGCAGGATGGGCTGGGCTGGGAGCATGGCTGCTCAGGACCCGTGAGCCCCCTGCACCCCCACCCAGAGGCACCGCTGAGCACCACCGCGGGGCCCCCAAAGCAAGGGGAGGAGGTAAGACACAGGGTGAGCTGAGCGGACAGAGAAACTTCCCTTCTGGCCGAAGAAAAATAAACGTCAGAGCTTCTAATTCTCTGGGTGGGGCAGCAAAGGCTGTAGCGAGCGGACAGATGGAAGGCGCTGGGGGAGCTTCGGCAGCAAGCACGGCCCACGGGCAGATGCACAGACCTGGGGACGCAGCTGGGACCCCAGGGGGCAGCCTGACGCCCCTAACGGCACATCAGACGCCTGCCTGCAGCCCCCTGCCACCTCCCCAGCCACTAGGGCTCCCGCACTGCGGGCAGATTCGTTACCATCTGAGCCCCAGGGAGGCCACTAGCTGGAATTAATTCCACCCACCTGCGGGATTCTGGCTTGGTCAGGTGGTGCCCGTGGGAAAGAACCCACCTGCCAATGCAGGAGACATAAGAGACTCGGGTTCAATCCCGGGGTCGGTAAGATCTCCTGGAGGAGCGCATGGCAACCCACTCCAGTATTCTTGCGTGGAAAATCCCACGGACAGAGGAGCCTGGCGGGCTGCAGTCCACGGGGTCACAGAGTTGGACAAGACTGAGCGGCTGAGCACGGGCGCCCGGCGTGGGTAAGAGGGTTGCAATACCAGGAAGTGGCCACAAGATGGCACCCAGAAGAGGCTTTCCCCGGAATCCCAGGCACAGCCGGGCCGGGGGAACCTGCCCGGCAGTGCCCTCCCTCCGGAGGCAGGAGCTGGTTCCCCTGACTGCAGGGAGAGGGGGATTCAGCTCCTGCCTCCCGGCTTTCACAGGGTGAAGGCAGGGCTCGCATAGCCACCCAGACCCCCTGGGGAAGGGCCCAGGAGAGGGCAGTTTCAAGCTTCCCGGGGGGGTCCAGCGAGTCCAAGGTGAGCAAGGGGGTGGGCACCCTCCCCAAGTGTGTTTCATGCTCAGGCTGGCCCCAGCCTCCTTGCAGCGTGACCAAGCTGCCCAGTTCTCAGGCAGAAGGCTGGATTCAGATCCTGGACTGCTCTGGGGACAGCCTGGGGATGCTGCTCAGGGCCACGGTCATAGAACCAAGGGCCCCTCTTCCAGTGGAGACACTGTTCCCCACTAAGACTATTTCTCTCACTTTCAGAATCAAATAACTTTTGAACATTTTTACTAAAAAAAAAAGAAGAAGAAGCTGTTTGAAACAATAAAAACATCGTGTGAGGGTAATGGTGTGAGCATGTGTGCTAAGCTGCTTCAGGTGTGCCCGACTCTTTGGGACCCCATGGGCTGTAGCCCGCCAGGCTCCTCTGTCCATGGGAGTCTCCAGGCAAGAACACGGGAGTGGGTTGCTGTGCCCTCCTCCAGGGGATCTTCCCGACCCAGGGATCACCCACATCTCTTATGTCTCCTGCACTTGTAGGCAGTTTCTTTACCGCTGTAGTGGGTTTTTATTTCTTCTCCAGGGGATCTTCCTGACCCAGGGATCAAACACATTTCAAGTAGCTTCTTTACCACTGAGCCACCAGGGAAGCTCTAAGGGTAAGGGTGCTATGTATACTTTTACTTTCAAATACGCAAAATGGCCTAAAATTCAAAAGTCCCCCAGAAAGGAGCACAGAAAGGGGGTGCTGCCCTGCCCTCGCTCTCCAGCCGCAGACCAGGAAGCGGCCCCCAGACCCTGAGGCTGGGGGACCACGGTCCTCTCTGACCCAGAAGAGCCTCCTGCTATAGGTGCTCCCTGCCCCACTCCGCCTACACGCGTGAGCTTGGACTTCTGCTCGTCCCCCTGCCCGGCATCATTCTCAAACCCAGCAAGATTCTGGGGGACCCGCCGCCTGCATCGTGTGCCAGGGGCGTGGGCCCCTCATGGAGGTGGGCAGCACAGCCCACTCTGACCGATCCTGCTGACGGAGGCCTGGACGCCCCCGCGGACCTGCCCTTGGAGAATGGCTGGGGCAGCCGGGCTGGACGCAAGGGCCGGTGCCTAGGTCTCTCATGTCCCAGAACCCTGCCCGCCCTCCCAGAGAAACAGCTCCTGGTGTCCCCGCCTCGGATGGGATGGAAGCAGACCGGCCCTGGGGAGCTGGGGGCTGGGACCACTCCACCCAAGCCCCTCACGTCCTGGTGATTCGCTGGGCCTCCCAGGAGGAGGAAGAGACAGACGGAAATCCCGATGCTGGTCCCAGGCTCCCCGAGGGCCCAGTCCTGCCGCTAGGACCCGTCGCTGTCCCTCTGAGGCTCTGTTCGGGCTGCTCCTCGAGGTCTTGCAAGGTATTTGCAACCAAAGAGAAACAAGAAACAACCAGAATAAAAGTACAACCGCAGAGTAAAAGCAGCTACTGGAATATATAGCCATGCGCACAAAGCAGACAGAATGGGGTGCCCTCGGAGGCTCAGGGAAGCCTGTGCCATCGGAAACCCGAGGGGCGCGTGCCCGCGAGCGTGATGCGGGTGTTCGTGGCTCCCACGGGGGCGGGGGGCACGGGGTGGCCACTCAGCACAGCCGAGGCCGAGGGCCGCGGAGGGAAAAAGGCCTCGTGGTATTGCCATGTGTTTTATCAGATCAACAGCCCCTCAGAAACCTGAGAGAAACCTCTTCATACCACAAGACAACAGCCACAGAAATCAATGGGGCCACTCTGCCATCACTCAAGTCTGCGTCTCTGGTACCCAAGCCATCTTGACATTGAACGCTGCACAGCCCGCTGCAGACCCAATAGAAACAGCTGACCTGCATTAACCTCTGGCCTCTGGCTTCAGGAGAGACCAGAATGAGGACGGCCCCTGTGAGCCCCGGGCCTGCACCGCGGCCGCACCGAGACCCACCCGCGAGCGGAGACTCGGCGGCCGGCCACTGGTGCAGGTGGGACGCGTGCGTCCGTAACCACTGGTGCAGGTGGGACGCGTGCGTCCGTAACCCCGCAGCCGGCCACTGGTGCAGGTGGGACGCATGCGTCCGTAACCCTGCAGCTGGCCACTGGTGCAGGTGGGACGCGTGCGTCCTTAACCCGGGCCCAACCAAAGCTTGGAGCTGTTCACCGCAGTGCCCGGCACACAGGCAGGGCCCGAGTCGCGCCGGCCGCCAGGTCTCCAGGCAGTCTGGCTCTGGAGGAGCTCCTCAAACACCGGCCAACGACCCCATCCCTCACCTTGCCTCCCCGGATCCCTTGAAAAATACCAAGGATCTGGGGTCTTCTCCCTTCGTGGGGAAGAGCTGAGCAAGCAGGAAGCCTGGGTGCTCCTCCAGCCCCTGCCGACCTGCAGGCGCTCTTTGCATCGCTGAGAGACGGGGAATAAAACGGGAGGGCGGGAAACCGTCCCTGGGGACGGGGGTGCAGCTTGCGCCGTGATCCTCAGGGGCCCCAGGGCTGCTGAGACACCTGAGGCGCTGACAGTTGTTCAGAACCGCGGAGCAAGGCCAGGCGGGGGCAGGCCCCTTCCCTGCGCAGCGGCGGGAGGCCTGGGACCTGGGACTCGGTTCCTCCTCCGAGGTTTCACTGTGCTGCTCCGCGCTCTTCCAGAAAAGTCTCTCAGAGCCGCCGCAGAGCAGCAAACAAGCCGGGAGCTCCTTCCCTGCCCTGCGGCCGGGACCTTAGGCAACGACGGAGCGGCTGCACCCTGGGCGTGAAGCGGGGGTCCCTGGGGCCGCGGTCACTCCACTGGAAGGTCGTGAGTAGGGGGAGAAGGGAAGGCTTGGTAGCCAACCGAGTGGCTTCCCCGGTGCCTCAGGGGTAAGGTCCCCCTAAGGCCTGACCCCTGGCCCGGGAAGACCCCGCATGCTTCGGGGCAACTAAGGCCGAGCGCTACGGCTGGAGCTTGCGTGCCCGGAGCCAGCTCCGCAACTAGAGGCCCACGCATCGCCACTGGAGAGGAGCCCCGGCCACCGCGACTAGAGAGAGCCCACTGTGGCCATGAAGACGGCTCAGCCGTGGAAAAGACATGGAAACAGCCAACAATAGGTTCTCGTGTATAAGGCATAGTAAATCAAACAGCTTGATGTATTAGAGTGTGAAAGAATTGGGGAACACATGTACACCCATGGCTGATTCATGTCAGTGTATGGCAAAAAGCACTATAATATTGTAAAGTAATTAGCCTCCAATTGAAATAAATAAATTAATGTAAAAAAGAAAAAAGAAAGAACAGCTGAAGACCGGGCCTGAGGGGATCTGGGGGCAGGTGAGGGGAGGTCAAGGGGCGCCCTGGTGGAGCCTGCACAGAGCAGGTGCAGGGTGGACAAGGGAGGCTGAGCACGCGGTGGGAGGGCCGTCTCATGCTCTGTCCGCCGTGGCCCCCGCCTGCAGGGAAGTGAGACGCTTGGAAAGGAGAACCTGGTCAGTATCCAGCGGGTCCTGGGGAAGTGCTGTGCTGGGACAGAGGGGCGCTGGGAAGGGGGCACCATCAGCCTCAGTCCGCACACGGCCTGAGAACCGAGTGTGTGCAGGAACCCGAGTCCGCAGCGGAGCGGCTCCGATGGCCGTGCCCACCTCGGGTCCATGAGCGCAGGCTCAGGGCCTGGCACCCCGGTGTTCCGTGCAGGGAGGCTCGTAGCTCAGTGCTGCCACGCACGTATGTTTAGGTGGGAGCGTGGCCCCCACCGTCAGAAGGGCTCCCGGGCGCTCGGGAACAGGCGGTGCTGCCATGGGTCTGCACTAACACAGCCCTGTCCTCCAGGCAGGCGAGCGTACACCAGTGAGAACCCAGGTGTCCCTGCTGGCACACACGTGACCGTCCTGACCTGCGTGCAAGGCCCAGCCCGCGGCTGCTGGAGGGACGTGAACCCACCCCCACGCAGGGGATCCGTCTGAGCCCCTCCTGAGGCTGACGCCCTGGGCGGCCCTGCAGCTCCCCCCGGGAAAGGGGGGGTCTTGGCGGAGGATCCACTGTCTCCCCACGTGACCACCCATGCGTGAGTTCATGCAGCCTCACCACCATCATCTCCAGAATTTCTTCATCTTCGGGACTGAAATTATCCCCATTGAACACTAACTGCCCCCCAGCCCAGACCCTGGCCCCCACCACTCTGCTTTCCACGTCTGAATGGGACTCCTCCAGGGACCTCTCAGCGTCCATCCTTTCAGACCGGTTTAGCTCACTGAGACCGCGTCTTCAAGGTTCACCCGTGTTGGATCACATCATGGAGTTTCCTTCCTTTTTAAGGTTGAGCAACAGGCCATTGTATCGGCGCCCCCACAGTTAGCTACCGCAAGTCAGAGCTGCATGAACATAGGGATGCAGAGGCCTTCGGGTCCCTGGCAGCTCTGTTAGTCGCTCTTTCCAGCGACAGCGGCGCCGTTTGCGCTCCCGCCACGCGGGCACCAGGGCTCCAGCCCCCGCACCCTCAGCAGCACTGCTGCTTCCTGGTCTCCATGGCAGCTGTCGGCCGTGTGCCTTTTCGCGCTCCCATTCCTTGGGTCTCTGGACCTCAGGTGAGTCTCCGGATGGCAGCACGCAGTGGGATGGTGCACTGTCATGCATTCTGTCCATCTCTGTCTTTCGGAACATTTTGCCCATTTACACTTAGAGGACAGACTTCCGTCCTTCTGCTCTCTGCTTTCTATACACCCCACAGCTTTTGTCCCTCATTTCCTGCATCCCTGTCTTCCTCTGTGTTTAACTGATTCTTTGCAGAGAAACGTTTCAATGCTTTCCTAATTTCCCTTTGTGTGCATTCTATAGCGATTCTTTTGTGTTTACTATGTGGATTATATTTAGCATCCTACAGTTTTAACACTGTAATTTGAATGTATAGCAACCTAACTTCAACAACATACAAAAACTCTGCTGCTTTACAGCTCCATCTCCACACCTTTCATTTGTTGCCACAAAATTACATCTTTATACACGGTGTGCCCCCAAACACAAACTAATAATTATTTTAAATGCACCATTCCACTAAATTATGTAGGAAATGAGATTTAGATTTACAAACCAAAGTTACAGTAACGTTGGCTTTGGCACTACCTTTTTTTCCTTTAAATGCACTAGTCTCTCAAATCATGGACAAAATGAAGAGTGCAGCTACAAGCCAGGTTACAGAAACCTGCTTCTGTAACAGCCCACGTCTTTATCCCGAGTGAGACCTTCATCCCGCACACGGCCTAGAGGTGCCGTGGGTGCCCCTCAGCTCCCCTGCAGGGCTGTCATGAGCATTTCTTGAAGAGTAGGTCTCATGGTCATGAGATCCCTCAGCCTTTGTTTACCTGGGAATGTCTTGATTTATCCTTCACTTTTTAAGGACACTTTTTTTTTTTTGAACAGAGGAAAATTTATGCGTCGAACCTGGACTGGTCACTTATGATAATATACATGCTACAATTCCATTCTCTCCAATCATTCCACCTTCACCCTCTCCCACAGAGTCCCAAAGACTGTTCTAAATGCCTATGTCTCTTTTGCAGTCTCTTATACAGGGTTCAGGTTACCATTTTTCTAAATTCCATATATATGCGTTAATATACGGTATTGATGTTCTTCTTTCTGGCTTACTTCACTCTGTATAATTGGCTCCAATTTCATCCACCTCATTAAAACTGATTCAAATGCATTCTTTTTGATGGCTGAGAAATACTCCATTGTGTATATGTACCAAAGCTTTCTTATCCATTCGTCTGCAGATGGACATCTAGGTTGCTTCCATGTCCTGGCTATTATAAACAGTGCTGCAATGAACACTGGAGTACATGTGTCTCTTTCAATTCTGGTTTCCTCGGTGTGTATGCCCAGGAGTGCGATCGCTGGATCATATGGCTGTTCTATTTCCAGTTTTCTGAGGAATCTCCACACTGTTCTCCATAGTGGCTGTACTAGTTTGCATTCCCACCAACAGTGTCAGAGGGTTCCCTTCTCTCCACACCCTCTCCAGCACTTATTGCATGTAGACTTTTGGATAGCAGCCATTCTGACTGGTGTGAAATGGTATCTCATTGTGGTTTTGATTTGCATTTCTCTGATGATGAGGGATGTTGAGCATTTTTTCATGTGTTTATTAGCCATCTTTATGTCTTCTTTGGAGAAATGTCTGTTTAGTTCTTTGGCCCATTTTTTGATTGGGTCACTTAGTTTTCTGGAATTAAGCTGCAGGAGCTGCTTGTATAATTTGGAGATTAATCCTTTATCAGTTGCTTCATTTGCTATTATTTTCTCCCATTCTGAAGGCTGTCTTCTCACCTTGCTTAGAGTTTCCTTTGCTGTGCAGAAGCTTTTGATTTTAATTAGGTCCCATTTGTTTATTTTTGCTTTTATTTCCAATATTCTGGGAGGTGGGTCTTGGAGGATCCTGCTGTGATTTATGTCGGACAGTGTTTTGCCTACGTTCTCCTCTAGGAGTTTTATAGTTTCTGGTCTTACATTTAGATCTTTAATCCATTTTGAGTTTATTTTGGTGTATGGTGTTAGGAAGTGTTCTAGTTTCATTCTTTTACAAGTGGCTGACCAGTTTTCCCAGCACCACTTGTTAAAGAGACTGTCTTTTCTCCATTTTATATTCTTGCCTCCTTTGTCGAAGATAAGGTGTCCATAGGAGCGTGGGTTTATCTCTGGGCTTTCTATTTTGTTCCATTGATCTATATTTCTGTCTTTATGCCAGTACCATACTGTCTTGATGATTGTGGCTTTGTAATAGAGCCTGAAGTCCGGCAGGTTAATTCCCCCAGTTCCATTCTTCTTCCTCAAGATTGCTTTGGCTATTCGAGGTTTTTTGTATTTCCATACAAATTGTGAGATTATTTGTTCTAGTTCTGTGAAAAATATTGTTGGTAGCTTGATAGGGATTGCATTGAATGTATAAATTACTTTGGGTAGTATACTCATTTTTACAATATTTATTCTTCCAATCCACGAACACGGTATATTTCTCCATCTATTCGTGTCCTCTTTGATTACTTTCACTAGTGTTTTATAGTTTTCTATGTACAAGTCTTTTGTTTCCTTAGGTAGATATATTCCTAAGTATTTAATTGTTTTCATTGCAACAGTGAATGGAATAGTTTCCTTAATTTCTCTTTCTATTTTCTCATTATTAGTGTATAGGAATGCAAGGGATTTCTGTGTGTTGATTTTATATCCTGCAACTTTGCTGTAATCATTGATTAGCTCTAATAGTTTTCTGGTAGAGTCTTTAGGGTTTTCTGTGTAGAGGATCATGTCATCAGCGAACAGTGAAAGCTTTACTTCTTCTTTTCCAATTTGTATTCCTTTTATGTCTTTTTCTGCTCTGATTGCTGTGGCCAAAACTTGCAGAACTATGTTGAATAGTAGTGGTGAGAGTGGGCACCCTTGTCTTGTTCCTGACTTTAGGGGAAATGCTTTCAGTTTTTCACCATTGAGGATAATGTTTGCTGTGGGTTTGTCATATATAGCTTTTATTATGTTGAGGTATGTCCCTTCAATTCCCACTTTCTGGAGAGTTTTTATCAAAAATGGATGTTGAATTTTGTCGAAGGCTTTCTCTGCATCTATTGAGATAATCATATGATTTTTATTTTTCAGTTTGTTAATGTGGTGTATTACGTTGATTGATTTGCGTATATTGAAGAATCCTTGCATTCCTGGGATAAAGCCCACTTGGTCATGATGTATGATCTTCTTAATGTGTTGTTGGATTCTGATTGCTAGAATTTTGTTAAGGATTTTTGCATCTATGTTCATCAGTGATATTGGCCTGTAGTTTTCTTTTTTTGTGGGGTCTTTACCAGGTTTAGGGATTAGGGTGATGGTGGCCTCATAGAATGAGTTTGGAAGTTTCCCTTCCTCAGCTGTTTTCTGGAAGAGTTTGAGTAGAATAGGTGTTAGCTCTTCTCTAAATTTTTGGTAGAATTCAGCTGTGAAGCCGTCTGGACCTGGGCTTTTGTTTGCTGGGAGATTTTTGATTACAGTTTCAATTTCCGTGCTTGTGATGGGTTTGTTCAGATTTTCTATTTCTTCCTGGTTCAGTTTTGGAAAGTTGTACTTTTCTAGGAATTTGTCCATTTCTTCCAGGTTATTCATTTTATTGCCATATAATTGCTGATAGTATTCTCTAATAATCCTTTGTATTTCTGTGTTGTCAGTTGTGATCTCTCCATTTTCATTTCTAATTTTATTGATTTGGTTCTTCTCCCTTTGTTTCTTGATGAGTCTGGCTAGTGGTTTGTCAATTTTATTCACCTTCTCAAAGAACCAGCTTTTGGCTTTGTTGATTTTTGCTATGGTCTCTTTTGTTTCTTTTGCATTTATCTCTGCCCTAATTTTTATGATTTCTTTCCTTCTACTGACCCTGGGGTTCTTCATTTCTTCCTTTTCTAGTTGCTTTAGATGTAGAGTTAGGTTATTTAGTTGACTTTTTTCTTGTTTCTTGAGGTGTGCCTGTATTGTTATGAACTTCCCCCTTAGCACTGCTTTTACAGTGTCCCAGAGGTTTTGGGTTGTTGTGTTTTCATTTTCATTCATTTCTATGCATATTTTGATGTCTCTTTTGATTTCTTCTATGATTAGTTCATTATTCAGCAGCGTGTTGTTCAGTCTCCATATGTTGGCATTTTTAATAGTTTTTCTCCTGTAATTGAGAATCTAATCTTACTGCATTGTGGTCAGAAAAGATGCTTGGAATGATTTCAATTTTTTTGAATTTACCAAGGCTAGATTTATGTCCCAGGATGTGATCTATCCTGGAAAAGGTTCCGTGTGCGCTTGAGAAAAAGGTGAAATTCATTGTTTTGGGGTGAAATGTCCTATAGATATCTATTAGGTCTTACTCTTCTATTATATCATTTAAAGATTGTGTTTCCTTGTTAATTTTCTGTTTAGTTGATCTATCCATAGATGTAAGTGGGGTGTTAAAATCTCCCACTATTATTGTGTTATTGTTAATTTCCCCTTTCATACTTGTTAGTAATTGTCTTACATATTGCGGTGCTCCTATGTTAGGTGCATAAATATTTATAATTGTTATATCTTCTTCTTGGATTGATCCTTTGATCATTATGTAGTTTCCTTCTTTGTCTCGTTTCACAGCCTTTGTTTTAAAGTCTATTTTATCTGATATGAGTATTGCTACTCCTGCTTTCTTTTGGTCTCTATTTGCATGGACTATCTTTTTCCAGCCCTTCACTTTCAGTCTGTATGCATCCCTCGTTTTGAGGTGGGTCTCTTGTAGACAACATATATGGGGGTTTTGTTTTTGTATCCATTCAGCCAGCCTTTGTCTTTTGGTTGGGGCATTCAACCCATTTACATTTAAGGTAATTATTGAAAAGTAGGATCCCGTAGCCATTTTCTTTATTGCTTTGGGTTCAAGTTTATACACTCTTTCTGTGATTCCTGTCTATAGAAGATCCTTTAGCATTTGTTGGAGAGCTGGTTTGGTGATGCTGAATTCCCTCAGCTTTTGCTTGTCTGTAAAGCTTTTGATTTCTCCTTCATATTTGAATGAGATCCTTGCTGGGTATAGTAATCTGGGCTGTAGGTTATTTTCTTTCATCACTTTAAGTATATCTTGCCACTCCCTTCTGGCCTGAAGAGTCTCTGTTGAAAGATCAGCTGTTATCCTTATGGGAATCCCCTTGAGTGTTATTTGCTGCTTTTCCCTTGCTGCTTTTAATATTTGTTCTTTGTGTTTGATCTTTGTTAATTTGATTAATATGTGTCTTGGAGTATTTCGCCTTGGGTTTATCCTGTTGGGGACTCTCTGGATTTCTTGGACTTGGGTGATTATTTCTTTCCCTATTTTAGGGAAGTTTTCAACTATTATCTCCTCAAGTATTCTCTCATGGTCTTTCTTTTTGTCTTCTTCTTCTGGGACTCCTATGATTCGAATGTTGGAGCGTTTAACATTGTCCCAGAGGTCTCTAATATTGTCCTCATTTCTTTTAATTCGTTTTTCTTTTTTCCTCTCTGTTTCATTTATTTCTACAATTCTATCTTCTAGTTCGCTTATCCTGTCTTCTGCCTCTGTTATTCTACTGTTTGTTCCCTCCAGAGTGTTTCTGATCTCATCTATTGCATTATTCATTGTATATTGACTCTTTTTTATTTCTTCTAAGTCCTTATTAAATCTTTCTTCCATCTTCTCAATCCTTTTCTCCAGGTTATTTATCTGTAACTCCATTTTACTTTCAAGATTTTGAATCATTTTCACCATCAAAATTCGAAATTCTTTCAGGTAGATTCCCTATATCTTCTTCTTTTGTTTGTGTTGGTGGGCAATTATCTTGTTCCTTTACTTGCTGGGTATTCCTCTGCCTCTTCATCTTGCTTATATTGCTTTGCTTGGGGTGTCCTTTCCCTCTTCTTGCAGTTTGTGGAGTTCTCTTTATTATGTAGTTTCTTCGCTGTGTGTGGGGTTGGACAGGTGACTTGTCCGGGTTCCCTGGTTAGGGAAGCATGTGTCGGTGTTCTGGTGGGTGGAGCTGGATTTCTTCTCTTTCCTTTAGAAGACAATGGGCTACTTTTCTGGGAGCCTGATGTCCTCTGCCAGTATTCAGAAGTTGTTTTGTGGACTTTACTCCACGTTCAAATGTTCTTCTGATGAATTTGTGGGGAAGAAAGTGGTCTCGCCGTCTTGTTCCTTCCTCCCCAGAACACTGGATTCTTATATTCCACTTGGTCGTGGAGTATCTCTTCCCAGCTGCTCCAGCAAGGCGCAGCCGCTGCAGCTTACCTTGGACGAGGGGTATCTCCTCAAGGCCGCCCCTCCTGCTTTGAATGTGGATCAGCTCCTCCCGGCCCTCCGGTGCCCAAGCAGCCACCGCCTCCTGGACCTGGTACAGCTCCTCTCGGCCACCGCCCTAACCCTGGGCGCGGGGCAGCTCCTCTCAGCCACAATTCTGCACGTGGTCGGTAGCGCCGGGAGCCGGGCGTCTCTCGCGTCTGCGCCGCCGGGAGCCGGGCGTCTCTCGCGTCTGTGCCGCCGGGAGCCGGGCGTCTCTCGCGTCTCTTTAAGGACACTTTTGCGATACAGGATTCTTGGTCAATACTTTTTCTTTGAGCCCTTCTAATGTGTCAGCCTCCTGCTCTCAGACCTCGAGGATTTCTGATGAGAAATATGCTGCTGATCTTATTCAGACCGTTGTATGTGGTGGTTCACATCTCAGCTGCTGCTTTAAGGTTTAATCTTTGCCTTCTGAAAGACTGATTATAGTGAGTCTGGATGTGGGTCTCTCTGAGTTGATCTTACTGGAGTCCACTGAACTCCTTGGACCCATGTCTTTCCACAAATCAGGGATGTTTTCAGCCACTCTCTCTCTTCTCCTAGGAACCCCACCAAGTGCATCTTCATGTAAAAACTGACAGTGTCCCCCGGGACACAGACTTTGTTCACAAGACTCAGTTTCCATTGTCCTTTCTCCAAATCCATTGATCCTTTTTTCTGCCCACTCAAATCTTCATTTGGACCCTTCTACTTAATTTTTCACTTGAGTTATTGTACTTTTCCACTCCAGAATTTATTTTCTTAACTGAGGCAGCAGCGGTTTATAACGTGATACAGGCTCCATGTGGACAGCATTGCACTTCTTCTGCATGCTCATGCCACACATCTGTCCCCGGACGGCTTGCCCCCTTTACCCTTTTTCCCACCCCACCCCGCCCCTTCCCCTCTGGCGCCCTCTTCTCTGTCCTTTGTGTCTACACGTTAGTTCCTGTTTGATCTGCTTTGTTCACTCATTCCTGTGCTTTTACACCCACATATGACTGAAAGCGTCTGGCGTAAGTCTCCGTCTGACACTTCACTTAGCGTAACACCCTTAAAGCCCTCCATGTTGGCGCAAATAGCAAAATTCATATTTTTCCTAGAATTTCTTTTTTATTTCTTTTTAGGTTTCTACCTTTTTATCAATATTTCCATTTTGTTCACCTATTGTTTTCTTGACTTTCCCCACATCATTCCTTAGTTCCGTAAGCGTCTCTGTGACAGCCGTGGTACAGCCTTGGTATTAGGTTTGTTTTCAGGACAGATTCTGCGGGTTTTTCCCTCAACTAGGCCATATTTCCTGTTTCTTTGTATGCCCTGTGATTTGTTGTTGTTGAGCTCTAGTAACGTGGTAAGTCTGAAAATCAGATTCTCCCCCTTCCCAGGTTTGCCGTTTCTGTGATTGTCAGGCTGGCTCTCAACTGAGGGTCAGTCTGAGGTGTGACCCTAATGTCTTTGGGAGACTTTTCTGGAGGCTTTCTTTGGGTATATATAGTCACTTTCTGACAACAGACTGGTTCCAAATAGGAAAAGGAGTATGTCAAGGCTGTATATTGTCACCTTGCTTATTTAACTTATATGCAGATTACATCATGAGGGACACTGGGCTGGAAGAAGCACAAGCTGGAATCAAGATTGCCAGGAGAAATATCAATAACCTCAGATATGCAGATGACACCACCCTTATGGCAGAAAGTGAAGAGGAACTCAAAAGCCTCTTGATGAAAGTGAAAGAGGAGAGTGAAAAAGTTGGCTTGAAGCTCAACATTCAGACAACAAAGATCATGGCATCTGGTCCCATCACTTCATGGGAAATAGATGGGGAAACAGTGGAAACAGTGTCAGACTTTATATTTTTTTGGCTCCAAAATCACTGCAGATGCTGACTGCAGCCAGGAAATTAAAAGATGCTTATTCCTTGGAAGGAAAGTTATGACCAACCTAGACAGCATATTAAAAAGCAGAGATGTTACTTTGCCAACCAAGGTCCGTCTAGTCAAGGCTATGGTTTTTCCAGTGGTCATGTATGGATGTGAGAGTTGGACTGTGAAGAAAGCTGATCACCGAAGAATTGATGCTTTTGAACTGTGGTGCTGGAGAAGACTCTTGAGAGTCCCTTGGACTGCAAGGAGATCCAACCAGTCCATTCTAGAGATCAGTCCTGGGTGTTCATTAGAAGGACTGATGCTAAAGCTGAAACTCCAATACTTTGGCCACCTCATGGGATGAGTTGACTCACTGGAAAAGACTCTGATGCTGGGAAAGGTTGGGGGCAGGAGGAGACGGGGACGACAGAGAATGAGGTGGGTGGATGGCATCACCGACTCGATGGACAGGATGCTGGCCCTTTAACTGCCCTGGAAGTCACTTCAGTCAGAGGGCGAGGGCCGTGTGACAACAGGGGAGGTGCAACCGTGTGGGCACCTGTGCAGTCAGAGCAGCACCCAGGCCCCCGCATGTGGAGGATGTGCCTCAGTTTCCCTGCCGCAGTCCATGCAG
This sequence comes from Moschus berezovskii, assembly GCF_049115385.1. Lineage (NCBI taxonomy): Eukaryota > Metazoa > Chordata > Mammalia > Artiodactyla > Moschidae > Moschus > Moschus berezovskii. The sequence continues at coordinate 128,794,186 of NC_142462.1, forward strand.
GAGGCTCTGGGAACATGCACAGGGGCCGCCACGCAGCTGGGGGAGCAGGTAGCTGCTCCTATGCAATTCATCCAGGGCTTCTCCTGGAAGCTGTGAGCCTTCACGAGACTGCTGAGTCCCCAAGCAGTGCCATCCGGGAGGTTCTGCCAGCTCAGCGGTGGTCCAGGTGGGAGACAGACTCTGCTGCTTTCTGCGTCACCACTTCCTCAGAATCCTCCTGCTTTGTTTTTCTTTCTCAGTGAAATGTATCTGTCAGTTGAACCTGCAGCTCTCCATGGATTCTGGACCTGAGTTACTGCCCTAGACAGTCTGCACGTGGTTAAGTAGCCTCTAGCTGGGTCTTCTGTGGAGAGACATCCGTTAGCACCTCCCAGTCAGTCCTGTAACGACTCTAATCTCTCCACTGTGACTGAACCATGGCTCCCTCAGCATGACCGAGGGGCTCCCAGGAAATAACAACATACCTGAGATTCCCTGTACTTGTGCCTTTGCATCGACATTTTGCAAACAGGTCCACGAACATTATCAGAATTTTCACATCTCGTAATGGCAGACATAATTAAAGCACAGGGTACTTCATGAGATAGCAAGTAGTCACCCTTCACAAAAGCCTGCTGCCATTAGCACCATTCCCTACAGCACACCTTAGTCCCCAAGGCCAAAGTCAGGTTAGCTGGTAACCTGGAAAACAGAAGAGAAGCTTCCCTCCTGAAGCCTCTCCTGAGGCACAGCCAGCTGACGGCCTCCGCCCGATGCCCAGCCAGTGTCCCTGAGCTGAGCCCCTGTCTTCCGCCCTCCACTGCACGCATGGGGGCAGGTCTACACCTCCACGTCCTTTCCCATCAAACCAGCAGGGACTGGACCCTCCTCCACCACCTGGTCACCGGGGCCATGGTTCCACCCCACTGGCCCTCCCGGGAGGCTATGTGACAAAGTCCGTTCATTTCCATCCACCTCAGCCCTCCAACGGAGAAGGCAATGGCAAGCCACTCCAGTACTCTTGCCTAGAAAATTCCATGGATGGAGGAGCCTGGTAGGCTGCAGTCCATGGAGTCGCTAAGGGTTGGACATGACTGAGCGACTTCAGTTTCACTTTTCACTTTCACACATTGGAGAAGGAAATGGCAACCCACTCCAGTGTTCTTGCCTGGAGAATCCCAGGGATGGGGGAGCCTGGTGGGCTTCCGTCTATGGGGTCACACAGAGTCGGACACGACTGAAGTGACTTAGCAGCAGCAGCAGCCCTCCAAATGCCCACACGTGCAGGGCTGGCGCAAGGTGCCGTCCACTGCAGAAAGACAGTTCCAGGGAACTTGGAACTCTCTCGCAACCGCCGCCTGCACCCCGGGCCCCTGGACACGTGCAGCTGGAAGTACTCTATCATGGAATTACGGTGGACCACCGGCATCTTCTCTTGATGGCGGCACATCCCGGGCTAATTTCAGGGTTTGCAGCAATTGAGCAGAAGAGAGAGTTGGGAACCTGCACCAAACAGGAAGCAGCCACAGGGATGGAGTGCTTCCCAAGGCCCGGCCTCGCAGGGGTCATCCTTGGCTCTCTCCCTGGCGCCCACAGTGGGGCTTCAGTCCTTCCCTGGACAAACCGGAGGGTGACTGAGGACACAGGTGGCAGCCGCTCGTCCTGGTGTCTCTTGAGATACGAGCCAGCCTTCCCCACCCCGCTTCTCGAGACCACAAAACCTCATGCCACGGAGACTCCAGGGCCCGTCTGCTGCCTTGTCTCCTGCTTGCCCTTCCTCCCAAAGCATGTGACTTTATCTGCATGTGTTTAAAAATACTCTGAGGTTGGACTGAAAACCAGCTCCCATCAAACCAGAATGGATATGGCAACCTTGTCAAGACATTATTTTTACTCCCAAGAAAAGTTCACAGGCTCTCCCTGTTCCTGTCACTCAAAAGAGGTTTGAACTGACTTTCAGGAGGAAAAAAAGAGGCTACTTTTGGGCAAAGACCAAATGAGCATTTTTTTCCATCTGGCGCACAAACGGGAAGTTGAGATTTTTGGTTTCAGGGGCAGGAAGGCTGAGAGCTGGGTGAGGGGAAACAATGCGTATCCAGAGTCAGAGACGTGGAGGCCGCTGGGGCGGCTTGTGCATCCTGGAGAAGCCAGACAACACCCAGAACAGGACGGACGAGTCCCAGCTGAGGAGGAGGGGGCGGCCGTAGCCAAGTCCACAGACCAGGCGGCTCAGAGAGCAGCGCCACACGTCCTCACTCCTGGAGGCCGGCCCTCAGGGGCCTCGCCCCCTGGCTGTTCCCTCCCCGTGTCCTCTCACACGCCCTGTCACACGGGAGGAGGGCCACTCCAACGGCTCACCTCAACGCGTCACACTTGCCACAACCCTGCTTCCAAGTATCAGTCACGTTCTGCAGGGCCCGGGGTTAGGGCGTCAACAGGGAACTCGGGGCACAGCTCAGCTGGGACGGGACCAGTGGCAGGTGCATCTTCAGTGTCTCCTGACCCCACGCTTCCCTCCAAGCTTGGGGGACCCTGGAGACCTCCCGCCCTCTGTCCCCACACACCCCGCCTCACAGGATGGACGTCCTGCCTCTTCCTGGTAAAACGGCTCAGGAGTTTGGGTAAGACGCCCAGAAAGGTGTCAGCATTTCTCGATGTGCCTGCAGGAGGCGAAGCACGTTCAGCCACGTGATGGGACAGACCTGCCCCAGCAAAGGCTCAAATGGCAGAACTGGGGCTCATGGGGCTCCACTAACAGAAATCCAGCAAAGGGCCTCTTAGCTAAACAAGCCAATGACACAAAAGCAGGGATTTTCTTCCTTTGCAATTAAAAAATAATAATAATCATGGGGTGTGACCTAGAGCAGTCTTCTTTCATCCTGACTGGGCATGGGAATCCACCAAGAATGTTCGTAGGGATGTGCAGGCTGGTTAGACCAGGCCCCGGGTGCTGAACCCAGGCTGCCAGATGGTTCCCCAGGGCAGCAGGTTTGAGAACTGGGGCCAATAATAAAAACAGTGCCCATGAGGCCCCGACTCCAGAAGGGGGTCCATGTGGCACCAAGAGCCCACTTACATGGACCAGCTGGGTGGGGGCACCGCGGCAGGCTGGGGGCCAGACTGGCCACCACTGCTCAGAGGAGACCCACCCCCCAGTCCTGAGAGCCAACTCCACTGGGTTCCCCAGAGTGCTGAAGCCGGTTATAAGATAACACACTTTGGAAAAATCAACAGCTATGGAAAGGGAGGAGATGGATATTTGCTTTACCTCTTAGGTTAATGTAAAAGTTCACCCAAGGTAATAAAATTTTCAGTGATCAGTGAAAGTTGCTCAATCGTGTCTGACTCTTTGCGACCCCACAGACTATACAGTCCATGGGATTCTCCAGGCCAGAATACTGCAGTGGGTAGCCTTTCCCTTCTCCAAGGGATCTTCCCAACCCAGGGATCGAACCCAGGCCTCCCGCATTGCAGGCGGATTCTCTACCAACCGAGCTGTGAAGGAAGCCAATTCTCGATGCAGGTTAAAAGGCACAAATTTCACCATGACTTCGTTTCTAGGAACACTCGGCACCTCCCATAGAGAAGACAGGACACACAGATGCAGGGACAGAACGCTGACCTCCCATAGAGAAGGCAGGACACACAGATGCAGGGACAGAACGCTGGAGTGACCCAGACCTTCTTGTTGATCACCTGTGCCCTCTGAACTTTCTAGGTTAAAAGGCATCACCATGAAAATAAGAAAAATTAATTCTATAAAAATTACTTACTCAGAATGCATTGGCCCCACCAAAGTTTTAACATCGGCTTTAGTGACTGTAAATGTGGTGCCCAATGCTCGGCAAGTAGGGCGGTGGGCATCAAGCGTTGGATGGCAGAGCCGAGCATGGGTGTGGCCGTCGAGGTTTCACAGGCTTTGGCTGTGAACCATGGCTTGGTCCTGAGTCTGAAGTCCTAATGAAAACCTCACAGAGCTGGCCTGTCCAGCACAGGGCTCTGGAGGAAACGCTTGGTCAGTGCTTGCTCAGCAGAGACACAAAAGGGGCTGCAGGCATCTGGCCAGTGGGTAATGGCAGGTAAGAAACCACAAGCTGCGAGAATCTCTAATGAACGGTGTCTAACCTGCACAGCTCTCGCTACTGCAAAATGTGATTTGTCCAGCTGTGCAGTTGCCAGTGTTTTCCGAACGTGCAGAATTCACTTTTCTGAACTCCACCTAGTTTGTACTCTGTCCATGCCTGAAAAAGTGAAACTGCTCTGTGGGTCCTCACCTTGGACAGCCTGGAAACCTTTCCAATAGCAAAGTGGGGAGGCCGTGTCCTCCGGCAGAAGATGCCAAGGCTCTGAGACGTTTGCTGAAATGGAGACGGGAGGGCGGCCTCTGACGGGGGGAGGCTGGTACCCTGAGGGCTGGATGCCCCCCGCGGCCCCAGGGCGGCCCCCATGGAGGCCGGGCTGGCATCCCCGTCTGGACCGCTCGCTCACCCGACGGCCTCCTGCAGGAGCCTGGACTCGTCGCCCAGCTCCCGTCCTGCCGCGGCGTCACGAGCCCACTTGTCTCACCCGCTGTCCCGCTGAACGAGCAGCTGCCGCTGTCCGCATTCGGCGTCCGTGGAAACCTTCTGGACTCAAACGCCCCTGCCCTGGGGTCTCTTTGAGGTTTGCGTTTCAGCGAGTTTTGTTTCTCTCGCCTGGCATCAAACAGAGCCAAGTTCTGAACCAGACAGACCAGTGCCTTCAGGCAAATTACTTCACTCCCTGGACTGTGAAACGTGGAGAGAAAGTCATAAATATGCAGTGGACAAAGCACACGGCACACAGAGGCTCCCCCACAGCAGACACGCCGCCGCCGGCCCTGTGGGACACTCCTCCCACAGGTGCACGCCCTCTGGCTGCAAGTGAGGGCCCTGGAGTGAGAACTCCTGGGGCGGGGGTCCGCCTCTGAGGAGGTCAAAGTTCAGACACAGACCTGCAGACCTGGGCTGAACCAGCTCAGCCTGAGGTGGGAGCCCTCGCGAGGCCTGGAAAGCCGCGCAGCTGGGACAAAGCAGACCAACGGGAAGCTCCAAGTCATCCCTGGGGGCCGCACGCAAGGTCCTCAAAGCTCCAAGTCATCCCTGGGGGCCGCACGTTTCAGGTCAGTGGAGACGCCCCGGCAGACACCCCAGGGCCGCCTTGAAACTCTGCCCGTTAAGTTCCCTGACAGCGGTGGTCTCACTCTGTAACCTAAACACGCACACAATCAAAGTGCGCCTTCACCCCTTCTCTGTGACTGGAAACAAACACCACCAGGGGCAGTAGACAATGTTCATAAAATACAGAAGAAATCACTAACAGCCCATCTTTATACCATTTTCATTTGAATAAATCTGTTCCTGGGCCACACTGGAGTGTCTCTGAGCTCAGTGGAATTTTTCAAACAGAATTGAACAAGACGATGCAGAGGAGGAAATCAGTCCCTTGGGCACCAGCCAGGAGGCCTCTCTCCTCCGGGAGAGCTGCAAACACAGACGCTGAACACCCAGGAGCATCTCACGGGAAGTTCCTGACAGTCTTCTGTTGTAAAATTGGGAGAAAGGGAACAGTCACCACTTATTTCTGCATAAGTGACCTTGACTGTTGTGTGTGTCAAGAGCAAACTAATAAAATGGGTGATGCAAAGGGCCCGGAAAAGTCCAAATCATGGAAGAGGTGCTTTCACGGTATACGTGCTTCCCTGAGTTTGTGGGAAGATATTCAAACACTCAGGCACCCTTTCAGTCTGACTGCATTGCTGACTGTGAACCACGGAGAAGCTGGGAGGTCGGATCAGGACTGCAGCTCTGATCAAAGGCCAAGCGTGTCTCTGTGAAACAGGCTGACACAGCCGCCAGACGCCCCCAGTGGTGCCCGTGTGGCCGTTTGTCCGCTGCTGCAACTGTTACTTCAAAAGACATAGAGTTACTCCCCACATTAGACACCCGTTCTAGCAATCACTTCACCCTCTTTAAAAAAGCAAGCATCAAAGGCTGACCACCCCGACCTCCCTCAACAAGCAGGGGCTCATCTAATGTTCGTTGGACCCAGGAGAGACACCTTCTCATGCACGACTCCCATCCCACAGATGAACCAGCGGCACCTCCAGGTGCAGACGGCACCCACCGCGCACTTACGCTCCAGCCTCGGGACATTCTCAGTTCCCCGGATTGCAGGGTGGCCTGGGGTCTGGCCCACGTGTCTCCCACCAACCCTCCCACTGCTCCGCCTCCCAGGCAACACCCACTCCCACCAGGGAGGAGCCCCACCGGGCCAGAGCACAGGCCCTTCTCCCACCCACCCCCCAAACCCTGGGCTGGGCGGATGCCCTGCGGCTGCAGCCAGGCCCTGGACGTTTGAGCTGCGGCGGCTTCTGAAGAGACGAGCAGGCCACACGGTGAGAAGGGAAAGCCCACGACCTGGACAGTCGTGAGGTCTGAGGAGGGGCCCGGGCCTGCCCCTCTTGGGTGGTCAGGATAGAGCCTGTCGCAGGTCTGCAGGGGGGGTCCTGCCTGCTCCCTGACTGTGGGGCTCTGCTTCTGAGCTGGCTCCACCAAGACTCAGCCCCGGCCGGGCAGCCACGCCCCTCTGAGGAGGAGGGGCCGGCGGGGCCGGTCAGCGCGTCCCCTCGGCCTCTGCGCTGCAGCCGCTGCCACCGGCAAGCTGCGCAAACAGGGAGCCCTCCTCCTCGGGACCCGGCTCATCCACCAGCGAGTGGACCACCATCATACGCGGGACTCGCCCCCCCGGGGCGGACAGCGGCTCAGGCCCCGAGGAGGCTCGGGGAGCGAACCCCAAGCGGCTGATGATGGCAAGGGCGTCCCTGGAGGCCCCGAGGGCATGGAGCTGCCGGCTGCCTCCAGCCTCAGCCGCCCAGGCTGGGGAGGGCGGTTCTTGCAAAGTGCCGATATTCACAACACTTCCTGAAGGAGCTGAGGAGCCTTCCAAGACCAAGGTGCGGAGTTCAGACACGTGCGCTGACGTTGCCCATGCAGAGACGCAGCAGCAGAGAGCAAGCTGATGCCTCCCGGAGTGGATGCCCCGTGCAACTGCTTAAGAAACAGGCAGCCCACGTCCCGGCACACGCCCACCTCCGGGTACACGCCCACCTCCGGGTACACGCCCACCAGGGCCTGTTCTTTCTGCAGCCCCTCCTCTCCCCAGAGCTGCAGCCTCATCAGGGGCAACTGGGACACTGGGGCAGGCGGCTTGGGAGGAGAGCTGATGGTCAGGACGGCAGGGTCCACTGCTGTCCTGCCAGGCTACACAGCTGACCCCAAACTTCTGCAGGAGGAAGGAGATGGAGTGGGCACTCTCTCAGCTGACCTCCAGCTCCAGCCAGTGTCCCTTCCTGCTAAAGCCAGTGACTCTGAGGCCCTCTGGGCACCAGGCAGCAGAGGCTCCCAGGGTGTCCCAAACCAGCTGAAGCCTTTGAGCAAGACCAGCCTCTCAGAGCATCCGTTTCCTGGACCTGAAAGAGCAAACACGTCCGTGGCTCTTCACCCCTTTGAAAATACGGTCCTACAACGGGCTGAAGAGTCCTCACAAGATTCATGTCCACCTGGAATGCAACCATACTTGGAAATGGGGTCTCTGCAGGGTTGAGGATCTCGAGATGAGACCATCCTAGGTTTAGGCTGGGCCTGGAACCCACTGACTGGGTCCTCCCAGAAGAAGAAGGCACATGGAGCATGGGGAGGTCAGGGTGGGGCGTCTTGGGACACCGTCTCCCCCTCAGGGGCAGGCTCCTCAAGACAAGATGCTGTCCCCACCTGGGGCTCAGCTCCCACACAGCAGGCACCTGGTGGACGCACAGCAGGTCCCGGGGATCGAGACCCTGCGTCCACGAGCGTGCCCATGGGCCTGGCCCTTCCAACCCCAAGGGTGGGTGTGCGCAGCCCCGGGCCTCCGCCCTGAGGCACCGAGCACCTCTACTGGTCTCCCGGCTCCTCCTCCGCCCAACTCATCCCACCAGGGTCCCCACGCCTTCTGACACAGCGCACAGAGCCACAGAAGTCCCGCGTCCCAGCAGGGGGTCCTGCCATCAGGGGCTCGGGGGCAGACTTCACGCCACAGTCCTCAGCGTCTGCAGGAACTAGCTCAGTTGGCCGAGGGGTCCTTCAGAGCCCCTCCAGGCTTGGGTTCAAAGGTCACATGTCCTCGGTCTCCCCAAGCGGGGAGGGACGCAGCTCAGCAACAGCCTTAGAGGAACTGGCTCCCTGCGCCCCCCCCTGCACCCCCCCCCCCCGCCTGCAGCCTCAGGCTGAGCATCTGTCAGCACTTCCTGGCAGACCTGCACCAGGAGGCAGGACAGTCCCTCTCTGACCTCTGACCTGTGCCGAGCCTCAGGGAGACACCAGCCTCAGGGAGGCACCAGCAGGAGAGGTGCTCGGCCGGAGCCCGCACTGCGGCCATCCAGCACCTCTGAGATCGAGTCCTGCCTTCAGGCCGAGAGCCCGGCACTCACTAGTGTCCACCCGTCAGTAAGGGCTCCCGTGCAGAGTCAGGAAGCTCGCTGCTTTGTCGATGGCAGAATCTGTTTCTCTCACAGGCTGGTGGACCGCGGGCGGAGGCAGCCCCACACAAGGCAGGGCTCTGCTCATCTGCCCCTGGGCGCGGAGCCCCAGCTCGCAGCGCCAGGCAGCTTCCCACTGTCCCCGTCGGGAACCAGAAGCCCCCACCATCACCCTCAGGCTGTCCCGGGAAGGGGCCACCATGCGTGGGGAAGTGACCCCATGCACCCCTCTGGTCCCTGAGTGGCAAGTCCGCTGCACACGGCAAAGGCCGTCAGAGACCTCCAGCACTGAGGCCCCCTCCCCACTCTATTCAAGGCGTCTTCCATTCAGCTGGGATGTGTGGCCACCAGTGGAGCCACTGGAGTCCACCGGGCAGGGACCCCACCACCCAGGCTCACGCTGCCCACTTGGGTTCTCGGCCAGGAGCCCCCCAAGGAAGTCAGGGCTCCCCAGAGTTGCAGCCCCCAGCCAGAGGTAAGCAGACATCCCCCGAGGTGAGACCTCCCCACCGGAGGGCTGTGGATCCTGGGCAGCAGGGAGCTGCCCCCTCGGGCTCTGTCTGTAACCTGGGTGGACTCCATCCCCATCCTGTCAGCACAGAGGGCCTGGCTGATGCCCCACACGCCTCCCTCCATGACCCCCCAATTCCTCCCTCTACAGTGCAGACCTCAGCCCCCCAACTCCAACCTAACAGGGCGAGCTGGCTAAAGGCCCACAAGAACAAGATCTGGACTCAGGTTCAGTTCAGGAGCAAAGTAATCCTCCACATTTGATTTGTAACCAGTTGTAGGAAGTTATGAAAAAATCCAGTTTCTAGCGTATGTGTACGTTCCTGTTCGGCTCACTTGATGCCTGAACCCAATCGCAGGCACAGACAGGACGCCGTCAGACACCCCCTTCAGTGGGCACCACACGGACCTCTCACGGCCGCCGCCCCACCTGCCTTCCCGACCGGAAGCTGGCAGGCAGCGCGGCCCAGGCCCGGCCCTTCCTGCCGTCTGTCCAGGGCCCAGCCCAGACCCAGCACAGTGGGCAACTCCCAGCTGCCCCGCAGTGACGCCGTCTTCTCAGAGAAAGCACCCGGGGAGACAGACCTCGGGTCAGGGACAAGTCACAGCCCAGGCACCACCTGCAATCCCTGGGCCTGAGTCACAGCCCCTCCAGAGCGTGGGGGTCTTCCTGTGCAGGCTCTGGGGGGCACTAAGGTTGGGGGGTCTTCCTGTGTGGGTTCTGGGGGGCACTAAACTCGGGGGTCTTCCTGTGCGGGCTCAGGGGGTCACTAAGGTTGGGGGTCTTCCTGTGCAGGCTTGGGGGTCACTAAGGTTGGGGGGTCTTCCTGTGTGGGCTCTGGGGGAGCACTAAGGTTGGGGGGTCTTCCTGTGCGGGTTCTGGGGGGCACTAAACTCGGGGGTCTTCCTGTGCAGGCTCAGGGGGTCACTAAGGTTGGGGGGTCTTCCTGTGCAGGCTCGGGGGTCACTAAGGTTTGGGGTCTTCCTGCGTGGGCTCTGGGGGGCACTAAAGTTGGGGGTCCTCCTGTGCGTCTGGCAGGCTCTGGGGGGCCCCCAGCCACAGGGACATCCACTCCTGACCCGTCCAGCCTGAATGAGGTCGGGCCCGCTGGCGGGTCCAGTCAGGCAGGGGGAGCCAGGGACCCACGAGTCCGCAGACTGGACCAGAGAGATCCCAGAGGCCGGGCCGGTGTGGCCAGCCCTCACCCCACCCCTGAGGGAGGCGGGCTCCCAGCCCACCCAGGGGGGTGCCACTGAAGCAGGGACTGGGACAGGTGCTGCCCAGAGCAGCCGCCGGGATGGTTGACGGCAGACTCAGGGCTGGGGCACTGGGCCCCGAGGGCGGCCCGGGGGGCAGCGGGTGTCAGCCACAGCTGAGAGACTTCCCTGCAGAGGGAAGACACCCCCCCACACAGAAGCTCACCATGTCCTCCCGAGCTGCGTCTCCCTGCGGCAGGTGCGTCTGTGAGAAGGGGGCTCAGGGTGGGGGGAGCGGGCGTCCCGGGCTCAGGAGACAGCGGGTGTCCTGGGCTTGGGGGGAAGTGGGTGTCCCGGGCAGCGATGTATCAGAGCCACCCACTGAGAGTCCCACCAGGCCGGCTCCCGGGCAGCGAGCCCACAGACGCGGCCGCTTCGGGGTCCACACCAGCACGGCGGACGCTTCACGGCCCCCACTCATGCCCGGGGCCATGGACATGGGCTGCAGGTCCCCACCCTCTGCGAACCCCTCACACTCGCGGCCAGGCTGCAGCGCTGGGAGGAGGCAGTATGAGCTATCCACCCTCCGGAACAGGGAAGACACCCCCGCTGGATGGGTCAGGAAGCGGCTGCTCCCACACAAGGCCCGGTAACAGCAGCCCAGGCGCCCATTTCCTGCCTGATGGGTGGGCCGCCTCCAGACTCACTCTCCTCTCCAGCCTCTGCTCCAAGACGGCTCGTCTGCACTGGGCGAAGCGGCCCCTCCACCTGCTGCTCGAGCCAGCCAGAGGCTGGCCCCTCCTGGCCCGCGGTCCCTGGGCCTGCCTGCTGCCCCACCAACCTCCGCACCCAGGCGGCACCCAGCAGGCACCTGGGCCCTGGGGATGCAGGGCCTGGACCCGGCTCTGATGGGACTGGGGGGGGCGGGCAGCCTCACTGACTCCAGCACAGATGCCCCAGGTACTCTACGAGTGTTAGAACCCCACGCTGAGCCCACAGCCACAAACCAGACGCCATGGCGCCCCCTCAGAAGGGTGTCTGCCGACTTCCTCCCCGGCCCAGGCCGCCCTCCTGTGGTGACTCATCACACACAAGGAGACCGTCAGCAGAGACCCCCTTCCAGGCTCCTTGGCCAAGCTGTGTCTGCCTGGTGAGTGATAAACGGAAAATCTCTCAAGGAAGACTCGATGACTCAGGGTGACGCAGGCTTGACTCAGTCACCAGGACGGACTCCAGAGCCCTTCCTGAAGTCACGGCTGCTAGCATCTTTCATGGAAGCACGTCAGGGGACTGGGTGTTCCCCTTGGAAGCTGTGCAGCTGTGAGGCGGGGCCGCGGGGCTGCCCTGGGCCTCCCCTGCACCCCATCCCTGCTCCCTGTCTGAGGTCACCCCACAGCACCCCCAGAGCGAGCCTGGCCTGCGTCTGGCCACACCTGACTGCCGACAGTGACCCCACCTGTCGGCACCCCACCTGGTCCTATGTCGGAGCCGCCCGGACAGCGTCTATGCGCGTTGCAGGACCCGGAGTCCGGTTCCACTCAGGTCTTCAGGTCCAGCTCTGCTGTCCGTGGTGACGGTGGCGGCCCGGCCCCGCCCACCCCAGGCAGGCAGCTAGGTTACACGGCGCTGCCCCGGGCAGACATTCGCATCTGGTTCCCATGACGATGATGGTGCCCGGAGGACAGAGTCTGCTGCCAGTCCTCCACCCACGAATCGCTGTGTCTGCAGCAGATCTCACAGAGCTGGGCACCAGGCACAGCTCCTCTCCAGGACCCATCAGAGAAGAGGGGTGTGTGCTGACGCCCAGACGCCTAGGGACAAACCACAGAACAGTTCCCAGAAGCGGGTCACCGGAACAGAGGATAAGCCCAGAGGACGGGGCACAGCAGAGAGATGAAGGCTGAGAAGGCCGCAGGGAAACCCGAGTCGTGGAGCAGACCGCTGACCAGGGCAGTGGGCACACGGCTGCCCTCCGAGACACTCTAGACACGCAGCCCCAGGAAGGCTGTGAAGACGACTCACCACGGCAACAAGGGACGCGGTTTCGAGGAAGAAGGTGAAGCAGAGGAGGTGACGTCAGCAGAAACACTCGCGCTGGGAACTCTGGACACAGAACGTGCAGAGGACAGAATGGTGGAGGCTGGGCCAGAGGTAGAAAGGTGCCGGACAATGCCCCAAGTCACAGGAAGGTGCTCCTCCCCGCAAGCTGTGACCCAAGAGGGCCGTCGTTGCTGGGGGCGGACTTTAGATGACAGGCCCTCAGGGCATCTGGCGCTTTAAGTTACAGGCATGAAATCAATATCAGGGTCTGTATTTCCACTCGTACACACACAACCAGCATGAAGAGACTTCCAATCTGTTTTACAAACGATTTGAAAGGCCCTGGGATTACCACAATTTCCCCACTGATGGTTGAGGCTCACGGAGTCTCGGGGTGGCCCAGCCAGGCCTCAGCCGGGTCCTGGGCGGGCGCAGAGCGAGGACCTTGGGCACCGGCCACGTGAATGCCCTCCATGTTCAAATGCCTTGTTCGGCACACACACAGCCGCGCGCCAAGCCAAGCATTGAGGGGAGACGTGCAACCTGCAGGCCCGTGGCTGGCTGCACGACCACCTCCGTCTCCCCAGAATACTCTGGGAGGACGGCACGGGCCTCCGAGGCTTTTCTGAACAGGATGTCCTTTTGGCCAAGAAGGCCCCACTTTAGGAAACGGCTATTTTGGCAGACATTACACACAGTACAGCAGGATCCCTTTGCTGCTTTAACTAATCACAGACTTAGAGAGTCTGTATCTGCATCGGGGAGCCTGTGAGACTCGTAAAAATGCACAGCTTCACAGAAACACTGTTAAAGGGGAAAGTCAGATGAGTGTCCACTCTTTGCTTCCCAATCATGAGTCTTCCAGTGCTGACACCGATCTGTGCAGACCTTCCTCTTCCGCTTCAGGCCAGCAGGCCAGTCAGCAGTGCACCGCCGGCTGGAGTTAAAATGATGCATGAGAGTAAACAGCCTGATTAACAAGCCCAGGTTCCCTTCCCACGCCAACCTCACCACCAGGACACCTCCAAGCTGCTGAGAAGTATGCTTCAACGTCCTCAGGTCTCTCAGCTGCTGAGAAGGAACGCTTCAGTGTCTTCAGATCTCCAAGCTGCTGAGAAGCATGCTTCACCGTCTCGCGATGTTCAGCATTCCGTCCTTGCCCACCTCTAAGTGCAGAGGCAGGTGGAGGTCTCTGTCCCGAAGGTGTGCGTGGCGGAGGCCGCCAGTGCTGAGCCAGAAGCCGCCAGGCAGAGGCTGTCCGGCGGTGATATGTCGCCCACCTCTGTCATCCACTCGGGAGTCAGGGGCTGTCAGGCTCCATGCACACGATTTTACCCATCCTGGCCAAGCTCCAGTGGGAACAAGCCACACGGCAGTGGTTTCTGCTAGGTGGGGTTCTGCACTTGGTAAGACAGTGGAGGACCTCGAGAGCCGCCTCTCTCCCAACAAACCACTGTCCACCTTCCTTCCCAGAGCAGGCTGGCGGCGCATACCTCAGCCACGGCCTGGGCTGGGGCGCCAACGCAGACACCAGAGGAGCCAAGGCCGACTGAGGCCTCCAGGAGGGCTTGGAGCAGGACCACGCCTCCCATGGCGGCCCAGACCTCCCCACCTCCTTTCAGGGCACAGCCCTTGGGCCGCCCTCCCGAGGGTGCAGCCCAGGACCACCCTCAGCAGAGGGGCCCGCAAGCCCCTGCACGGCCAAGGAGAGCAGCACATCTGCAAAGCGGACTTCCGCTCCCAATTCAGGAGGCGTTTCTGGGAAGCGGAGGCGTTGTCAGCGTTACACAATCATCCACACGCAGAGGTGCTACTTCTGAGCTCTCCTTCCCCCAAAGACGGGGCTGTCACGGATGTGGATCGGGAAAGCAGTGTCTTCACTCTAAACCAAACGGCTTCCAGAAAAACCTATTCTGACGCTTGTCCCACTTCCTGTTCTAAAACCTGTAACACCGCATGGACGCTGTGGCCAAAGAGTCACATCCTCCCTGTCCTTTTTATCAAGTCACAGAGCGGGAAACCCCAGGGGCTGCAGCTAGGGGAACAAGACACCCCAGGTTCCAGCAGAGCCATGCAGAGAACCCGACCCTTATCCTCCCGTGGTTTCTAAAGTTGATGCACTTTTCAGAAAGCAGCCCTGGGCCCGTTTCACCACGGTCATGAGATGACATGAATGAGTCTCAAGCTGATTTCTGGAGAGATGACTCCTTTACTTCCTGAAGCCCCTGGGGCCCAGATCTTCATCTCAGGCTTCAGAATAAAAACAGTTCAGTTCTACCTGTTTACCGGGTACATGACCAATTATAAATACACTAGCTTAGACATTACACAATAACTCCCATGTAGTCTCAAGTCTTCAGACAGAAATATCAACAGAACCACATTTAAAAGGAAGAACTTAACCTGTTGCACATTATTGAGACCCACCCCATTTAGAAACATAAGATTTGTTTGTTTTCTGGAGTCTTCAAATTTATTTCTAAGTTGGGGTAATAGCACTGAGGTTTTGAACCCTAACTAGACTATAGCTGAATTATTTATGCAAAAATGCATTGATAAAACGATATCTAAAGTTTTTGACACATATTTTCCTTTTTGTAACTTTTCCAAGTGAGATATGTCGAGAAGCAGCTTTCCTGTGATGTGCCTCAAAAATAAATGCAGAGAAAGAAGCATACCAGATGGCTTGGATTAAATCTGAACAGCGACGAGTAATGACTTTTAGGACAGCTGGGTAATGTACTCTTTGCTCAACAACATGTTTGATCTGAAACACAGAAACAATCTATGGTTTCCATGAAAGTGAAAGAAAAACGAAGCTGAACGTGGAGCAAGTTGCTGGTTTTCTCTCCAATATGCTCGGTGCTGCTTTGAGAGCCATATGGTCTGTTTGATATAAATGGGCTATAGCTGAAATTTAAACCTTTTACATTTAGAAGTAGTGATCAAACATGTATGTCACATATTCAGCAGTAGCTGTGAGGGAGTAAAGAATCACTATGGGGATAAAAAATAGTTTGTCTTCGCTCTCAACAGCTACGCCTCTTTTCCTCACTGTGAGATCTGTGCAGTCTCTCCAGAGGGGCCGGGACAGAGGCCACACTGCTGTTAAAGTGGAGGTTTGTCATCAGCAGTCAAGCTTCACCAGAGACACTTCAGTAAAATCCACTGTTCAAAGAACACCTACAGAAACCTGTCATGAAAACGCAAATTTCCTGGAATTCCTATTTCACAAGTTACTGAATCTTGCCTCCGAGATGGAAACTGTGATGGAGCCGGCAGGGCTGAGGTGAGGGTTCCACAGAAACCCAATCACATTTAAACATGAAGGAGCCCAGGGCCAGGCAGGCTCTGGGCTGCACAGACACCCCCAGAAGTGGAGATGGGGGCCCCTGGGCTCGGGGAGACTCAGGGCACATGCGGGGTGCAGCCCCTGGTTCCTGAGACACAGATCTGGATGCAGGTGTGAGCAGGACCACCCCAATGCCACCAGTTCGCAAGTCACAGACACACACGCACTCTTGCATGGCTCAAAGAGGGTAAAATAAAGGTAAGATGGAAATAAGAAACAAGAAAAAAAAGACCGCCCACTGCACCCAAAGCAGCAGATACCCCGTGAAAGGCCATGTCCGGCGGAGACTTGAGCTCTGGGTGACGCTGACGGCTGGGCACTGGGCTCCAGAGATCAGCCGGCCGACCAGGCCATCCAACCCTCACTGCGCGGCAGCTCAGTGAGGCGCCCCCCTGAGTGGGGACGATCCCACCTGAATCTGACGCCACAGGCTTCAGCTCTATTCATTGACCCAAAGCAGCAAGGGGCGGAGACCAAAGGCAAGCATCCCTCATGCGAAAACATGTCTCAAAGCCCTCCATTTTTAAGGTGACAAAGGACTGGCCTAGTGGTGTCAGACGGATGAAGTTAGCCTTTGGGAAAACACTCAGGTGAGAGGCCCAGGGCTGAGGGCAGGGGAGCCTCGGCAAAGTGCAGGCAGCCGGCATCAGGCAGCCCGGTCCTGGGGGCTTCCCTGCACCCTCAAGGCCCAGCCGTCCAGCTGTGGCCCCCATACAGCCTGTCTTCACTGAGACCAGGACGTCCCGGGGCTCCTATGACAGGCCTGACCGGTTCCTCCTCTTCCAGATGCAGACAAAGGGAAGCAGAGAGCTGGCGGAGGAGCAGGGCCAATGGGACCTTCAGCAGACACGGCAGCTGGGGGTATGGAGCCTGCGCCCTGCATCGGAGTAGCCCTGTGCCGCCCTCCCAGCCTGCGGGCCGAGCGCGTTCCTGGGGAGGGGGGAGGAGCACACACGCACGTGGCCCGCGGGGCCCCGCGCCCCACAGGGGTCCCCACAGACATGAAGCCTGCGGCCTGGGCAGCAGGGTGAGCGGCCCCTCACCATCCATTCTCCACTGGCTCGGTGAAGCCAAAGGGAGGCAGGGGTGAACCCCGCCGCACTGACCCCGCTCAGCTGTAAAGGACACTGTCTGGGGTAAGGGGGGCACCCTCTCAGGATGCCCCCCTGGAGCACGTGCTGCCTGAGCCTGTGATGAGAACTCAGCCCCGAGTGCCCAGGGGCACACCCTTCATGGGACCAGGGACGTGGTGACCCTCCTGGCTCCTTTCCCGACTTGGCCTCTCTGGCCAAGTTTAAGCACATTCTGAGCACGCAGAGCAGACGCCACACATCCTCCAGCACGGCTGACGTCAGGGGAGCCCTCCAGCAGGAGCAGGCCTCAGACAAGGATGGGCACCCAGCTTGTTCGGGTCCAGGAAGAGCTGGGCTCCAGAGGCCTCCATGCTGCCCTGTGCGTGGTCAGGTGGTCTCCCCGCTGTTCCAACAAACACAGGTCCAGGCGTGGCTGTGCCGGAACCCTGTGGCGGGACTATCAGCTGTCGTTGGTGACTGCAGGTAAAGGGCACTGCCCTCCACGGGCTTGGCCTCAGCCACTCACCTGAAGGCCTGAGGAGCACAGACTGAGGCTCCCTCGGAGGAGGAGCCCTGCCCAAGACCGCAGCATCACCTCCTGCCTGAGTTTGCGACCTCAGGCCCACCCCACGATCACAGGAGCCAACCCCTGCAGATAAACCCCACGCGCGTGAACACACACACACATATCCTGTCGGTTCTGCATCTCTGGAAACCCCGACAATACAGCCGTTGGGGCAGGGTAGGGGGTGAGGAAGGAGAGAAATATGCAAATACATCCTTACAACGGTGCGTCGTGAGACAGGCATCGGTCCACAGGCTTGCACAAGCACACGGGGTGCAGGGGAGACACAACAGGCTTGGTCAGTGTGAACCTGGGGTCAGAGAGATGCTTGTGGGAGGTGGGCTGGGCCCTCACCCGGACAGGTGACCAAGCGCACACGGGGGGATGCAGGTCCACACAGAGCAGGTGCAGGCAGAGATGGTGCCCAGGAGGGGGTCGGGGGTGGCTGGGGGCATGCTGCCGTGCTGCTGGAAGCAGAGGGGAAAGCGCTGTTGAGGGCAGCTCCCATCCGCCGAAACATGCAGCCAAGAGCCCGGAACGATGCCCTGGAACTGCTGCCTGATTGGCTACCAGGAGTGAGGCTGATGCCTCGCATCTAATTCTGCCCAGACCTGAAATTCTGCTTAGTCTCCAAATTACAGTGTTCTCTTAATCTAGAACCAAGTGTTAAAAGAAGGTGTCATGAAACCCAACAAACCCATGTCTAAGCTGGGCTGCATATGAAACTGGCTCCTACAAGAGGAACGCAGCGCTGAGAACTTCGCTTCAGGCCGAAAGGAAAGAAAGTCATGTTTCCAATAGGCAGCATACCTGGTGAGTGCATACAAGATTCAGGGTAATCCACAGAGCATCTGAGACAGGGGGCTGCTCACTATGGCTCAGAAAGAGGCAGGTGGTGACAGCCTTCAGGGACACTTTTCTAAAAGTCCTGTCAAAGGCTTCCCTTTTAAAGACTGTTCACACACAGAAGAGCACAAGGAAGAAAACCGAGAGCACTCACGGCCCCGCCAATATGAGGGACTGCTGTTAATATCTGGGGCAGTTTCTTCTCTTCCCGTTCAGGCTGCCTTCAGACAGCGGAGGTAATGATGTCTGCACCATCGTGCTTTCCTGTTTCATTTAACAGTGTGCCTCGAGAAGCTTTCTGTCCTTAGAAAATGTTCTTTTTTCTTTTCATTTTAATGGCGCAAAGCACCCATCATCTGTTCGTGGCTACCCTGCCGTGCTTCTCTTCTGCACAGGTGTGTGCTGTGAGTGCTCAGTCGTGTCCGACTCTTTGTGGCCCCGTGGACTGTAGCCCTCCAGGCTCCTCTGTCCATGGGCTTCTCCAGGCAAGGATACTGGACTGGGTGGCCATGCCCTCCTCCAGGGGATCTTCTCGACCCGAGGCTCACACCCGCCTCTCTTGGGTCTCCTGCACTGACAGGCAGGTTCTCACCACGAGCGCCCTCTTCTGCACAGGA
This sequence comes from Moschus berezovskii, assembly GCF_049115385.1. Taxonomy (NCBI): domain Eukaryota; kingdom Metazoa; phylum Chordata; class Mammalia; order Artiodactyla; family Moschidae; genus Moschus; species Moschus berezovskii. The sequence continues at coordinate 128,812,898 of NC_142462.1, forward strand.
AGGCCATTTCCGATCAGCAAACGTCCTCTGAGTGACTGCGGCAGATTCTCAGGGCCAACAGATTCTCAGAGCCAACAGAATACAACTGAGAGGGAGTTACAGTCTGCTTACAGCTGTCACCCCAGAGTCTGCTCAGAACGGTCCACCCATGCATTTATATTTGATTTAGTCACTTCTTCCAGAATTACTTCCAATAAAGACAGCTATTTTTCATAGCAATGGAAATTTACAGCAAAAAATTTAAAAATGACACTATTATGGGAAACCATAATCAATTTGATCAATTAGGATTGAATGAGTCAATCCCAAAGTAAATCAGTTCTGAATGTTCATTGGAAGGACTGATGCTGAAGATGAAGCTCCAATACTCTGGCCACTTTATGGGAAGAACTAACTCATTGGAAAGACCCTGATGCTGGGAAAGATTGAAGGCAGGAGGAGAAGGGGACGACAGAGGATGAGATGGCTGGATGGCATCACCAACTTGATGGGCATGAGTCTGAGTAAGCTCCGGGAGTTGGTGATGGACAGGGAAGTCTGGCGTGCTGCAGTCCATGGGGTCGCAGAGTCAGACACGACTGAGCGACTGAACTGAACTGAACTGATAATGGGAAAACAAGCGGGCCTGCGCTCATCGCCCCCTGGTGTCAGCACCCCCACACTGCAGGCCAGGAGCGAGAGCCTGAACAAACCCTAGGCCTCCAGCTCCCTCGGGGCACTCGGTGCGTTGGCAACAAAGTCTGGGCCTTGGCTCAGCTACGTCAGCTGTTAACTCGTGATAGTCTCATACCTGCTCTGCTCCTGGAGAACACCATCTGTGGGTGATGGATGCCTGAGTGGCTGTCCCGGGCACCTGGGACCGTGAGTGCCAGCAGCACGCAGTCCTGGGTTTCACTCTTCTCTCCACAGCAGGACTCCTTGGAGTCTCCAGGGAGAGCACGTTTCCATCAGAACCATGGCACATTCCAGCCGATCCATGAAGACCAGAAACGCCAGGGGCGGCCGAGCAGCAGACGGTGAGCCTGGCCGAGCAGCAGACGGTGAGACCAAGGACGCCTCCAACCAGCCCTGGTGGGCGCGCTTGCTCAGACCACGCGGGGCACACACACCTACTGGGCTCTGCGGGGTTTTTTTAACGACACATAAGGGCTCCGTCAGGGTGCGAGGACCAGCTCAACTGTACTTAGAGAAGCCAGCTCCTCAGCCCTCTCTAAGGTGCAGCGGGGGCACCCACAGCAGGAGGGGCAGTGTCTGGGCCTGCACTCCAGGTGGGATGGCTCCACTGTCTGCGCACAGCTCCACACACCGAGACCACGGCTCCGTGGGGCCTGCACCTCGAGCCTCAGCGACAGCACTGTGCAGGGGAAAGGTGCCTTGGACCAGGGAAAACATAAGCTCAAATTCTGGTCTCTGCTCTCTGTTAGCAGAGATGTTAGACTCTTCAGAGTCCCTTGGACTGCAAGGAGATCAAACCAGTCCATCCTAAAGGAAATATCACTGAATATTCATTGGAACGACTGATGCTGAAGCTGAAGCTCCAATATTTGGCCACCTGGTGCAAAGAGCTGACTCACTGGAAAAGACCCTGATGCTGGGAAAGATTGAGGGCAGGAGGAGAAGGGGATGACAGAGGATGAGATGGTGGGATGGCATCACAAGCTCGATGGATATGGGTTTGGGTGGACTCTGGGAGTTGGTGATGGACAGGGAGGCCTGGCGTGCTGCAGTCCATGGGATCGCAAAGAGTCGGATACGACTGAGAGATTGAATAACAACAACAATTTGTTAGCAGCACAAATTTTGAACAAATCAGAAGCAATTAAAACTTCTGTCTCTGTATCAATTAAGACACTTTCATTGCAAACCAGAGAAAATGTAACTGAAACTGGCTTAAAATCAGGGAATGTGTTGGTTCACGTGACTAAAGCACCCAGAAGACTGCGCCAGTCTTGGGGAGCTGCACGCCTGGCCGCCCTGTGCCCCTCTCTGATCGCCCCCCCAGCTCAGGGCTCACCTGCGGGCTCCCGCCTCTGGGTGAAGACGGCTACACGCTCACACCCGTAGTCTGTCCACCTGAGCACTCGCCAGTCCTATGGCTCACCCCGATTGGGTAGTGGGGTCACGTGACCACTCCTGCCCCATCGCTCCGGCCAGGACCATGGAGAGCTCCCCAGACTCCCAGCCCAGCGAGGCTCCCACAGAATGTGAGGGAGAAGAAAGGTGCCCGTGCCTGCAGTAATAAGGAGAGGGCCCACCACGTGCCAGGTGCGGGTGTGCACGCCGGGCAGATGCGGACAGGCGTGACGCGACGGGACCAGAGCAGAGAGCAGTCTGCGGAAGGGGCTCCCCCCTCCCCGCCTGGCAGAGGCCCTGGGCACGAGGGCCAGGGACGCCACACAGGGGGCCTGCAGCCAAGCTTCACACCAGCTCTGCCGGACGCGCTGGGCCTCTCCCGCCCCTCTAACCGGCCGTCCCTTCCCTAGAGAGACCCAGGCTGCGTTCAACGCCCCCACCCCGCGCCAGCCCCACTGGACGTCTGACTGCTGCACAGGACCTCCTCTGAGCCTGACTGCGTGGCCAATGGATGGCTGCACACCCTGGACAGATGCCAGCGCGCCCACTGGCCACTGCCACCTGCGCCTCGGACAGAAAGCGCCCCGCTGCCCCGGCCCCGGGAACGGGAGGCCGCCTCGGTCGTGAAGCAGGGACGCACACACAGAGCCGGTGCCCACCGACAGAGGCTGGCAGGGGCACCTCCCGTCCAGCAGGACTGAACCGAGGGGTTTCAGGTAGTAGAGGTGAAAGCGCTGAACACTTAGACTTTGCTGGCCCTCCTGAGGCTGCCCACATCACCGGCTCCATGGCGAAGGGGACCAGGATGGGGCTGAGAGTTCTGTCCCTGCGTTGAGGACTGCAGCTGGAGCCTCTTAACGAAACTGTCGATGAGTCGCGCTGTTTTCAGCAGCCTCGTAACTGGTTGTGGCCTTTCACTCATTTCTGTAATCAAGTAACCCTTTCTGATTTTCCTAGCAAATAGGAATATCAATCCTAAACCTCTTTTTAGTCCTAAAGTATTTGCTTCTCAAAATCACGTTATAATTGGTATAAAATGAAGCCAGCAGAGCCAGGTCCAACCTCAAACCTTGCTTTAATAGAGACAGGAAATTGGGCGCAGACACCGTGCTCACATGCACGCCCCGCGCCCTCGCTGCCCCTCCAGACGCACAGACAGACAGACGCTCTCCGGGCGCCTCCACGGAGGCCATGGCCAGCGTCTGCACTTGCTCCTCCTGCTCAGTCACTGCAGGCCTGTTCATCAGCTTCGTCCACGCTACTCTGGACAAACTCAGCGTTTATTAGGCAAAGTCGCTGCTCACACCGCAGGGAGGATCCAGCCTGACCTCACCCGGGAAAGAGCTCAGCCAGTGGGCCTGCTGCTGGTCCGAGGGAGCGGCCCATCCCCAGGACTCCATTCTCTCCTCTGCGTCTCCCCTGTCCAGCACTGGACCCACATGTCTTGCTACAGGAAAGACACCGTGTGATGAAGTGATCCTGGCTGCTACGTGCCCTGGTCTGAAGCACACTCACACATCTAGGTGGAGGATGGGAGGCGGCAGAAGCCTCACCCTGGGAGCCATCCTTGGGTGGTTGTGCCCATGGAGAGTCCTGGAGCTGGGCTCTGGGGGGACTGTTCCCGGATACACGTCTGTCAGTAGTCAGACTCGGGTGGGGGTGGGGGGGTGCGTTGTCCACATAATCACCCAGAAAAAGGCAGTTCACACCTGAGCACATTTTCTCTAGGGGGTTGAAGAGACAGTGGCACCAGGAAATCAGCCTTGTGGCTCCACTTGCCATAGACTTCACAGGCGTGAGAAGAAAACTTGAGCCGATTCATTCGTGTTGCACCTGCTTCTGGAGCACCTGCCCTTCCTGGCCTTCCGTGGTTCTTGTTGCTGCTATTCAGCCACTCTGTCCTGTCCGACTCTTTGCGACCCCATAGACGGCAGCACACCAGGCCTCCCTATCCTTCACCATCTCCCAGACTTTGCTCAAACTCATGTCCATCGAGTGGGTGATGCCATCCAACCATCTCATCCTCTGTCATTCCCTTCTCCTCCTGCCCTCAATCTTTCCCAGCATCAGGGTCTTTTCTAATGAGTCAGTTCTTCACATCAGGCGGCCAAAGTATTGGAGTTTCAGCTTCAGCATCAGTCCTTCCAATGAACACTCAGGACTGATCTCCTTTAGGATGGACTGGTTGGATCTCCTTGCGGTCCAAGGGACTCTCAAGAGTCTTCTCCAGCACCACAGTCTGAAAGCATCAGTTCTTCAGCGCTGCTTTCTTTATGGCCTTCTGTAGGTGCTGGATCTGCTAATATGACCCGTGCGTGGGTCTCTTGCTGTCTGTGACTTAGGCTCTAAAGCATGGAGTGGGAACAGAGGATGCCTGTCTGCCTCTTCGCCGCGCTTTCAGATGCTCGTGGCCACCTCCTGGGGTTACCCAGATGCCCACATCCTCGTGGTGACATGGGTGCAGACTGGCAGCCAGGCCGGCAGCAGAGGGAGGAGCCTGCAGGTCTGGTCCTCACCGCCACACTGGAGTCACAGGGCAGAGTGTGGGCCGTGGTGGGACACCCTGCAAGGGGACCCCGCATCCATGACATTCTGCACTTCCAGAATTTGTTGGTTTTTAAAAGGCTATCTCATCATTTGACCTCCAGTCAATTTGGAGGCAGCCCTTGAAGAACATTCATGGTGAGAATGAATCCATCCTTCATTTGTTACCACTTTATAGAATGAAATCACAAGCATGTCCCTGAATTTAAGTTTTTCTTCCTCATGAAGGGAAACAGGTATCAATACAATCTCTTAATTGTAAAAATATTCATTACTGTCTACTGAACACGTTGAAGGAGTAGGGGCTTTATATATATGGATATCTTTGGTTGTGTCGGGTCTCTGTTGGGAGAAGTGGGATCTCCAATCCTTCGCTGCACTTGTGGAGTCTAGTTTCCTTGACCAGGGGTCCAGCCCGGGCCCCCTGCATTGGGAGTGAGGAGTCTGGGCCACTGGACCACCAGGGAACTCCCAGGAGGGTTTCTAAATACATGGTTTCATTGGGTTGAAACACAAGAAGTCAGACAAGTCCAATCTCTGCAGGAGTAGATGCAGCCTCTCAGGAGACGCTGAACGCTGAAATGAATGCAGGCGACACATGGTGGGCATGGCCTCCTCCAGGGGCTCCGGGGCCTTTGCCCGCATCGGGCACACACTTGCCTGCAGGGCAGCATTATCAGACCTGTACAGTACAGCCTTCATGAGCTTCCCACATGGCTCAGTGGTAAAGAATGCCCCTGATAATGCAGGAGACCCACGTTCAATCCCTGGGTTGGGAAGACCCCCTGGAGGAGGAAATGCAACCCACTCCAGTATTCTTGCCTGGAGAATCCCATGGACAGAGGAGCCTGGTGAGCTACAGTCCATGGAGTCTCAAAAGAGTCAGACATGACTGAGCCACTCAACAACAACAATATGACCTACAGGACATGTGCCAAAACCTTGCCTTAATCTTCACGTGCAACCACAGCAGCAGCGGTCCTGGAGCAGCAGAAGGGTCGCTAGGGGCAGGCCCGCCGGGCACAGGTCCGTGTACCATCTTCCCTCCCACACACAGAGCACAGGACTCCACTGAACAAGGCTGACACGGTCTTGAAAAAGCTGAACACTGTTTTTTTAAGTTGAAGGGTTTTCATATGCACTGTATAAGTCTAAAAATAAATTTTTTATTTAAAAAATTAATAAAAAAGAATTTGAAATAGAATAAATTGTCTTCTAGTCCAGCCTCACAACCTCCAGCTGCCAGCGGATTCTTGGCATCTCCCATAGAATGTTTTCCACACACAAGGGCAGAACCACAATCAGTTCAGTCCAGTTGTTCAGTCATGTCCGACTCTTTGCTACCCCATGGACTGCAGCACACCAGGCCTCCCTGTCCATCACCAACCCCTGGAGCTTACCCAAACTCATGTCCATCGAGTCGGTGATGTCATCCAACCATCTCATCCTCTGTCACCCCCTTCTCCTCCCACCTTCAATCTTTCCCAGCATCAGGGTCTTTTTCAGTGAGTCAGTTCTTCATATCAGGTGGCCAAAGTATTGGAGCTTCAGCTTCAACATCAGTTCTTCCAATGAATATTCAGGACTGATTTCCTTTAGGACTGACTGGTTGGATCTCCTTGAGATACAAGGGACTCTCAAGTCTTCTTCAGCAGCAGAGTTCAAAAGTATCAATTCTTCGGTGCTCAGCTTTCTTTATAGTCCAACTCTCACATCTATACATGACTATTGAAAAAGCATAGTTTTGAATAGATGGACCTATGTCAATGAAGTCGTGTCTCTGCTTTTTAATATGCTGTCTAGGTTGGTCATAACTTTCCTTCCAAGGAGCAAGTGTTTTTTAATTTCATGGCTTCAGTCACCATCTGCAGTGATTTTGGAGCCCAGGAAAATAAAGTCTGTTGCTGTTTCCATTGTTTCCCATCTATTTGCCATGAAGTGATGGGACCAGATGCCATGATCTTTGTTTTTTGAATGTTGAGCTGTAAGCCAACTTTTTCACTCTCCTCTTTCACTTTCATCAAGAGGCTCTTTAGTTCCTCTTCACTTTCTGCCATAAGGGTGGTGTCATTTGCATATCTGAGGTTATTGATATTTCTCCCAGCAATCTTGATTCCAGCTTGTGCTTCATCCAGTCCAGCATTTCGCATGATGAACTCTGCATATAAGTAAAATATGCAGGGTGACAATACACAGCCTTGACGTATTGCTTTCCCAATTTGGAACCAGTCCATTGTTCCAAGTCCAGTTCTAACTGTTGCTTCCTGACCTGCATACAGATTTCTCAGGAGGCAGGTCAGGTGGTCTAGTAGTCCCATCTGTAAGAATTTTCCACAGTTTGTTCTGATCCACACAGTCAAAGGCTTTGGCATAGTCAATAAAGCAGAAGCAGATGTTTTTCTGGAACTCTCTTGTTTTTTCCAAGATCCAGCGGATATTGGCAATTTGATTTCTGGTTCCTCTGCCTTTTCTAAATCCAGCTTGAACATCTGACTGTTGAAGCCTGGCTTGGAGAATTTTGAGCATGACTTTACTAGTGTGTGAGATGAGTGCAATTGTGCGGTAGTTTGAGCATTCTTTGGCATTGCCTTTCTTTGGGACTGGAATGAAGACTGACCTTGTCCGGTCCAGTGGTCACTGCTGAGTCTTCCAAATTTGCTGGCATAGTGAGTGCAGCACTTTCACAGCATCATCTTGTAGGACCTGAAATAGCTCAGCTGGAATTCCATCACCTCCACTAGCTTTGTTCATAGTAATGCTTCCTAAGGCTCAGTTGACTTCACACTCCAGGATGTCTGGCTCTAGGTGAGTGATCACACCATCATGGCTATCCAGGTCAATAAGATCTTTTCTGTACCGTTCTGTGTATTCTTGCCAGTTCTTAATATCTTCTGCTTCTCTAGGTCCAAACTGTTTCTGTCCTTTATTGCGCCCATCGTTGCATGAAATGTTCCCTTGGTATGTCTGATTTTCTTGAAGAGATCTCCAGTCTCTCCCGGTCTGTTGTTTTCCTCTGTTTCTTTGCACTGATCACTGAGCAAGGCTTTCTTATCTCTCCTTGCTGTTCTTTGGAACTCTGCATTCAGATGGGTACATCTCTCCTTTTCTGCTTTGCTGTTCACTTCTTTTCTCAGCTATTTGTAAGGCCTCCTGAGACAACCATTTTGCCTTTTTGCATTTCTTTTTCTTGGGGATGGTCTTGCTCACTGCCTCCTGTACAATGTCATGAATCTCCGTCCAGAGTTCATCAGGCAGTCTGTTTATCAGATCTAGTCCCTTAAATCTATTCCTCACTTCCACTGTATAATCATAAGGGATTTGATTTAGGTCATACCTGAACGGTCGAGTGGTTTTCCCTACTTTCTTCCATTTAAGTCTGAATTTGGCAGTAAGGATTCGTGATCTGAGCCACAGTCCGCTCCTGGTCTTGCTTCTGCCGACTGTATAGACGCGTTGGCTAAAGTCAACAGGTCTTCATTCTCGCATTCTTTGAGTCTTCTTGTGAAAGGCAATGAACACAGAGAAGCGAGCACAGAACTTCACAGTGTGACACACAGTCATCAAGTAACGCACAACTGTTCACAGAGTCACTCACAGAATCAAGCCCCCAGGCCACGCACACCCGTGCAGGCCGCCGCCGCATCCTCTAGCTGTCTACCTCCCCTCGGAGAACTGGACGCCCGTGTGCCTTCCCTCTTTCACTTGACTTTGTATGTGATCCGAGTCACCATGGTTTGTTCAGTTTCACTGCCGGGGAATGTTTCTACTGTGTGAATGTAAGGAATGCACAATGTATTCAGTTTATACTCATAAATATGAAGAATATTCAAACAACATAGAAAATACACAAATTCCATCATATGAAACATTCACCTTGTGTCTTCTGCCCCTTAAGTGCATTTGGGGATTTCCTGACTGGCAAGCTTAGGAACATGGCTACTTGTGAGTGTCCTTGGGGGTGTCCCTGGCGCGCAGGGCACTGCAGCTGCCGTCCACGGGCAGACATCACTCCACCACCAGCCCACACGCTCCTGCTCTGCATTCTCAGCAGCACCCGGAACTGGCGGACTTGCGGTTTCCACCCGTCTAGTAGGTGGTCCGCCATGCATCACGTGGCTCCCATTTCACTTCTCTGCTTCAGTAACTAGGTTGAACACCATCTTGTTTGTTTCAGTCACTTGTGCTTCCAACTCAGAAATTCCTGTGCAAGTGTCTAACTGATTTCCTCTCGGCTGGCTGGCTGTCTTTTCCTTAAAGATCCATGGGGAGTCTCTATGTCACCGATCAGGAGGCCTTTCCCGGGTGTACACAGTTCACCTTCTCCCACGACTGTCCTATTAAGAGACATTCTTGATTCTAAACAATGTTCTTGAAAGCTGAAATTACCAATCTTTTACTTCATGGACACAACTAAGCAACTGAACAACAACTTTGTGGTTAGTGCTTTTTAAGTCCTAGTTCAAAACCTCTGTCCACGCTGAGGTCATGAAAGTCTGTGTTCTCACATAAAAACCTTTACAGTTTTCACTTACATATATAGAAGTTGATCTATATGAAGAAATTAGGTCCAGTTTCACATTTTCTAATATGGATCCCAGCTGTTCTACAGCTTCATTTTTTCATTCCAAATATCTTGAGATCTTTCTGTATCTGCACATACACAGTTCCATCTTGAGGATAAATCATAATTTGAAGAGCAATTAGGATATTCATGTGGTTTTCTATTCCAGTGTTTCAAAGACTCATTTTACATTTGATTCTTTATACACATATTTAAGCATATTCATCATGGATTTCACAGGTGTAGGCCTGGGGAATTAAAAGCAAAGGCATTTTGTATTTTCTTAGATATTGGGTTTTCTGTCTTGCTTTAAAAAATTAATTCTCTGTCAAAATTATTAAAAATTCCCCTAAGTTTTCTTTTAGTATTTATGAAGTCCCATTATACTCTTAAGCCTTTGAGCCATCTGGATTTTATTTTGGGGTAAGAAGTTTGGGAGGGATCCAGCTATATATTTTCCAAATGTCTGGCCAGTTGTCCCCAAATCATTATTGAATAATACATCTTTCCCCACTGATTTTAAATGTCATCATTATCATATACTAAATACTCGCATGCACGGGGTCTATTTCAAGGCTTTCTGTTCGCTCTCTTCAATCCGTCTGTCTGTTCGTGATAGCCGCCACTCGGGTGTAAGGACTCCATCGTCTCGGAGCACCGGGCGTGGGGCAGTCAGCAGCCCCCATGCAGCCTCCCTGCCTCATGACCTTCCCGTTACATCTCAGTGTGCACTTTACAACTAGCTCGCTCAGTTTCAGCAGAAATTCTGTGAATGTTTTGTTGTGCTCACTGAAACACCGATGTCACTCAGAGAGCAATGACACCCTACAGTGTTGGAGCGCTCTGCCCAGAAACACTGTCTGCTGACAACCCGCTCCTGCCCAGTGAGAGCAGGTCCCATCTTGCCGTGTGTGTACGCACCTGCTTGCGCGTCTGTGTGTGTGCATGCGCGTGTGTGTCTCTGTGTGTGTGTCTGTGCGTGCGTGTGTGTGTGCCTGCATGCGTGTCTGTGTGTGTGTGCACGTGTGTGTGTGTGTGTCTCTGTGTGTGTCTCTGTGTGTGTCTCTGTGTGCATGCACATCTGTGTGTGTGCGCATGTGTGTGTCTGTGTCTGCGTGTGTATCTGTGTGTGTGTGCGCGTGTGTGCAAGCACATCTGTGTGTGTGCCTGCGTGCGTGTCTCTGTGTGTGCGTCTGCGTGTGTCTGTGTGTGTGTGTGTGCGTGCATGTCTGTGTGTGTGTGTCTCTGTGTGTGTATCTGTGCATGTGTGTGTTTGTCTGTGTGTGTGTGCACGTGTGTGTGTGTGCATGTGTGTCTCTGTGTGTGCGTCTGTGTGTCTGTGTGTGTGTGTCTGTGTGTGTGTGTCTCTGTGTTTCTCTGTGTGTGTGTCTGTGCATGTGTGTCTCTGTGTGTGCGTCTGTGTGTCTGTGTGTGTGTGTCTGTGTGTGTGTGTCTCTGTGTGTGTCTCTGTGTGTGTGTCTGTGCATGTGTGTCTGTGTGTGTGTGCATCTGTGTGTATGTCTCTGTGTGTGTGTCTCTGTGTGTGTCTCTGTGTGTGTGTCTGTGCGTGCGTGTGTGTGTGTGCCTGCGTGCGTGTCTGTGTGTGTGTGCGCATGTGTGTCTGTGTGTGTATGTCTCTGTGTGTGTCTGTGTGTGTGTGTCTCTGTGTGTGTCTCTCTGTGTGTGTCTGTGTGTGTGTCTCTGTGTGTGTCTGTGTGTGTGTGTCTCTCTGTGTGTCTCTGTGTGTGTCTCTGTGCGTGCGTGTGTGTGTGTGCCTGCGTGCGTGTCTGTGTGTGTGCGCGCATGTGTGTCTGTGTGTGTATGTCTCTGTGTGTGTCTGTGTGTGTGTGTCTCTGTGTGTGTCTGTGTGTGTGTGTCTCTGTGTGTGCCTCTGTGCGTGCGTGTCTCTGTGTGTGTCTCTGTGCGTGCGTGTGTGTGTGTGCCTGCGTGCGTGTCTGTGTGTCTGTGTGTGTATGTCTCTGTGTGTCTCTGTGTGTGTCTCTGTGCGTGCGTGTGTGTGTGTGCCTGCGTGCGTGTCTGTGTGTCTGTGTGTGTATGTCTCTGTGTGTGTCTCTGTGTGTGCGTCTGTGCGTGCACCCCTTCCCGTCCTCTCCAGGCCCTTCTCCCACAGCTGCCGTCTGGGGTCACAGGCTTTTCTGCCTGAAGACCTCCTGCTGGTTGTTCCTAGTCAGGGCACTAGCAGTAAATTTTGTTTCTTGATGGCCTGAAAATGTCATAATTTCCCTTTCCATTTAGAAAGATCCTTTCTCTGGGATAGATGTTCAGTTTGGTGGCTGTTTTCTTTCAGTTCTTTAAAGACATCATTCCATTATCTTCTAGCCACCCCCAACTCTGAGGAAGCTGCTGTCAATGACATAAGAAACCACCCCCCAAACCCATGGCTGAAAACAACAAGCGGTACAATTCTGCATGAGTCTGCGAGGGGGCGGGGGCCAGTTGCGGGGCCGTGCTCCTGCGACTCTCCTCCTGGGGGTCTGGGTGTGACGACATCAGAGCAGCAGCATCAGGACCTCATCCTTCTGTCCTCGTCTGACGGTCAAGCGAGCCACAGCCGAGCCAGAATCAGACAGTGGGGAGGAAGCTCCCCCTGTGATCCAGGCTTGTGTGGCAGAGGGCATGCATGCAGCAAGAGGGAAGACCTGCAGCTTACTGCCATCTTGCCCATGCTCTTCTTAGAACCTTTGAGGTTATACGTGTTTTCTCTGGCTGTGATGGCTTTTTTAAATTTGTATTTTCAACAATTTCACTATGCTGCTCCCAGGTGTGTGCGTGTGTGCATGCATGCACGCCTACTCTTGGGATTCGTGGTGCTTCTTGAGTTTTTGCTTGATGTCTCTCCCATGTTTTGGAAACCTGCTAGTCTTCATCTCCTCAAACGCTCTGCCCCTTCTCCGTCTCCTCCCTGTGGACTGTGACTCACAGTCAGCTCCCTCCTTGCTCATGGGTCTCTCCCCCTATATATTTTTTCCATCCTTTTTTCTCTTTGGATATTGTCTTCTTTTTAATATTTTTTTATGTGAACCATTTTTTAAAGCCTTTATTGGATTTGTTACACTATCGCTTCTGTTTCATGTTTGGTTTTTTGGCCCTGAGGCATGAGGGATCTGAGCTCCCTGACCAGGGACCAAACCTGCAAGCCCTGCCCTGGAAAGAGAAGTCTTCACCACTGGACCCTCAGGAAAGTCCCTGGATACATCTGACCGATGTCACCCATCCCCACTGACACTGTGTCTCATCTGCTATTAGGCCCATAGGCTGCGTTTCTAGATTCAACATGTGCATTTACAGGGCTACCATGGCCATGTGGTTCTCTTCTGCAGAAAGTCTAAAAGTTCTCCGAAATGCTCCACTTCTCAACCACTGTTTTTAACTGCCGAACCATCAGTACGTCGGCGTCAGAGGCTGATGACGGCAGTACCCGCGCCGCCATGCATCTGCCTCTACCACCCAGCCGGCTCCTCTCGCCCCGTCACCTGGCATGCAAGGCGGTCTTGGCCGAACGCTGACACAGCGTGTGAACCGCGGAACAGGACCTAGCCGGGATCTCAGCCACGCAGGGCCTTCCCCTCAGCTCCTGGCAGCAGAGGCGCAGGGCGCCGGCCATGCACCCTTCCTCCTGCCGCACGCGCAGCCGTTCAGGGTCCGACCGAAAGCCTAGCTTGTCCACCGGGGTCCTCACACCTCGGCAGGCCCGGGCCCAGCACGCACACCCGCAGCAGCTCTGCACGCGCGCTCCGAGCCTGCTCTCTCTCAGCCTCCCTCCAAGGGCCTCACTGACTGACCGGCCTGGACTGGCCCCTCGTCCTGTGGTCCTGGGACTTCAGGTCCTGGCTGTGGTCGTAGCTCCACGCATCTTTTATCGAAGTTTTCTGTACTTTATCCAGCTTTTCTATTTGCTTTGAGGTAGAATTTTTCTGCTGCAAACTGGCCATCACACCCAGAAGCAGAAATGTCCTCAGCAAAATTCAAGGGGGCTTTCATGAATGACCTGTGCATGCTTCAGATTACTCCAAGCCGGCTGAAACTCCTTACGTTGCTCCTTTCTCCCACTGCGTCTTCTGCTGGATGTTGGTGCCGAGGAGAACCCTTCATCTCCACGTTAAGCACGCGCCTAGCACTACCAGTACCTCTTCAGTGGGTTCTCTGAGGTTTTCCAAGTAAATAATCATATCATCTGAAAATGAAGATCATATTGTCTCTTCCTTTTGCTTTTATACCTCTTAAGTTTTTCACATTTGTTTGATGAGCTGACGTAGCGGTCTCACCCTGGAAATCCTGATTCCACTGACCTGGGGCATAATGAAGACAGGAAGTTCCTGAATGTCCCCAGGTGACCCCGACGGACGGCAAGGCTGCGGCCCTCAGGCTGAGGCTCAGAGCTGTGCTCAGTGACAGGCTGTCAGTCCCGTGCGGACAGAATCCACGCAGTGAAGCTGGCCTTCGACACTCAGTCCGTCCACCTATATGTCTCATCAGGAACAGAGTTTGAATCTTCTCTCTCTGGTGCTCTACAAACAGACACATGCACGTCCCGCTGTAACCTGTCACTGTGGTAAGTCATGTTAACGCCTCACTATTGGGTTACTCTTTACTCTTAGAACAGGATTTTTTCAGTGTGCCACTGAATTACGCTAGTAACGTTCTATTTCAGATTTTTATAAGAACGCTTGAGTGGCACTGCGCTATGACTTTGTTGACGGGGCGATCTCTCTTTGGGCCGCACTGGGTCTTCCCTCTGGTTGTGGAGGGGGCTCCTGTCCAGACATGGCGCACAGGCTGCTCACGGCAGAGGCGTTTCTTGCTGTGGAGCACGGGCTCCAGAGCTTCCCGTCTCAGCAGTGGCAGCGCATCAGCTTAGCCGCTCCCGCACGCAGGATCTTCCTGGAACAGGGATGGCACCCGTGTCCCGTGCACTGGCCGGCAGACTCTCAGCCACTGGGCCCCAGGGGAGTCCTGTAGGCTATCTCAGTTTCTGAATCAGTGCTGTTTTTGTTACAGAGAATTTGAAGGTTCTCTGTGTGTCATGTCACCACTGGACTTATCAATTCTTTGGAAGTTGGATAGAAAGACGGCATTTTAATAAACACTTGCTGTAGTAACTTGCTTTGTGCAGTGCATTTCTTCTAAGATGGACTTAAGGCACAGCACCCACACACACACACAGGACGGGTGGCCACAGCACCCCACACAGCCCTGCCGTCGTTCAAGTCTATCCAGACAACAGCTGAGTCCGCGTGAGAGCCGCCTGGCCCCCCCTGCTGTGTCAGTGAGGGGTGACCTGCACAGCCCAAGGGACTACACATGGACGCCCACATGTGCCCGTACTGGTCACCGGTCTCGGATGACACAAAACTTCCCTTCCCCAGGGTGGAAAACAGATACAAGCAACCATCACAAAAGGTCAGGGAGCATTCAGAGAAGAAGCCTCGTTGAAACCAGCAGTGGACATTCAGTAACTCCTGCCCACATGCGTCTCTCTGTCCTCAAAGCTGCTGTTCCTTAAGCCTCTGGGCCTTGGCCACCCCCTCCCCACGTGGGGTGGGGTTAGAGGTGCCATCACGGGGTGGCGCATCACCCACCACCATGATTCAGCGGCCTGCCTCCCCACACGCCCGTGTCCTTCCTGGGTGGGGCGCTAATCCCCAGCTCCAACCAGCGCCTGCCACTGCCACTCAGCCAGAGGCCCCTTCACAGAATGAGTTACTCAATGGACAAAGGACACTCAGCCAGAGGCCCCTTCACAGAATGAGTTACTCAATGGACAAAGGAGCACACGGACTTTTAGGCAAGAGAGAGGGGCTGTGACTTTGACGTTGATTTCATGACCCCGAACCATTATGCTTTTAAAGGTTATATTTAAGAAGAGAGTGAATTAGATGGGAAAATACACATTATATAAATTCAAAAGACAACTGTAACAATGCTGTGTTTATAAACGCATAAAACATGTCCACGTGCAAGAAGGACACAGAAGAAAAGAGGTCAAAACGCAGCTGCCTCTGGTGACTGGGCCACAGGCTCACCTTTTCCCTGCTCTCCTGCACAGGCTGACTTTTCTTTAATGACGAATACTGCTTTTAGAATGGAAAATAAAGCCTCCATAAAACTCCGCACTTTGGACCACACCAGTCAGCACCTTTTGCTTACAAGAAGCACTGCCTACAGGCCACTGCGGGCTTCCCACATGGCACTCGTGGTAAAGAACCCCCTTGCCAATGCAGGACACTCAAGAAAAGCAGGTTGGATCCCTGGGTCAGGAAGACGCCTGGAGGAGGGCACGGCAGCCCACCCCGGTGTTCTTGCCTGGAGAATCCCATGGACAGAGGAGCCTGGCGGGCACAGTCCATGCAGTTGCCAAGAATCGGACACAACTGAAGCAACTGAGCTCACACACACAGGCCACTGGGATTCGGCATGCCTCCTACCCAGCCTGCTCGTGCCCAGGGAGCAAGGCCTTGTACCCCACAGGACAGACTGACCACCTCTACCCACGACTAGAGAGGGGCCTGTCTCAGGATCGAGGAAATAAATGAGAAAACCAAAGTACATTCTTAAAAAACTTTGATCTTAAGGGAATCAGATATAATTGAGAACAGGATTGAATAGGAAAGACGATCACTCTTGAATGACTTTTAACAGTTATTAATCTGCAGTACGCTTTTTTACCTACTTCTGCCCAAAGGAATATCTGTGGAGATTTTTAATAGTTTGATTGGATCCCATCTCCACTCAAGCACCCAGGCTTCTTCCACGCCACCCTCTCTGTCGACGACGGCTGGGAGACAGTGAGGAGTGACGAGGCGCTCAGACCTTGGACGGCGCCGTGCCCCACTCAGGGCCCTCCACGCCCAGACAGGTGCGCTAGCACGTGGGTGGAAGGGTGCTCGGCTCCGGGCATCTCCCTGGGACACCGCATGCCTGCTCAGCGCACGGGGCAGGGAGGGTCGCCCCATCACACTCAGGGCTCCCATGAGCGGTGCCCCACGGCAGCTGGCCTTCTCCGTGGACTGCATGGAGGTCAGTACTTGACCCCCGCCCACCCCCGGAGGAGTAACTGAGACCCAGCACTGGGGCGGGCTGTGGGGCTGGGGGACACTCTGCCGCCTGGAACTCGGGCAGCCGGCAAAGCGGGCGTGAGGCCCCTTGCCTGCCTTGGACCCCAAGAAAGAGTTCGCAGACTGTCAGACCCCAAGCACTTCCCACCACGGGCTGCGTACAAACGAGGAGCAGAGTGAGGAGCCCACGTGTGTCCAGCCCTGGCCTGGTGCTCTGGACACGGGGAGCCCCGAGGCAGGAGGCTGCATGGGCATGGCACCATTGGAGACTCCCACGCGGCCTGAGCTCCACAGTGTTTAGCCTAATGTCGGGAAGCCCCACCCACAGCCCTCTAGGAACCAGGAAAGAATTAAAACAGGAGCCTCCCTCCTGCTCAGGGGGAGATAATTCTGCGGCTCATCCCCACCTAACTGGACCACCCACAGCCCATCTGCACCCCGTGCTCCCGCGAGCCATCTCGCCACCCCAACACCTCCGCTGGGAAACAGGCAGCTCCGACAGCTGTCTTGACAACTTGTCAGACAGCTGGTGGTCTGAGCAGAGTCACCTGGTTTTAAGCACAGTTAGTCTTCAGTCCAGGGCTGGTTTGTTCTTATTTCCTTGAGGCCCGTTCTCCAAACTGTGCCAGCTTATGTCATGGCTGCCGTCCGCTCGTCAAGCAGTTAACTTCCACCCGGTGGGGGTTTTGGCATGTACAGATCAGCCCAAAGGACATGGCTCAGAATACTACCTATAGCCCTTGAGGAGGACTAAAGCTCCTTGATTCTTTAATGGCTAAACTATTACTATTTCACCATTCAATAAATTCAACGTTCAAAAAACTAAGATCATGGCACCTAGTACCATCACTTCATGGCAAATAGGTGGGGAAACAATGGAAACAGTGGCAGACTTTATTTTCTTGGGCTCTAAAATAATCGCAGTGACTGCAACCAGGAAATTAAAAGACTCTTGCTCCTCGGAAGAAAAGCTATGACAAACCTAGACAACATATTAAAAACCAGACATCACTTTGCTGACAAAGCTCCATATAGTCAAAGGTACGGTTTTCCCAGTAGTCATGTATGGATGTGAGAGTTGGACCATAAAGAAAGCTGAGCACTGAAGAATTGATGCTTTTGAACTGTGGTGATGTCGAAGACTCTTGAGAGTCCCTTGGACTGCAAGGAGATCCACCAGTCCATCATAAAGGAAATCAGCCCTAAATATTTACTGGAAAGACTGATGCTGAAGCTGAAACTCCAATACTTTGACCACCTGATGTGAAGAACTGACTCATTTGAAAAGACCCTGAAGCTGGGAAAGACTGAGGGCAGGAGGAGAAGGGGACGACAGAGGATGAGATGGTTGGTTGGCATCATTGACTCGATGGACATGGGTTTGAACAAGCTCCGGGACATGGTGAAGGACAGGGAGGCCTGGCGTGTTGCAGTCCGTGGGGTCGCGAAGAGTCAGACACGACTGAGTGACTGAACAGCATGATTATTTCATTTTGGCTGTTTCCCTTTGTTTCTGCATTTTCTGACTTCTCTGATTAAATTTATTCTTCAAAGTTTTCTACAGACAAAATGCAAGCAGAGGACTGGGGCGGGGCGGGGATGGAGTCTGTTCTGGGAAGGCCCCACAGGTTCCTGCTCTGTTACAACAGGAGCAAGAGGAGGACCAGGGGACCCCGGTGACCCAGGGTGGAAGCGCACAACGTGAATACACAGTGGTCACCAGACAGACTGGACAGCCAGGCGGTGCTCGCGGGGGGCGGCCTGGGCGCCGGCGGAGTGTTCTGACTTCATCAGAGCCTCGTGTCAGCTGACTGTGTGAAAGCATGCAGATGCATCACTGTGACAAAGGCAAGTGAGGGAGGGGCTAAAGCACCACGTCCCGTTAACACAGAAGAAACTGACGCCTGCTGAGACCGGCCCTGCCACGGGCACTACGGCAGGTGCCCAGAAGCATCACTAGCCGGGCAGTCAAGACCCCGCCCGGGGGGTTCACACTCCAGGGGCAGGCGGACCGGAAGCCACACACCCAGCGAGCCCAGACTGGTGGCCGATCACGCACCGGACACTGCCCTAAGCACCTGGTCTCCAGCGGGCGCCCGCCGAGGGCTGGCCCACACGGCGCCTGCTGCACGTGGGCACCGGGGGGACTGGGCAGAGGGCCTCTGACCTCCCGAGGCTCCCGCGTAGAGCTCCCAGGTCACACTGTGCGGCTGCTCACGTGTGGACCTACTTTCAGACCCTGACCCGGCTGCCCTGCCCTCCCCTGGGGTCTCTCTGTTGGACGGTGCTTCAGACCCTGACCCGGCTGCCCTGCCCTCCCCTGGGGTCTCTCTGTTGGACGGTGCTTCAGACCCTGACCCGGCTGCCCTGCCCTCCCCTGGGGTCTCTCTGTTGGACGGTGCTTCAGACCCTGACCCGGCTGCCCTGCCCTCCCCTGGGGTCTCTCTGTTGGACGGTGCTTCAGACCCTGACCCGGCTGCCCTGCCCTCCCCTGGGGTCTCTCTGTTGGACGGTGCTTCAGACCCTGATCCGGCTGCCCTGCCCCCTCCCCTGGGGTCTCTCTGTTGGACTGTGCTTCAGACCCTGACCCGGCTGCCCTGCCCGCTCCCCTGGGGTCTCTCTGTTGGATGATGCTTCAGACCCTGACCCGGCTGCCCTGCCCGCTCCCCTGGGGTCTCGCTGTTGGACGGTGCTTCAGACCCTGACCCGGCTGCCCTGCCCGCTCCCCTGGGGTCTCTCTGTTGGACAGTGCTTCAGACCCTGACCCGGCTGCCCTGCCCCCTCCCCTGGGGTCTCTCTGTTGGACGGTGCTTCAGACCCTGACCCGGCTGCCCTGCCCTCCCCTGGGGTCTCTCTGTTGGATGGTGCTTCAGACCCTGACCCGGCTGCCCTGCCCTCCCCTGGGGTCTCGCTGTTGGACGGTGCTTCAGACCCTGACCCGGCTGCCCTGCCCTCCCCTGGGGTCTCTCTGTTGGACGGTGCTTCAGACCCTGACCCGGCTGCCCTGCCACCTCCTCTGGGGTCTCGCTGTTGGACGGTGCTTCAGACCCTGACCTGGCTGCCCTGCCCCCTCCCCTGGGGTCTCTCTGTTGGACGGTGCTTTGTGCAGCAACAGGAAGGACTTACCATGGCACTTCCTCGGTCACTTTCCACGGCACACGTTTGAGTCACCGGCCTCCAGAACTTAGGTAATTCTACTGCCAAAGCCCTGGCAGCCCCGCACCAGGTCTGGCCTTGTTGGGGGGTCGGGTTATACTGAGTTGTGCCAACTGTTTATATCCCTGTTCTGCCAGGCACCCTATCCTGTCTCTACCTGACCAAAGAGCCGGACAAACAGCCAGCCTAGGGTGCAACTGGTATTTTGAGCCCCAAGTGAAATAAAGTATATGAAATCTCCTATAAATTATGAAACACTGTTCAGGTGTTAATAATATTTATAGCTATTTACAGTCTTATGTGTTTTGGGCAAATATCCTAAATAACGAAGTGTAGAATACTGTCAACTCCTTGGACTAGGGTTATTTACCTAAGACAGTCTTGCGTTGGAATCTGCAGTTTCTTAAATGGCAGACTCATCGGGTGCACTGATTTGCACGTCCACAGAGAAGTATCTTCCATGCTAATGATGCTCTTGCTTACAAACCATACAAGTAATACTGAAGAGACGGAACTGCCCCTCCAGACGCTTGGTTCTGTTGCACAAAGCACAGCTGGCGTTTCCGTGTAGATGTCGAGGAATTTTCAGGGTTGGAAGGTTTCTTAGGAATCATCTGGCCCAGTGGTTCTCAGCTATGGCTGTGCACTAGAACCGCTTCAGGGAGCTTTAAAACAGGAAAGGAAAGAGCTGATGCAATCCCCTCTCCCCGACCCTGGCAAGGCCTGGCCACTGGTTGTTTAAAAGCCTCAATGCACAGCCATGGTTGGCAACCCCTGATGGAGCTACACACTGTGACAGAGTCAAACGCTTTATTTTACAGGTAAGAAAATGGGCTCTTTCCAAGAAGAAAGCTCCTCCCATGAAGAATTCACTTAAATAGCAAGTCAAGGAAAGGCTGGCGCAGAGCCTTGCTGGGCCCTCAGTGTCCTGACCCTCAATCTCTTCTGTCTGTACCTCAGAAATCAGGACAATGGTGTGCCCACAGAGGTGCATACGCACACACGCCAGACAGTCAACGGCATCGGCCTTCGGATTAAGAAGATAAAAACATTAATCCACAGCGAACAGACCCAAACTGCGAAGATCGGGGTCTAGGAGAATGTGTGCGTGTGTATGTATGGCCGAGTCCCTCCGCTTTCAGCTGACACCTGTCACCGTGTTGTTAATCGGCGTGCGTTGCCAGTGCATGGGCTCGGTCGCTATACCCCAATACAAAGTAGAAAGTGTTTTTAAAGTTTGGGTCTAGTTGTTTTGTTTGTGATTCTTTTTAAAGAGTAGAGAAACCAAACGCAAGTTGCTGATGCACCTCTGTCTGTGGCGGGGAAGAGCCGGCCAGCCTGCGGACACTGGCATCGGCAGCCCGGGCCCCCGACCCCAGCCACTGGGCAGAAGGAGACACGTGACGTGGAAGCTGACGGCCACAGAGTCCAGTCGGTCAGACCAGAGGTGGGGCTGACGACCTGGGCTCCAGTGTGTGAACTGACACCCCCCACCCCTGTCCCCAGGACCCTCAGCGGTCTGGGTAACATTTGAGAAGGTTTCTGTTCCCTGAAACAGATGAGAACATCTAAGTCCTGCGAGCCATCAGAGCTGCCTTCAGAGCATTTGTTCAGTCCACTGGAAGTGAGGGAGAGACCCTGGCCACTGGAAAACAAAAGGCGTGGGGGGTTTTGCTCCTATGGGAACAAGGTCTGACACTGGAAAACGTAAAGTAAACGTGGAAGAATTCCATTTGGACACAGGTTATAATCAAATAAGGTCACAGTGTTCTATTCCAACAACTGGGAACATACAATTTATTCTGCTTTGCTGAAGAAATAAGACTGTCCAATATGCAATCCTATGGTGGGTTTTCCCAACTGCATGATTTCCTAGTGGCCTGTGGGATAATCTGCCTTTTATTTCTTACATTTCTGCGTCTTACCAGAATCTCCAGTAAGCTGACCCAAGGGAACTTCCCAGGTAGGTACCCCAAGACAAGTCCCGCCTTCTCCTCCACAAGGAGGTCAGCAAGCCCCCAAAGGCCCACGCAGGGTGTTCCCAGGGGCCCTGCCACCACACCCAAACACTGAAAACCACCCAAAAATGGCCCACGCACCAACAGACCAGGGCTCAGCATCAGAGCAGGAGGCATGGGCTGGGGAGGGCCAGGTGACGGCCGGTGCCGATGACCAGGTGGGGAGGAAGCTCAGGACGCCCGTCACTGCAGGAGGGTCACGTGCAGACACAACCCTGAGCGTGAGTCTCGGCGGACTTTTATGCATCACATATAATTGGAGGAAGG
Source organism: Moschus berezovskii (assembly GCF_049115385.1). Taxonomy (NCBI): domain Eukaryota; kingdom Metazoa; phylum Chordata; class Mammalia; order Artiodactyla; family Moschidae; genus Moschus; species Moschus berezovskii. Next base: position 128,834,593 of record NC_142462.1, read on the forward strand.
TGTGGGATGCCTGCTGCGGGGTGAACAGAGAGGGCGCGGGGGTAGGAAGGGTCTGCTCTGTCCCAGGTGAGCCCACCCGGGCAGCCAGGGACTCCTTGAAGACTGGGCAATGCTGTGGGAAGGGGCCGGGACCTGCAGGGTGTCCAGACTGCCCACATTCTGTTGGACTGGCTGCTCGAGGACATAAAACCCTGGTCATCAGTCTTGATAAACCAGTCCGCGTCTGGACCACAGCCTGGGTAATCGCTATTTTAATGCATCCATTAATCTTGTGCTACTTCCAATCTCTTCACCGCGTCACAATGTTTAAAAGCCTGGACACTTGACCTTGAGCTGGCCTAACCTCCACGGGCCCAGAGCGGGGGGCATGGGGAGCCTGGGGTCTGTGCGGCAGGCCCCACCACTGGGAGGCCTTCAGGCCATCGTGCTTTCCCCTCTTTATCTCCAAGTAGTCCCAGGGGGTCAGGTCTGCTCTAAGCAAAAATCAGAGCTTTTATTTTTTTCCAAAAAGAAGGAAGCAACAGGAAAGTAAACTGTCCCCTGTCAGACCCCACAGTGGGCAGCTGAGGAAGAGCCTCCTCCCTGGAGGATGACGGAGCGGAGCTGTCTCCTCAGTGATGGAGGTCGTCTGCACGAGGCCAGCCCCCCTGACAAAGGCCCAGGCTGACCACAGGCTGTGTCCACAGGGTCTCTCCCACCCACAGTATCACCGGGCTTCCAGTCTCTGCTATTTCTTCCAATTCTGAGAACAAGTTTAAAACCCATTAACAAAACCAATTTCAAGCCGAATGAATAAAGGGGAGGCCCTTCCACAGGCGGTTTGCTCTGATAAATATTTATGAGAGCGGAAGCAACCAAGAACCCGGGTGATGCGTGCCATGGCCCAGGATCTCTCCAGGGTTTGGGTGAGCGTGAGGCGCCCGGCTCATTCCATCATCGGAATCTGCCTTCAGGGAAAAAAATGACACCAGTTGGCAGCTCGCCCGGCTGGTGCTGTGAGCCGGGCCCCGGGCCCTCGGGAAGGGGCTTGCAAGGCGGTCCTTCTCTCCTCAATGCCCGCCTCACCACAGACGCCATTTCCTCGTCATGGCAGCAAATGCAGACTCACAAGTGGCAAACCCACAGCACTGACCCCAGCACCCCTGTGCTGTCGTGAGAAGCAAACACTGTGCTCAGCCAGGGGGACGGTGGGTCGGCCCTGGTTCTAGATTCGATTCTGACCCGTTCACCCAAATTCACCATCAAAGAGATCAGGTCTGTCATCCATTAAAAGAGGACAAAATTATCTCAGGAGGAAAGAATCTCTCAGGGATGTTGCAATAATCCAAGGAGATCTGTGTGTAAAACACTCAGAAAAGCACAAAGCCTCCAGCAAGTGCACCGTTACCATGTAATGCTGTTTCAGTTCCAGAAACGACGTGAGGGGCGTGGATCCACTCGGACTCCCTCACAGGCTCTGAGCCAGGGAGCCGATCAGGGCACATTCCAGAATAGCCCCACCGAGCTCGACTGTGGGGTCACTCCTGAGCCGGGGGTGGCAGAGACCTCTGCCGTTACCCAGCCCCAGCTGACCCTCTGCAGACCCGCCCTGTGAAACCTGTGCGTCCAGTGTCCCAGGTGGGCAGAGGCTCCTGGGGGCAGCCATGGCTCCTGATGGCGCCTCTCCAGCTGCCCCAGGGTGGAGCCGCGCCGCCTGGAAATCAGCCCAGTGGCAAAGTTTAGGCCACAGAAACCAACTGCAAACCAACACAGCTCTCCCGGAGCCGCTGACCACTGACCCACACAGCACCGGCCAAACCAGTGCTGTGGTTCGAAACGAGGCCCCACACAACAGTTACCCATACACCAAAAAAAAAAAAAAAAGCTTTTTAAAAATACCAATATATAATCTCTAGGACTCAAGTTTAGTATAAAATTTTGCTTTAAAAATACAGACTCTGGTGCTTTTCACGGTGGAGGGACTACAGGCACATTCCGATCTCTGGTCATACCAAACATGCTACTCACCCAGTCTCTGGTCGTGGCTAAAAACATCAAGAGCTCATGACCCCCAGTGCCAGCTCCCAGGCTCCTCCAACACCTCCAGCAAAACAAACCAAAAGTGAAAGAGGATTTAGCACATTTCTCTCAAGACTGCAGCAATTCTAGACTCAAAGTCCTACGAGCAGAGAAGGAGCAGCCATGAAAATATGTTAAAACTTTAACACCCTCCCTGCTGCAAACCCACTGCCCTCAAGAGCGACAAGCAACTGTCTCCATAAGGAGCCGCTTCAGGGTGTGAGTGTGGGCAGGGTGGGTAAGCAGAAGCCCACACGTGGGACAGCTCCAGAGGGGAGGCTGATGTCGGAACAGAGCAGAGAGGGCACACGTGCCCACATGATCTGCGCTTGGCAGGGGGGAAGACGCACCTGCAGACTGGACCACACCACAGCCCTGTGCCCAGCGTGACGTGCTCTAATCACTATGGCAGCCGGATGGGGCAGGAGCTGGGGAGAGGAAAGGATTCCCAACTCGAGCAGTGGATGCTTCCTGAAGTGCAGAAACGCAGACACGGGGCTCCCAAGAAAGACATGGTCACAGCCTCAGAAAATCTGGATTCATTTGAAATGAGCTAATTAAAACTCCAATCTTGGCTTTGAGAGACAGCTCAGATTATCCAACCATCTAACAGTTGACAATGATAAACTGGGAGAAAAAATGTTGTTTTAAATATTAATTCAGGAAAAAAACAGGTTGCCATAAGTATCTTAAAAACCAAAGTTTTAAGCATTTGAAAGGAAAAGAAAAAAACTGCAAGGCAGGTACCACTTCAATAAACAGCTCCAACAGGGAGGCGTCTTGGCCCTGACAACGTCTGCTTGGCTTAACTTGCTGCACCCAGGCCCCCGACGCGCCTGCCCAACAGCTCCCTCCTCCCCATCGGTGACGTTCTTAAGTAGACAGCAAAACCAAGTACTTATAAGACCAAAATCGAAACCAGAGGATCAGTGAGCAGAGACTCAGGCCAGAAAGGAAGCCCTGGCGGGCATGGGGGTGGGTCTTACACCCTCACCCGCCTGCACGGAGCCCCGCAGTGTGGCCCACTGGACATCACCACGGCAAACCCTGACTCAAGGGGAGGAGCCACGCTCATCCACCAAGAAGCCATCACACGCTGAGATCACGGGCGGACCCAGGGACCCTGGACCTCATAGGACACGCTGTCCGTAACTGGCGCTTCAAGCTAACTTTCCCCACAGAATGCTCTAAACAGCCCTGGTTGGGATACAATGGAAAATATGCAAGTAGGTTTCACCCGCTAGACGATTCATTATCCTCTCCCGTGTTTATAATTAAAGACTTTGAAGAGTTAATTGGACTAACTGGTAAGTCAATCTAGAAACAGGTACAGAAGGAAGAAATCACATTTCAGGAGAATCTTAAGACACACACACCCCAAGCAGGGTGCTCCCCTCAAAGGTGGCATTCTGCTGGGAAATGGCAATGCTGCCGCCCATCTCCCCTCGTTCCTCCATGGAGAGGGGGACCCCCAGGTGGGGGACACCCCAGGCAAGCAACAGATGAGGATGGGTAGGCAGGCGGGCAGTGGGCACTGGGAAAGAGTGGGCTGCTTGGCCGGAGGGCGTGTCCTGCCGGTGGGCCGTGTCCCGTCAGGGGTGTGTCCTGCTGGAGGAACTCCTGGAGAGGCCTGGGGAGGCGAAGGCCCCAGAGGGACCATCTAACTGCCCCCTGGGACGAGCACTGACGGATAGCTGGGAGTGGCTGCTGCAGCCGCCTGTGTACCCTGGGAGCAGGGGACGCAGCAGGG